>NW_026928969.1:0-354689 GCF_032062105.1 Saccostrea cuccullata | reverse complement strand
TATAAACTATGCAATAGTCCTCTGCGTCTCTGCACTCAGCTCTGCTCTCTCTTATAGGATGTAACCCCCCCCCCCAACTCCTTCAAGATCCACCACTACTCTTCTTCTCTTTCAATCTCTTTGTTTTGGTGTTGAGATGTGGCGGGAAAATGTTTGGCACATTGTAAAACGCGCTCTAGCCTAGTCTCCTGGACCAACATGTCGTAATATTCTTTGCTTTTAAGAAATCAATATTTCATCATATTTTTGACAAACATCCATAGGAAATGTTTAAATATACATTTATTTTCATTTCAAATTAATACAGCAGATCCTGTTTTAAAAAGAGAAAGTAAAGTTGTTGATTTACAACGTGGTCTTT
This sequence comes from Saccostrea cuccullata, assembly GCF_032062105.1. Classification (NCBI taxonomy): domain Eukaryota; kingdom Metazoa; phylum Mollusca; class Bivalvia; order Ostreida; family Ostreidae; genus Saccostrea; species Saccostrea cuccullata. The sequence goes on along the minus strand of NW_026928969.1, from coordinate 354,328 downwards.
GTTTTAGACTATGCCTAACACTCCTACTAATTTTCTCCTCACTTCAGTTATATCAGAGTTTGTCAATCAGGATTGGATGAAATATTTACCCCATTATTTATAAAATTGAATTTTACGATTATTGTGCTTTTTCCTAAACATTTAGAAATCTTTGTTTAATATTAAAACGCCGGCGATATGATGTTGAATATTTTTATTTAAATTTTTAGCTCCGCAGAAACGCACAGGGACTTAAAACTTTCATATCATATAACCGACCGCCTCCTGGCGGCCGTTAAGGGGCCATTTGAGGCATTTACAGTGTATCAGATACTGCTCTTTATTTTTTGCATTATAATTTTCAAGCTGCATGGTCCTGTTAGACAGTTCATGCAAGAACAAAACTAGTACTTGGTTAATCAAAACAAGAGGCCCATGGGCTACATCGCTCACCTGAGCACTGTGGCTAGGAAAAAGTAGAAAATTGGTAAATTATTGAAAAGTTTTAATCCAAAAGAAGTCCAATAACCAATCATGGCTTTACGATTATTGAGAAGATGATTTTTCAAGAATTTTCCTATATATTTCTATGTAAAACTTGGGTCGGTCATTTTGGCCTCGCCCTACCCCGGGGTCGTGGTTTGAACGAACTTGTATCTACACTACCTAGGGATGCTTCCATATAAATATGACCAATCATGGCTTTGTTATTCTTGAGAAGAAGATTTTTAAAGAATTTTCCCATATATTTATCTGTAAAACTTTGGTAGGCCATTGTGGCCCCAAACTACCCCCGGGGGGGGGGGCATGATCTGAACAAACTTGTATCTACACTATCTGAGGATGCTTCCATATAAAATAACCAATCATGGCTTTTTATTTCTTGAGAAGAAGATTTTTCAAGAATTTTCCTGTATATTTCTATGTAAAACTTTGGTCTGCCATTGTGGCCCCGCCCAACCCCGGGGGGTCATGATTTGAACAAACTTGAATCTACACTACCTGGGGATGATACCACATGAGTTTCAACTTTCCTGGCCTAATGGTTATTGAGAAGAAGATTTTTTTAAAATGCCAATAATTTTTCACTAATTCATAATTATCTCCCCTTGGAAAAGGGTGTGGCCCTTCATTTGCACAAACTTGAATTCCCTTCACCCAAGGATGCTTTGTGGCAAGTTTGGTTGAAATTGGCTCAGCAGTTCTTGAGAAGAAGTGGAAAATGTGAAAAGTTTACAAACAGATGGACAGACAGACAGACAAACACCGGACAAAATGTGATCAGAAAAGCTCACTTGAGCCTCAAGGTCAAACTATTCTTTATTATATATTCTAATGTCTAATAATTTCTTAACTAAATCTACATGGTTCTTGATATTTTGAACCCTGCTTTGAATATTTCAAACATTGATACACAGTGTTTGTGATTTGTTTGACAATTCAAGAAGAGAAATTCATGTTCTATAGTTGACCAGTCACTTAATTGAGGTCCATGTTAATAATTTTAAGTGTTACGGCCTGTTGTTGAAATACATGTACTAAGTATTTGAAACATGTGCAAAGTAATTCATCATGATCAACCTTTTGTCAACACTAAATATTGATGCTTCAACATGATTAAAATTCCCTTGATGTTCCCTAAGATTTTTTCTGCTCTGCAGTATGCAGTATACTATATACTGTTTAAGATGATGAATTCCAAAGAACAGCAAAGTTTTAAAAAAAAAAAACAACAACAGAAAAGCCTATTAAGAACAGTTATGACTAATTCCCCTTTAAAAGTTTCTGCATTAATATACTACTACATGTATTGAAAGCACTTACAGTAAAATGCAATGAAAAATCTATTTTATTCCCCCCCCCCAGCTTTGCTTATGTCATTCATGTCAGACTAGAGTAAACTTTATTTAACAAAAATTAATTTGACCACATTGTGTTAAAACCCTAAGAGTTCAGGCTACAACAACCCCCCCCTTGTTTTTAATATATGCCCTGCCATGACTATAGCAGGGGCTGGCATATAGCATTTGACATGTTTGTCTTTTGTCCTTCCTTCCGTCACACTTTGAATTTAGCTCAGTTCAATGCTCAGTTCAGTTTCAAAGAAACCATCCAAGATATTTTTACCAAACTTCCTATGCTGATACATACAGATTTATCATGTAAGCAATTCAACTGCATCAACAAATTTGACCTTGTCCTTTCATTTGACCTTGACCTTCCTTCCATCAGATTGTGTTTCAATCTGTTTTAAAGAAACCATTCATAATATTTTCTGCAACTTCATATGCTGATACATACTGATGAGAGCTTTTCAACTGCATCAACATTTTTTGACCTTGGCTTTTCCTTTGACCTCACTTTTCTGAAATTAGTGTCAAACTTCATTATGCTGATACATACTGATGTAAGCGATTCAACTGCATCACTATTCAAGATATTCTGATCAAATTTCACACACTAATTCAAATTTTCATGTTGCATTACTAATATAACCTCGACAGGGTATTCATGCCCTAAGAACATATTTCTAGTTTTTTTTTTTTTTTAAATGAAGTAAATTAAAAAATATAATTTGTCCTCTTTGCACAATCTTCATTTTCTTTTTAGGAAGGAGGTTTCTTTTAAGTGTATGAATAATGCTTCAACTCTTGACAAATACTCCTTAACATGATTAATACAATACCTGGTAATAAATAAAATCAGAATGTTCTCCCAAATCCCCCATTTTAACTTGGAAAATCCTAAAAATCAAAAATAAAATTTTAGTGGCTACTTATTCTTAAAAGTCCCACTTCCTAATAGCTCAAAAATACAAGATTTCTTTTAATATTTAAAAAAAAAACATGATATTCTGTTCTTGGAATATTTATTCATTTAAAATTTAGTTTATACAGACAGGATCCTAAAAAAATGCTAAAAAATTAATACAAAGAGTCCAGGCAAGTTTAAGTTTTACCCCTGATTTTGGGCATTTACATGAATTAACTCTCCATATCATATTTAAAAAAATACAAAACACACATAGTCCTCCATTCAATTCCTGGGGACATATGTTTTTTAGACAGCTATGTGGCAATTGATGTGGAACATGGTAAAACAATTATACTTAAAACTTAAATTATTGTTCAAAACAAGACACATGTAGATTTCCTCCAGTGGCTTCTTTAGAGCAACAGGATGTTATCTTCAACTACCTTTTGCTGTAAAAAAAAACAAACAAACTAATTTATGTATTAATCCTACATGTACATCCTATCTTCTGTGAAGGCTGCATAACCATTATATATGTATGCAATTCCCACTATGCTAGTCAATGTAAATAATTAGCATGAATCAGTTAGACAGTAGAACAATGCAGATGAACAAGCTTCATAATATATAGGAGTTCTGGATTTTAAAGTTGAAGTGGGGTGGTTCAATTCTCAAAGACAAGCATTACTTAATTCCTTCTTCATAATTTACATATGTATATTTTGACTCTTTTAAGCAAATAATATGAATTAATGAGGTCTGTTTTCCTGAAGATAGGGGGTGGAGTGGTAAGATAATTTATTGACTACTTTATCTTAAAATTTTATAAATTTTGGAATTGTACAATGTAATCCCAGTTTTTTTTTTAATTCATTCATTTCAATCAAACTTCTATGTACATTAACATTCATGAGCAGACAAATTGATCTATGAACTACCTAAACATTATCAGTCTTGCTTCCTTTCATATAGAATTTACAGATTCCAATTTGGTTTTCCTTTTTTTTTTTTTTTGGGGGGGGGGGTGTAGAATAACTTTTCTTTGTGTCATTAAGTAATATATTTCATCTAAAATATAAAGGTAAATATATAACTTTGATGCTATTTTTCCACATGGAATTTATAAATGGGGGAGAAGGTGGGTTAAAATGATTTATGTGTGTATATATTAGGGACTTTAGTCTTTCCTGCAGTGTGACCTCATGACCTCTTTAACAGTTTAATACACAAATAGCATAGGCATAAAATTATTTTAAATTTCATTATTAGCATTTATCTATCTTTAATTGTATTAGGAGTTATTTAACAACTGCAGAATAAAACATTTGTGGTCATATAACAGGTTGCTTTTAATTTAATACCTGTAAGGCAGTAACTTCGTTGCATCACTCAATATTTGTATCACATCATACGATAGAAAAATTAATCTTGAGGTACCTTCCTAATCTTTACTCTTGCTTTAAATATATAAAGTTATCAAAGTTTACCAAAAAATTTACATGAAAAATATATATTTAACGTACCATTATATGTTTTTGTCCAAGTACTCCAAGTTTGAAGTTTTCCCTTTTCTCCCGCATTTCCTCAATTGTTGTCTGTTCCATTCTTTCCGGTCTTCTTTACTAGAGAGCTCGTGCAAGGGAGGCAATCCAATCGTTTTTCAACAGAGTTTTCCAACAATTCAATCTGATATTTTACTTAAGGTTTTAAGAGTCTACCCAATTTTATTTATTTAATATATTGAACAGAACATTCTCCTTCTACAGATATATATAGAAATTTTTAAAGCTGCACAGCATTTGCAAACCACATAGCTCTTTATGGGATATAATTCTACCGGTAAAATCTTAATAAAATTAAGCACAAATTTAATTTTACTTATAAAATAGAGAAATATAGTTCAAAGCACTTTATGACCCACATTATTAAATTATACCTAGAGTTTTGAGGTCAAATATATGAATTATAACAGGATAGGCCAGTTCACATATTTCTCTGATAAGTATAACAAAATACTCTGGTTGCCATGGAAACAAGAGGTCATATGCCCGGATAGATAATTTTTTTTTAAAGACTAATCATATGCATCATGTTCACAAAATTTGAGCAAGAAATAAATTTTTTCACTTTCCATGATTATATAGGGTGAAGCTCAATGCTTATTGGCATGGCCTCTTAATTGTGTCTTATTTAGTCATGCCACCAAATTTTCACTATTTCTGAATTATCACCCCTTGAATGAGGGTGTGGCTCTTCTTTTATTTGAACAACTTGAATGCCCTTCACCCTAGGATGATTTGTGGCAAGTTTGGTTGAAATTGGCCCGGTGGTTCTAGAGAAGAAGTCGAAAATGTAAAAAGTTTATAGACAGACAGACTGATGCCGGACAAAATATGATCACAAAAACTCACTTGAGCTTTTGGCTCAGGTGAGCTAAAAAGCAACCAAAAAAAAAAAGAAAGAAAAGAAGAAAAAAAGAAAGGAAGAAATTAAAAAAGAGCAAAACTTTTAATGCTGCCTGCTTGAATTAACATATTTACATGTTTCTTCAAGCAGAAGGTTCCAAGCCCTTAAAAGCAGAGGAGAAGTTTTGGTATTAAATGTTTATGACATTCTGTAAACCAACTTGATCATGTGCGAGAGCCTCGATATTGTGAATAATTCTCACTGCGAACCAATCCTTAAAGTCTCCTTCTATTGACAACAGATCAAAGAAAGGCTTGATCACGAAAATTCAAATCTCTTTAAATAATTTTTAGTGCTGTATTTTGCTGAAATGATGTGCAATGCAGTATATTGCTGAAATGAGGTGCAAAATCATTATTTTCAAATGCAACTTTGTTACCATCTTTGTAAAAAGAGGCTACAATGCTCGTTTTAAGGAGGCTGGTGGGTCAACAATTTAATCCCAAATTAACCACCAGATTTAAATTATTTTTTTTTACATACGGTATCTTTAGCTGTCAACTATCATTTGGCAAAGAAAAAATTCATATATTTTAGTTTTAAAATTTTATCATTTTGTATATCTTTATATGGAGCTCTCCTTTTAAAGGAGATTGAAATAGTCTAAAAATGATCCTGTTGTTATTGAGAAGAGGTTTTCAAAAATCATCTGAATATTACTTTGACTTTTGACATAACTGTTTACTAGTACATGTATTATGCTTAGAATTTTTTCCTATTTAAAGTTTTATATACTCAACAAAAAAAGAAACGCATATTGTTTTACTCGTCAAAGAAATTTTTAAAATGTACATGAAACAACTATTTTATATAAGATTAGATTGCAGTGTTGATACTGCAATGCCACGCCGAAACAAAGATGAACACAACCAGGCTAACTATGATACTAAACGGAGCTACGCAACAAGAAGTTGCAACTGTATTTGGAATAAATCAATGGGCTTTGCAACCGTTAAACTAACATCTGAAGACCACTATCTGGCCATCTGCAGGTAACCAAAACCAGGCAGGACCGTCAGACCCCCCCCCCACTTTCCGCATTTCATGCGATTCAGAACCTGTTGTAAAAACTGCTGCTACAATTGCTGGATGAAAAAATCAGCGTAAAAGTGCATAAATTGTTCGCAAGAGACTGAAATGAGATGGTATTCCTCCACGATATCCGTACATTGGAAACCCACTAGCATTGAGACGTCGCACAGTACATATTGTTATGCCCCTTGAATTTGGGGGCGATGAAAATGGCATCAACTTGACTTTTCAATTTGCAACAAAGGACATGTTTAATTTTTATCACAACACACTCTAAAATCGCTTAAATAAAATAAGGTTTGAACTGAAAACTTAGATTTTCATATTATTCTGATTATGCGTTTCTTTTTTTTTTTTTTCCCCCATATTAAAAATTAGCTACATTAGTTGAGTATATAATACTTGTTATACAAGAGAGCTTTTCAGATCACATTTTGTCTGTGGTCTGTCTGTCCATAAAGCTGCCCGTCTGGCTGTCCCGTTGTAAACTTTTCACATTCTTAACTTTTTCTCTGAGCCACTGGACCAATTACAACCGAACTTGCCTAAAAGTATCAATGGGTAAAGGAAATCAAGTTTGTACAAAAAAGGCTCATGTCGTCATTCAAAGGGAGTTAATTATGAAATAGTGAACATTTAAACACAAGTTTCAACTTATAGGAAACTTTCTTCACAAAGTATACCTGGTAGATTTAAATTTATTAAATCATGACCCCGGGGGTAGGGTGGATGACACTATGGGGGCCGGCCAGCCACAATCAAAGTTTTACTTAAAAATTTTATAGGGAAAAATTTTAAAAATAAAAAAATAAAGTTTCTTCAAATTTGTTTAAGCCATGACCTTCAGGGTTAGGGTGGGGTCACTATGGGTGATCCGTTTTCCATCTTTTAAAAATCTTTGGTAGTGAAGAGTCAAGTTTGTTCTAATGTTGACCCCTGGGGCTATGATGAGGCCACAATGGATGATCTAAGTTTTACATAAGAATACATAGGAAAAAGCTTTAAATTCATGGCTGTAGAATCAGGGGGCTTTGCAGTTAGGTGGGGTTCTAATATCAGAATTTTTTTTATACTTATCTTCTTAGCTACATTAGTTTATCGTGAACAAACACATCTCTTTAAAATTGTGAAAAATTTTGACTCCAGAGTGAGGAGTGGCAAGGGGTGAGACTCTATTGATTATAATATAATTATAATGATATAGCATTATTCTTCTTTTTGAACTCCTTTCTGCTCACAGGGGGAAGCAGGGACCTTTCAGTAATTTTTTGCTATAAATGGTGAAAATTCATTCATTTGTTCCAGAGGAGGAGCTCAAATATCAACAACTTTGAACAAAAATGGATGGTACGAGTGTTTTGGTGACCTAGAAATATGGAGGGAAAACTCATTGATATGAAAAAGTTATTTCACAAGAAAATAATCATTTTTACCCTTTGGTGCATGTATCTTACTTTTTAAACAAAAAATTTTTTGTTGTTGTAAATTGTGGTTATTGTAAATTGTAAACGTGTTTGACATAAAATATATAATCATGATTTAATTGTTGACCTTATTTGTCTCACCATAGGCATTTCTTTCGCCTCTCTTCTTACAATGTACTTTTCTATTTCAATCAAAATTGATCGTTCATGCTTTACTACTATCTAACAATAGGCATGCTGTCAGAATATCTATCACTCTTATTATGCATACTGGAAAGATAGCAGGGCATTCCATAAATGCATGTGACTATTTTCCTGGTGTATTAGTGATGACAAACATTTAATAATTTTCAATCATTTTATTTTCAACTGATTCATGATTTAAGCATTATTTAAAAAAAAATCTGAAGCCTGTCCCTTCCTTGAAGCAAGCTAAGAACAAGGATCCTTATGAATGCCAAATAAAAAGTACTTGAACATAAAGTCTGTATGTGACACCACTTTTCAAGCAAATGAAATAATGAGACACTAAGTAACACATTTTCTGAAGGGCAAGATGACCGGTATAGAGGACTTGGTTTTTTTTTTTTAGACAAGCAGATATACATGCTCATTAAGAAGGTGGTTAAAACTACAAGTGATGAACTACTTCTACAGAACTGTAAAATTGACAAATATATCTTGGGAAGTGATTTATAATAAAAGAAAAAAAACAAAAACTCAACTACAAAATAGGCATTATTCAAACAATAACTAGCTGCTCTGTTAATTATTATCTGCACAACAAATTTAGTTCATAGAAAGCAAAATCTTAAATAATCACTTTAAAAAAGAAATATAATTGTTCAGTAAAGGTATAAACAACATCTGTACATAAAGTGCAGTTATTACATAATGCAAAGATACACATTTATAAAGGCAGTCATATAAGAGATTAACCAAATGGAAAAAAAATCCAGAATTTCTTCAAAGAGAACGTTTATGATCGTTATCTACATGGTTATATGGAATCACGACTGTAGACGAAGACACCAATAATGCACATTTCCCAGAATACATTGAAAATCTACATCAGCTATGGCTATTTCTCTCTATATATTCCTACTTCTGCCACTGACGAGGACTATTTCTTACACACATCCATCATGGCACTTAATGAAAATGTTACGTAATATATACCACAGATGAGGACAAATCATCTAGGAGGATTTGCAATAGAAGCACAACACATAAAGGTCTAAAATGCCCTTTTTAATGCAATCAATCACTCATATTCAGACCTATATATTTAATTGGTCCAAATGCCAAGAGGAAAACCCCAATAAGGAGCAAAGTGACAAAATGAAGAGGCAACCTTGACGATACATTAAAATGGACTACACACTGTAAACATATATCCTTTCATGAAATCTTTAACACAATTATTTGAATTTTATGTAATCTGTTTAAAGGATTTAAAGTGTACAAAAAATTTTAAATATAAATAAGTTAAAAAAAATCCATTTTAATACTACATCCCTTTCAACACTTTTTAAAAGTTTAAATATGAATCCAAATCTCCATTTCTAAAACAGTCTCTCTCCGAGATTCAATAGAATAAAGTCCTAGCATTGTGTGGTTGTCTATTTCTTCTTCAAAGTAAGGAAGCCTGATTTCTTTTTCTTGCCCTCCTTCTCGCCCTCCATGCGAGCTGGAAGAGTCATAGATTTGGAGGGAACACTTGTGCCCTCTGCTCCTGTCACTGAATTGACTTTCTGAATCCACAAGTCCATTTCTCCCTGTAAAATTACAGTTAACAATACATCAAAAAGGCATCAACAGAACGTTTTTTTTCCCCAAAGTTACTGTAGACATACTTTTTTCCACGGGGTCATAATTCCGCGGAATCTCAATTTGGACAAATTTCCGCGGAAAGTTTGTGACCGCGTAAAGTTATTCCATTGATGTATAGTACAGTATTCCATTGATGCATGGTAGTTGGAAAATGTGGATAAATTTTAAAATGGTGAATTCCTTTAGGACCACCTAAGAATATTTTGATTGGTTTACTCTGCAGTGATACAATAAATTCTTAGAAGAAAGCTTTGTCTAGAATTCTTACATCATCTTTAGCATGGAACAGGTACTCTCCTCCATTGGTGAGCTTGAGTCGGAACACATGGGGCCGTTTGGTGTAATCTGTGGCTCTGCTACACTGGGCACCTGATAAGTTGATTGGTTGTTCATGGTGGATCAAACTGCCAGGATCCTAAAACACGAGAAAGACGATGTATTTTTACCACCAAAAAATTTTACTAGGAAGAGACAATTAAAGTCAGTTAAAGAGCTATCACAGCTCATGTTTTTCTGTTATACCATATATGTATGCTGACTGTAAGTAAAATTTACTTGACAAGAATAATATCTACATTTGTGATAAACTCTTAGTACTTTCTGTAATGTTATACCTGTTTGGCTATCTTCTTGTCTTTGTAACATGACAACACATTTCCATTGAGAACTACATACACCTTGTCCCATGATCTGCAAAGAAACAAACATAAAATGCCACAGTTTATCTCAGAAATTTTTTTTACACTGAAGTTTTTCGGTCAAGCAAATGGAATTTCAAAGTTATCTATCACTGATCTGCTACACTGTTCAGCAATATGAGATAATGAACAAAAACAACGATCCCTTCTGAGTAAACTACAAGGCTGGACATGATAAGAGACAGTACCTGTTGTGGGCTTTCTTGTTCTCGTGCTCCCAGTCATGTTTTCTTGTCAGAGTACCTTCATGGTGGATAGACTCAGCACTAGTCGATGGTAATTCTACAAACAGAGTTAAAATAAATATTAAAGAAGACTGAAATTTATTAATTTTACAAATTGTGATACATTTCCAATCTGATTGAAAAGCCAGGTTAGTCAAAATATTCCTAAAATATTAGTTAAGAAATCTAATATGTAAGATATAAATGTTCATACATGTTCATAAGATATATAGTCATTTTGGTATACATGAATAAATAAATAAATACAGCATTGTTAGCATGAGTACACTGCTTTGTTGATCTCTGTACCTTGCAGGACAATGACATCTGTCTTACTACGGCCTCTGTCACGCTTACGAGAAAACAGTTTCCGAAAGGGAGAGAGTGAGCGAGTTCGTTTCTTGTCTTTAGCTAATGGAGACAACCAGAGAGTGTTAGATCAGAGATTATATACACCCTTCTCCATATAAACCACAAGACAGAATCATGCCTCCAGAAATAAAATAAAGGCAAATGCTTCCTTAAGTATAAAATCCCCAGAATCTATCATAAGTAAGAATTCTAAAAAGTCATCTGACCATTGCAGCCTCGGAGATGCAGGAACATACTATCAAGGTTAAAAAAATAAAAAATTCTCTTCTCACCATTTTATACCAGGAAAACCTCTCAACAACATAAAAATTGTTTTTAAAATAACAGGGTACCTCAAAATAATTAATGGGTAGGAAAATCCTTAAACCTCTGAACAGCTTGCCTTAATAAACTGTTTTTAAAATAACAGGATGTTTCAAACATAACTGGAAAATTAAAGGGAAGGAAAATCCTTGAACCTTTGAAATAATTCCTGATGCCATAGGAAAACATAATTGGATAATAAATATAAGCTTTGAAGCCATTCTATGCCAAGTCTAACTTTAAGCGATATTGCTAACTTCTTGATATTTTGCAATGAATCTTTACTTTCTTAACAGTTATATTATTTCTATGAAATAGATTAAATGATAATGGCTACTTATTCTTTCAGAGATATTGAAATCATTTTGATCAAAAATAAATCAAACTTCTCATTCGGCAAAGCTAGCATTGCTACAGAAATTTGTACATCTGAAGCAGTGGGTATCAAGCAAAAGCTACCAATCTTACTAGACATGGGTAAGTCATATGGACTGAGGCGAGCTGATTCAGCCTCTTGTAGGGGCTCCCTGGTTATTTCGCGTTCCTTTCGGACTGGTTTTTTACCCCGAGGTGAGTCAGTGGGCTTACTCTCAGGCACTTCTGTAAACAGGTTAGTGTCTAAACATCAAATCCATGCCAGTTAATAAAAAATGTGCTTTACAAACTACACAAGCATTTTACTTTGTTACATGCAACACATATATGATCTACAAAACTATAGATGATCCATGCCCTTGTTTACAGAGTTACAGTTCCTGATTATATGGCATCCCTGATACAAGATGAGTGGAGATACAATCTCGTGTGTTATCGTAACCTACCAGAACGTGACAAGGGAGGTGAGGAAGCCTCCTTTCTAGGTCGTGGCCTCGGTTTAGGCCGGTCAGCCTGGGACTCTGGTGCACCTGCACTCTCAGAGACCTGGTCACTAGACTCGGTGCTCAAGGCCGAATCATCTAAGGAGGATTCATCTAACGACACAAAAACACAAATACATGCAAACTAAACAGAATAACCACAACCAAAGGGCTAAATGATAGCTGTCACTGTTTTAACCAAAAAATTAATACCACTGTAACAAAATCAAATATTAGAATTAATTTCTGTTATTTTTATCATACATACTTTTACATAGTGACAGGTATCAGAGAAAAACATAAAATTTACATTGCTGGATGTACATAGGATATTTCTGTTTGACTCAAATAAATTTGTTTTGTGTATGAGTTTCATGTAATATTATTTTGTTTGTTCAAATGTAACAGTAGTACGGTAATAGTCCAGCAATGCAAACGAAACTACAAATAATCTTTCAACAGAAGTTAAAACGGTAATTGACACAATTATTTTCACAATAAACAAGGTAAAAGAACATTGGAATTGGAGAGCGAGTCATATTAATAGAGATGTCATTAAAATGTAAACCCCACACCAAATTAGTAAATGAGCACAGCTAATAATGAAACAATGTAAATGAACATGTATGAAATGAACAAATGCTTTTTTAATGTGCTACATGATGAATATATTACAGTTGTATATTATATGCAACCACCAAACTATTTTGAACCAGAAGTCTCTGTCGAGACTGAAGCTCTACTGGTTTGTACTTATAGCAAAGGAAGAGAAAAGTACTTCAGCAGTTGGGAATTGAAACAACAACAGCAATAGATAGAATAATGATCCTTGATAAAGTCTCTTTATGTTCTTAGTGTAGTCTACAAGTTTGCGAAGTTATATTGAAATCAGACCAAAACTGTAGGAGGAGTAGCATTTTGAAAGAATTTCACAGAAATGTCTATTTTTAGTAACCACAGCAACAACGTTCATCGAAATCAAAAACAGATAGAGAAAATTATGTATCTTAGTGTAGTCTACTTGTGTGCCAAGTTATATTGAAATCAGACAAAACTGTAGGAGGAGTAGCATTTTGAAAGAATTTCACAGAAATTTCTATTTTTAGTAACCAGGGCAACAACGTTCATCGAAATCAAAAACCGATACACAGAATTTTGTATCTTAGTGTAGTCTGCTAGTGTGCTAAGTTATATTGAAATCAGACCAAAACTGAAGGAGGAGTAGCATTTTAAAGGAATTTCACAGAAATTTCTATTTTTAGTAACCACGGCAACAACGTTCATCGAAATGAAAAACTGATAAATAGAATTATGTATCTTAGTGTAGTCTTCTTGTGTGCCAAGTTATATTGAAATGTTTTGAAAGAATTTCACAGAAATTTCTATTTTTAGTAACCACGGCAACACCGTTTATCGAAATCAAAAACAGATAAAGAAAATTATGTATCTTAGTGTAGTCTACTTGTGTGCTAAGTTATATTGAAATCAGACCAAAACTGTAGGAGGAGTAGAATTTTAAAGGAATTTCACAGAAATTTCTAGTTTTAGTAACCACGGCAACAACGTTCATCGAAATCAAAAACCGATACACAGAATTATGTAACTTAGTGTTGTTTACTTGTGTGCCAAGTTAAATGGAAATCAGACCAAAACTGTAGGAGGAGTAGCATTTTAAAGGAATTTCAGATAAATTTCTATTTTTAGTTACCACGGCAACACCATTTATCAAAATCAAAAACCAATATACAGAATTATGTATCTTAGTGTAGTCTACTTGTGTGCCAAGTTATATTGAAATCAGACCAAAACTGTAGGAGGAGTAGCATTTTGAAAGAATTTCACAGAAATTTCTATTTTTAGTAACCACGGCAACAACGTTCATCGAAATCAAAAACCGATACACAGGATTATGTATCTTAGTGTAGTCTACTTGTGTGCCAAGTTATATTGAAATCAGACCAAAACTGTAGGAGGAGTAGCATTTTAAAGAAATTTCACAGAAATTTCTATTTTTAGTTACCACGGCAACACCGTTTATCAAAATCAAAAACCGATACAAGAATTATGTTTGTTAATGTAGAGTAAAATGTATTGAAATCAGATCAAAATTGTAAAAGGAGTAGCATTTTGAAAAATTGTTTACAGACAGACGGACGGACGCCGGACGCATTACTATCGCATAAGCTCTTCTGGTCTCTGACCAGTAGAGCTAAAAATTGGCACATTACTTAGATTTTTTTCCTTCAGACTTTCATTAACCAAAACCATGAAATGCATGTACCATAAAAGTAAAATGCTACTCTCTGAGCAATTTTTATTAGAGAATTTAAAATTTCAGTCAAAACTTGAAAAGAACAGCATCAGAGCAAAGAAATAACTAAAAACAATAGCATAAGGTACTAAGTTATATACATGTGCATGAACATTGTTCTCATGTTTTTAATCTACAAGCTCATCTATGATTTTTTTCAAAAAGCAAACAAATAGAAAAAGCTTTTATTAGAATAATGTGCAGAAAAAAAATTAGTTTTCAAGCAAGCAAGTTAAACGAAGCCCTTGAATAAGCATGGTCCTTCATGACTGATGCGTGATTTATGATTTTGTATGTGACAACGGCTAGCGAGTCTGGTTATTTATGATTCCAAATCCGTATTATGCTTTAAAACATTTAATCACCTCTGCGTTTAGGTTTGGGCAGTGTGTGTGATCCATCATCGGATTTTCCTAAATTAAAATGAACAGCTAATATTCATTCACAGTCAGAGAAAAAGCAACATCATGCTATTGACAGTACACTGAGATAAATGTTCAAATCAAGAGCAAATGAAAAAGAAATAGTATTGCTTTAACTGAAAACAAAGTAATATACAAATAGGCATATTTTAACATTGCTTATACAACAGTAAGATAAGCTAAGAACTCAATAAGATATGATAATCATATCAAGAAACAGAAACTGAAGAAACATTAAAAAGACAACATCATTTGATATTTATAGCCATGACTAAATATAGGAGGCTGCTGAAAACTTCCACCTGGACTGGCAACCACCTGTCCCCTAAAATGTTTCCTGTAAGAGAGGTTACACTAGGGAACACCCACCTGATGGTTCCTCTGCAGCCTCTGCTGAGGCCCCCTGTACCTCCTCCACCTCCGGTGCCGACTCCTGGACCGGTACTTGAATGGATTCTACAACCTCGGGTTCTGGGGTAGGTCTACAATCAAAGTCACAAATCTTTTTAAACAGATGCTGCTTTCAAAAAAAAAGGTTCTAGTGAATAGAAAATACAGCCAATAGTAATTTGTTTATGGTATACTTAGGAGAAAGATTAAAACTTAGAAAGAAAAAATCATGTACTCACGGTTTTTCAGGTGGTAAAAATTCTGCTATTAACTTCTTTCGTTTTTCTTCTCTTAATTTTGCTATATCTTCTTGTTCTTCTGTGCGTTTCTTTTGTTCTTTTATTTCAAACTACACAAAAGAAAATTCTGTTTTAAGAAACATACTTATGCAAAAGTTTATCTTTGCCCCATATAATCATATTTATTTGACTTACTGTGGTTAATTTTTCTAATGCTGCAAATCTTTCCTCTTGCGTGGCGGCTGACTTTTCGAAAGATTCATGTTTTTTAATTAGGTTTTCTACAGCATCAAGGGTATCCTACAACAAGTAAAATATGATTCATAACCAATCATTACAAGTAGGTACAATTTCTATGAAACATGAAAATTCAATTGTCTCTGCGCATTATTTGATGTTCCTGCCCACTTACTCCGTAATCTTGATTCTGTAAATATGGTTCCTGTGCCATCAGCCAGGCTTCTGCTACAGCCGCATCCCGGGCAAACTGGTAAATTTCCAATACTGTAAAAGATATCAAACAAATTACAACATATCTAAATGTAAACTGTTATTTCAGTGCAAGCCATGCATTTAAACAATGATAGAATTTCTGATAAATGATGATTCAATACTCCATCCAACACGTCCAAAATAATATTCTCTGAGCATTGTCAGAACTGTCAGTATGACTTACTTAGCTGTAGATGTTCCCATCTGTCTGCCCATTGATCATTCATATCTTGTCTTTCTGTGGTCAGCTGTATAAGTTTTTCTCTAACCTAGAAATGCACAAACAGGCAAAACATTAGGACAATTGTCAAATTAGTATTCAAGAGTATTATAAAATTTCTGATCAACAGATATGCTCTTCACACTTACTTCATCAGATCTGAAATGGTTCCTTTCCAGCAAGTTTTTGCCTAAATTGATACATATGGCAAAGTTTTCTTCTCTAGCATCAATTTCAGCTTTTAGACTTTGATGGTTGTTGATGAGCAAATCAACACCAGAGACATCTCTGTAAAAGACAGATTTTCAAAATGAAAGAAATTTTTAACACCTTACCACTGTATAGTCCCTTTTTCATAAAACCAGATAACTAACAGTACTGCTCATTAAATTTTATACCTGGGTTTCTCTTGTGTTTTCATCTGTCTAATGATGTCATCCATCCAGAGAATGAGATCTCGGACCATGCTGAAGAATTTGAAGAGGTCGTGGGCATCGGCCAGTTTGACCCGCCTGGAGTTGACCATCAGGTTCAGGTTCTTCCAGGCGTTGACCACTTCATCCTCCCTGTCCTGGATCTCAGCCTTCCTGTCACCAGCGTAGCCTGTCTGGAGTCTGTTGGATTCTTCCTGTATGGCCTGTACCTGGAGCACAAAATTTTAGTTTAGTTCATGCTCTATCATGAAGGATGTTCAGGCTTTATATGCTTGTAGATTTCTCTTTGAATTCAGTCAATAAAACATGCTTACTTGTACTCCAAGTGTGACAAGGTCATTTTCAAAGTTGCTATGTTTTCTTTGGAGAGCTGCAACACTCTGTGCATCTCTGCCAAGATCATCTGGAATATAATTCTGCTTCTCCTACAAACATAAAATGAATTACTTAAAGCTTATTACATGAAACTGTTGAAATTTCCTCACCAATCAAATATACAAACATTACTTATCTATATAATCAAACCTACCAGTATTCTCTCCAGAATGTCTTTGCAATCATGGTAGAATTTGTGTAATTCCCAGGAAGACTGAAGCATTTGGGTTCTGGTGTCCATTAACTCTAACAGATCATTCCATGCTTCATTGAGATTGTCCTTCCACTCAGCAATCTGGGCTGAATCGGAATGATCAGCCATAATTAATGCATCACAGTTCTCATTAGCAGCAGTTACTCTCTCTGTTCCTATGCTCTCTGTTTCTCTGGCAAACTCCCTGAACCTGTCTTGCAACATCTGTAAGAACAATAAATGTCTTCTTAATCTTACACTTAATTTGTATAAATTACATTCAATTACTAGAGTTACAATAAGGTACATTTATATTAAGAAGGCACCTGTTTAAATTACTTACACAGACATGTTCAAAGTCGGCACCAAGTTCATGTGACCCTGCCACAACTTCTTTCTCTGCAATCCATTGCATGATGTCGTCAATCTCACGGTTCAATACGTACAGTTTCAGCACTTCATCTAACTTGCTCTTTCTCTCGTTAGACAGATCCTTTAGTCCAGCATACAACTTGTCTACCTGGGACTGCCTTACTGCTATCTGGTCACTGTAAGGAATAAAGACATTACTATAAATGGGAAAAGAACTTTTTGTAATAATATAATAAAATACTCAATATTTTATCATGGCTTTTGATAAATTGGAAGTATTTACAAAATTGAACGTTCATTATTGCCAAGAAAAAATGCTGGACCAAATAATAAAACTGTTTTGAATAAATTTCTCCAACTTTCAATCTAAAAATTCATACAACATACACCATAAAGGGTACAGTTAAAAAGACCAACATAATTCAGAAGTACTCACCTCTCTGGATGGTCTTCAGCAATTAATTTCCTACTCCTCTCTCCCAGTTGTCTCACAACCTCAGCATAATCACTGACGGCATTCTCCAGAGCCTGGTGTTTCTTCAAGAAGTTCTGAGCCCCTATCTCATCCTTAGCTCTCTCCTCTCCAAGCATGTACAGCTCTTGTTCACTCATCCAGGCCTCAGCCTCAGAGGCATCGTAATAATACTGTAAAAATGTATCATGAAACTTGTAAGACAAAATACACACAGTTTACTGAAACATTTATAAAATTACATCTGAAAACATGTAAAATATTACAAGTCTCAGCAAAAACATGGAAAACATTAGTCTCAGCAATACCATTTCTTTGAATATAAATTACCCAATCTCCTAGTGTAAACTTCATAAGCTCAAAGTTATACAGCTTTTCTGCCTTTTACTGACCTGCTCTATACCTCAGGGTCACTTTCTTTCTAACACACATACCTGTTGTGCTACGTCGGATAGTTTGAGCCTTTCTTCACGCTTGGCAATGGCTGCCCGGAGGTCATCCCACATCTTCATCAGCTCGTCAATGAGAGCCTGGAACTCCTCAGACTGAGGATGCTTCTCATCAATAAGCTGCTGTCCTACTTCTACTACATTGAATATCCTCGGCTCATGATTCTCTATCTCTGTTTGTAATGACTGAAATCACAGAAATTCATCATATCAATTTCTATTGAAACAAATACTGCAGAAATTTTGTTCCCTTTCAAGTCCTTCTTCACAAAAGCTTCAAATATTCACAAGATCTTCTCTTATATTAAAGAAATTTATATATTTTACATCTTACTTATCAATGACTTACATGATTCTTCTTAGTTAGAAGTTGAACACTAAGAAGACTATTTCCGAAATTATTAGAAGTAGCTAGGGGCATCTTCTCGCTGATCCACAACTTCTCATCTTCTACATCACGGACAAACTGGTGGATTCTCTTCACCTTCTCAAGCTGTTCTCTCCTCTTAAGCAGTGGTTCCTGGATCTTGGAGAACCTGTCGAATAAAAACAAAATTGTGAAATCTATCGCCTTACTTAATACTAGGATGATACCTCTAACACTCCATTGCTTAATGCTGTTATATTAACCTACTGATTGATACTTTGCATTACAGGTGCTCACCTCTCTGCTACAAGTGCCTTTCTTGCTTCCAGCATGGACTCCTGCTGTGGATCAACCTTCTTCAGAATGACAGCCTGTTCATCCAGCTCTGCTACCTGTCCCTCCTTCATCTTCATCTGAGATTCCAGTTGCTGTAACAAAAGTAAAACATATATGTGACTGAATGCAAAAAATATGACCAAATGCATAATTCAGAACAATTATAGAATATCAGGGATGAAAAACAAAATGTGTTTGTTTACATGTTGTTTCTGCATGAGGAGGTTGACGGTAGTTAAATCTTTAGCTCCCTCCTCCGCTGTGATGATCTGACTCTCCAGCTGTTCTATCCATCCGTCGATGTCGTCACAGCTCTGTTGGTAGATCACCGCTCTGTTCGCATCAAACAGACGCTCGGCCTTAGCCTTGGTGGTTCCCTCCAATTCATCCCACTGCTCTTGCAAACTCGAAAGAATAGGTGCAATTTGTTCCCTACATTCTGGTTTCTCTTGCATTAAACCTTCACCAGACTGAAAACAAAATAACCAATTAAAATCAAAAATATACCAAGACAATATTTTTCAACTAAAAATCATCTATGTATATTATTACAAGATGACAATTAAATGAGTAGGACCTTCAGTTGTAAGAATAACATATACCTGCATGAGACGCTGCAAGCGTTCCTTGTTAGCAGCGATTTCTCTCTCGAAAGCTTGATGACGAAGATACTTGCTGTGCAAGTTCTTAGCATCACGATAAGTTTCATCCTGTGCTGCTGCCATCTTGTCATGCAGCCAGTCTCGAAGCTGAAATATAGTTAGAGTTGTTTTAATTAATTAAAAGACCTTGAATTGCACAGAATTCTACTCTTACAACCGCATAAGGATCTTAAGATATAAGAAACATAAGTAGGACATAATTTTTATAGCTTGAAAAAGTATTCAAACAGAAAAATTTTCATTGACACTTGAAGTAATTAGCTTCTCCTTTTCATTTTATGATGCTTGTCTTTTAATGTAATCCTGTGATATAACAAAAACATTTTCTTAATACCTCATCACATTCCTGTAAGAATTGCTGCAAGAGCAGTTGGTCCTTAAGACGATCAAGTTGTTCATAAGCTCTCTGTCGGTTCACATCTCGCCTGAAAGTTATGTAACAAATTGATTTATTTGACAATCAATTCACATCAAACACCCGAAAATGTACATCCAAGTCAATAAAACCTTAACATACCTCTCACTGATGTTTTCCGCCTTCTTGTGAACTTTGTCAGCAGCATAATGTTGGTCCTCTATGAGACGGTTGGCAAACTGTAGAACTGCGTTGATCTTCTCATCATTAGCATCCATCGTGGTGATGAATGCCTCATGAGCTTTGATCAAATTCTCTGCTGCTTCCAATGTATTCTAATAGAGAAACAACTTAATTAATTACAAAGTATTACCAAGTGGTTTTTTTGGTACATAAAAAGGTATAGAAATATCCTCCTTTTCATGATCTAAGACAAACAATGTAAATCACTGCAGTGGAAATAGAACAACTGTCAGCTTGTTTTACTGATCTTGACTAAAGACATTAAACATGACAGAAATGGGGATAAAAATCTTTCTAAATCTAACATCTCTATTGAAAAAGATGGAATTAAAACATTGGAGAAAAATTGTTCTGTCACAAGAACCTTGAATTATAACATTTTTATTCCTTCAACATCTGTTTTTCTTAAGTGCTTAAAATTCATTAAATCTAATTTTTCTATGCATTCAGGATTTTAAGACAAACTATGTTAAACTATATCTTGGTTATAAAATACATGTGTATTCTTATGCATTTATACTAAATAACATTTACTAAATTTACTACCCATTAAATAAAATTTGCAGAAAGTAAATATAGTGCCAAATTATGATATATGAAATTTCTTGATTAATGTTCTTTCATTTACCTATATATCACCTAAAAATAAAGTGTTGCATGAGAGACAAATATATGGGAGTGTTTTGTATTATTTTTGCACTTCTTTTCAAATACCCTATAAACATTAAAAGATAAAATAACTCATTATGATGGAATAGGCTCTTCTAATGAGCTATAATGAGCTTCGACAACCTATGGTATGTAATTAATTATCTGCAAAGTACAACACAAAAAATTCTTACATACATCTGTTCTATTTTCCAACCACAAGGGTTGAAGATCATTAATAAACTGTTCTAATTCTGTATTGATCAATTGGCTACTATTTTGCATTTTCTACAGAATCACATGCATATCCATTTTATAAACTTAAAGCAAACAAGTTGTTTTTCATTCAAAGTGAATGCTTGATATGAATGATATCAGATTTTTTCTCTTTTTAATAAGTAGATTATACAGTAGTAAGAAAATTTGTCTCTCTACTACAAAGTAATTATCTTTATTGCCAAAAAAAAAGTAAAAAACTGGGGATACAAAAATGTGAAATATATTTAATTTATATTATGGTACTTGTTCTATAAAAACAGAAGGAAAAACCACAACACTGAACTTCCTATCAAATAAATAAATATATACAGGAAGACAAAAGCAAATAGTTGATAAAAATACCTAATAAAATATGAAAGATAAAACCTTTGACATCTTTGTGAGGAAAGTTAAGTACAAATGCTAAAAATTTTCTGTTGGTTGTAAAGGTTACCAAGTGGGGTCTCAAGCAAAGGTAATATATACCATAATCATTATCTGAATTGTGGTTTGCAAAACTGGAGAAATAAAACAAAATAAAATCAAAAGAAATGCACACCAATCAATACTGAGACTGCACGGACATTACCTGCTTATCAAGAAGTCCCAGAGATGACTAAATAAAACATGACAATCTTTTTTAACCAATGAAGACATTTCGTAGCCTTGATGTTGCAGCCATTCATAGGTCACATGTCACTATCAAACATGCTGGCTTATAAAAGTGCTTTTGCATACTGTGCATTCTAAATATGCCATATTCCAAGTGCATGAAGATTCAAGATTTTTTTTACTATGATTAAAAAGTAGTCAAAGAATATGTGCTCCAGATTTTCTTATATATACATGAAATTTTTTATATATATATAAAATGTACTTGTACAAAGATATGCATGGAGAGTCATGCAGTATGGGTCCAGAAGTCAACAAGATGTACTGTATTAAATGCAACAAAACTAAACTATACATACTGGAACTTCCTCCTTTGATAAAAAGTTTTCTTGTTGGTTAAGCAAAACTTCTGCTTGTTTTGCATCCCGTAAATACATCTGCAAGAGAACAAAACACATTTCAAAAACGTTACCACATAGTTAAATGTATATCATGTATTCGAAGTGCATATTTAAAAATATTACATGTTATTCAGTTTTTGTACATAGATATTTTACTGGGTGTATACTAGTGGTTCAAAACCTGGCAATTCTGCTTTTAAGCTCTTTAATTTGTTTTGTGAATTGCAAATCCGTTTAAAAATAGAGTGAGTATTGGATGAAAACTTTAGTTTCCTTCTGTGAGAAATTCAAGATATTTGCAATAACTATACCTGTAGGTTTAGACTCTGTGACAGTAACTGCTGTCTGTTTTCCCACATCTGAAGTAATTCCTCCCATCCACTGTCTAAAGCTTGCAGCCTCTGTAACAGTCAAATTATTTATAGACTATGATTTAATTTCACATTACTGTACATTTTACCATGGTTAACAAGTACATAACAACACTACAAATTTCTAGTACAGAACATTAATTCCAATTCAGAATCTATATGAATTTCCTGCAATCATTTCTTTTAAGTTGAGTTAAAATTATAATCCAAATACACAGTTTAAAATTGCACTCTAAACAAACATGCAATTTTTTCCGAATTTTTTTTTAGAATTGCTTTTTTACCTGGCGCAAGAACATGTACTGTGGATCCTCTTGTCCCTCTGTGACCTTCTCTCCAAACTCCTTCATCTTGGCATGCTCCGGGGAGTAGGCCTCGATCTCGTCCTTCAGCTGCTGGTGCTGGTTCAGGAGTTTCTCCGCATCAGCCAGACTGTTGGGGATGTCTTCTGATGCTACTGTAGTCTGAGTGCGAGACAGCCATTGCTGGAAGTGGTCCAAGTTTCCAAGGAAACGCTGCAACTCACCAGCTTCTCCAAGTTTCTCATCTCTCTCTCTGAGCTGTAAAACAACATCCAAGCTTAATAAGAAGCTGCTTTTTATCATTTTACTCCTTTTTTAAAGTCAGTTAGAGGGAGAGAGTAAATAGGGAAATTCAATATTTACCATGTCTTTGAGATCCATCCAGACATTGTTGATCTCAGCAACCTTCTCTCTGATAACCTGTGCCTCATCAGGCTTGTCTTCTTGTAATTTCTCAGCCTCTCCTTGTAACTGTTCAAGCTAAAAAACATACAAGAATAAATTCATGACATTTTCTTATATTTGTATTGGACACCTTTACACCATAACCCACTTTTCAATATTTTACAATCCTGTCATTATTTTTTAACTGACCTTGGCCTGAATGGCAGCCAGATCTCTCTCCATGCCACTCAGTCTTCTCTGTAATGTCATGACACCAGCCAGGTCATTACCCAGCTCATCAGTGGACTCAATAACCTTAGCCTTCTCATGGATCCAGCTCTGTAATACAAATTAACAAATTTTTGCTAAATCCAAATTTCAAACCCAAAAGATGATATATTTCTTCTCATAACTTAATTGGAAAATCATTTAGCCAATGCTGTTACTTACAATAGTTTCATTACACTCAATGTGGAAGTTTTGAAGACCATGAGAAAGGTTGATCTCTTCTTTCTTTTGATCAACCAGGTCTCGCAAGTTATTCCAGCTACAAAATTAAAATTTCATCCATGTACAAAAAAATTTCATGTTTTTTTCTTTAAATTTTTTTTTTTGCAATATCTCATACACATTAAATTATCATTTCTTTCAAAAAGAATGCCAATTTTAGATATTCATTATGAGTTTTGCAAGCAGACTTACCCTCCATTTAGTTGGTTCTGTCGGCTGATAACCTCTGCAGCTCCTGGATGTTCTATCTGTAGTAACTGACGAGCCAACTGGTTCACGACAGCCACCTTAGAGGCAGTGGCATTCATCTCATGTTCAAAACTGTCAAAGCGATGCTTCATGATGGCTATCTCCTCAATGTCATCAGTGATGATCATGGTGGTCAAGAATTTCTCCTGTTTTTCAAAAATATTCAAATATGTTATTAAAACTTACAAGATGGACCCTCAGATCAGATGTCAGAATTGGCGAAATATACACAAAATATTTAAAGGTTAATCAAACCAAAAAAAATATACAAACCTTCTCCTCTATCCATGTTTCAACACCATCAGCTTCATTGAAGAGTTTGTAAAGAGACAAAGCATCAAGGAGTCTCTGTTTGCGAAGTTTAGCCAGCTCCAGTAATTCCTGGTAACGGCGATCAATGCTTCCCAGCCTGTTCTGTATGTCAGGGGATTCTCTGTCCTGTTTTATAGGATAATCATTTGTGATTTGCGACTATGACAAGAAGTCAAAAATCATATCTTTTATGTTTGCACCAAGACTTCTTATCAAATGAAGACAAACAAACCTGTTCTCCAAGGTTGGCAGCTTGTTCATGAAGTGCAGCTAAAGTACTTTCATAGTTCTTCAGTTCATCTGTCACCTCCTATGAAATTAAAATAAAGACAATGAAATTAACTATATATAGAAAGCCTACCTAAAAAGACTGTGATCTCAGCAGAACACAGCTTACCTTGTGTTTTTTCAGCAGCGACTGTACACTGGCCTCATCTTTGCCGACGTCTTCACTGGACACAATACGGAAGATATCGAACATCCAGGCATCCACGTCATCAGCATCAGCAAAGAACTGAAACAAAGTCATACTTATAAATCCAGCACACACAATAACACATGCATTGGTTTATAGCAATACAACACGGATTAAACCTATATTATTGTTATTTTAGATCTTATCCCCACCTGATAGTAGTCCACAGCCTCGTTCAGCCTCTTCTTCCTGAAGGCAGCCAGGTCAATGAGACTCTCCCATTTCTGGTTGATCTCATCTATCCTCTCTTGGATCTTCTCAGCTCCAAAGTTCCCAGCGGTAATGAGGTCGTATCCCACTTGTAGCACTGATTGCAGGTGAGTGTGGCGAGCCGTCATCTCATCCTCCATTTGCTACAATATAAACAGACCTTGTTTAAAGAATTATCAGACAATATGTACACAAAGAAATATACTTTTAACACTGAAAATGGTAAAATTTCACTCATAAATGTTTGAATTTTTTTTTTTATGTTACTGCTATCCCACAAGAATTCTTTAGTTACAACATTATTCCTGGATTTAAAAACTTTCCAATCCCAATGTCATTTTTTAAAAATAATTTACAAATTGTTTTATCAATTTATAAAGTTCTCCAACTATGAGGACTAGAGCATTAAAATACAGTACCTTTTGTTTGTTGAGCAGTAGATGGACACTGGTAAGATCTCGTCCCAGGTCTGGTGAGGACATCAGCTGTTCCTTCTCCTTGATCCAACCCTCCTCGTCTGCCATATCCCAGTAGAACTGCCACAGTTTACGTGAGTCCTCCAGCCTGTCCCTCCTTTCAGCAGCCAGACGAACCAGCTCCTCATAGGCGTCCTCCAAAGTCTTCATACGCTCACGCACTACAGCGGGCTCCGCAGGATGGTAGCCTGCAAAACAAGTTTCATTTTGTAGAATTACTCATGTCAAGACTTTACATCTTCCTTAAAATTTCACAAGAATTTGTAATCCTAAATGCCCATGGCAATTTCTGTACTAGATGAAGAAAAGCAGGGTGAATACCTCCAGCTTCAACAGCATCACCATCCACAAACTTCATGGCTGACATATTGACAGTCTTGACACGTTCTCCCAGTACATGGATGTCAGCCTCTAGGAGACTATGCTTTTGTAGCAAGTCTTCCACACTCATCAAGTGTTTACCATAGTCTTCAGACATCAGACGGGCCTATAGATTCAAAAATGACATTGTATTCATATGTCTGACATACACATGCATAAAGAAATAAATTCTATAAACTAAAAGTGTTAAGTACCTTAATCTCCTCCATCCAATCCAAGATGTATAACATTTCTTGGAAGATTTTCTGCAGACTGAGAGACATCTCCAATCTCATTCGTCTGGCTCTCAACAGTTCCAGTAAATAGTTCCACAACCTCAGAACATTGTCCTTCCTATCAAACAATAAATGCACATCACAATAACAGCCCACCTTTTGAAAACTTTTTACTGATACTATTTGTTCATAAATCACAATTGTCTTATTATGTTACCTTGCATTAATTCTTTCAATGTCATGGTATCTTTCCTGATCCAATTCAAAACATACAGACACCACGGCCTGTACTCGTTCTTCGTAGGCATTGATATCTGTTTCTATGGCCTCATGTTTTTTGGTTGCGGCCTCGACAGCAGCCAGATCATTACCAAAGTTGTCCTGGGAGACCAGTCTTTGGTTCTCACTCAGCCAGGTCTCTCTCATGCCAGCCTTTCTGTCAAATCTAGCAGCCAACTGATCCAATTTCTCTTGTCTGTAAGTAAACACAACTCAAACCTTAATCTCCTGCTTTGTTCAACTTTGTGAAATAATGAGATTACTTTTTTGCTCTGAAACTTCACCAGAGTCAGGTGATGCTTTTTTTTTTAATTTTCTTCAAAGAATTTAAAAAAAAACCTAGAGGGTAAATTAATACCTTATAAGTTCCTCCCTGAGAGCTAATTCTCTCTCATGTTCAGCCTTTTCCAATCTGTCCCAAGCTTTATTGATGTCAGAGATCAGTTTTCCCTCCTTGGGTAGGTACGGCCTTTGGTTGTTTGCTCGCATCTTACTTTGCAGTGTAAATAGCAAAACTTCAAGGTTTCCCTTTTCATCAAACCTGCAAAGTTAATAAATCTAACTTAAAACAAATTTTCAATTAAGTTCATCAATCGCTCTTCTTTAGAAGGCTTATATTGAATGAAAATATATTTGTAGTGCACACTGATCTTTGAATTCTAAAGATCATTAGAATTTTAATCAATTAGAGTTCTTGCTAACCTTTGTAGTGAAAATTTTATTTATACATACTTAAGTTGCAGAAATCAATGAAAAAATATACACCCTCCAAAATTAACTAGAACTGTCCAATAGGGACAAATACCCCCGCTGGGTTTTTCAGAGTAGGTGCCAATTCAGAAATATTTTATGGATCTAGTAAGAGGTGTTCACTATTGTCTAATAAAGTGCCCTGCCACAGCATGATACGCCCATCAAATATTGTTCGATAATCATAAATTGGTTAGGGTGCAAGAAAATCAAGTAACCTTGATTAACAGATTGATACAGATTTCAATGATCTAATTTCCATTTCTTATCTTGTTTAAAATATTGTACATACATCTCTAAGAGACTTGCAGTGTAGGGATTAATTAAGACAAATAATACATCATATAATTCTAAACTGGCTGTGTTAGAGCTTAACAAATATCCATCTGCAGCTTTAAATTGTTTATTGCATATTTTATGAAATAATGGAAATGCTACAGTCTAATAAAAAAAATCAAAAATTAATTATTCTTTAGACTATAAAATTTTAAGTGAGACATGACTGCAATTTGTTGCAAGTATATAAAAATTGAAATGTATTTTTTTTTCAATGAACACATGTATAATTAATATTAATTATATTATACAATACTAATTCAGTTTTAATCATACACTAAAACATCAATTTGTTTTAATTACATTACACCAATTGAAAGATCTTTATCTGAACTACAGCCATCAAGAACTCTTAATTAACACAAGCAACTATAAGGCCATTTCTTTTTGCCCAACTCCCAAGAGATGAATTAAGATAATACTGCATGATGCTCTTGCCAGTTAACTCCCGACAATGAACTCATTAATTTCTCTCTAATTTGACATGCACATTTCTGCTATCAAAAATTCTCCTTGACCAGTGCTTGATAATTATGCCCATGAGACAAACTGAATTCCTCTCAAATCATTAACATTTGTTACAGAATTTGCTGTAAAGTATATCATAAAAAATAAGTTTTTACTTAATTTAGCATTTTTTAATAAGGATACAACTATATTTTTACATTTTTTAGGATTATGAAATTTAAAATTTTAAAGACTTAGTTTTTTTAAAAAATCACTTAAAATTAAAGGTCACAGTGACCTTGAAATAGGTCGGGACACACCGTTACCCAAGATGCATAAATTGTCCAAGTTTGATGATTGTAAGTCTAATAGTTTTCTAGTTATGAGCCAAACAAAATCACAAAATAAAAAAGAAAAAACGCCTGTAAAATGCAGAAAAATCATCCAATCATGATGAAAATCCCAGGTGCACACCTTCATATGGTGAATAATAAGTGTATAAATTTTCAACAAATCCATCCAACAGTTTCTGAGAAACGGTGACAAAATCTTGTCTACAGACAGACGGACATGGTGATTCCAATATACCCCCCTAAACTTCGTTTGTGGGGGTATAATAAGCATGGTACATTAGATTGATTCAAAACTGAGTTTACTTTTTGGGTTTTTCCTTGGTTCTGTAAGTGTTGAAGGCTGCTAATTGCTGTTGTACACCATACAGGGAATTAGCAAACTGTCGGTCATTTAGGATCACAATGGTCTGTTCAATCCATTCCAACAGGTCAGAGGTGAAGGTTTCATAGTCCTGTACTTGTTTATCTGTGTCCAGGGCATGGTCAATAACCTGTTATTCAAAAACTTATAAGATCATATCACAGATATAAAACATCTTCAATTTTAAGTAAAGGAGAGCTTCTAAATGATCATAATGTTTATTTTCCACCTTCAAATAGTAAAATTGACTTTTCCTTTTGACTATTTTCTTGAATTTTTCAAGCAAAAAACATGGCAATTTTCTTTTCTTTTTTAAAAATTGGTACTTGCAATAAGGTACAGACATAATTTACATGTTTGTGGTGACTTTCCTATAATGGTTAATTCACAAATATCAAGTAGCAGTTGAAATATATACTGTTTCCAGTTGACCGACTTCTTGCAGGGTATTACATTACAGGAGTTAGACTTTTCAAGCAAAAGTTAACAGATTTTTGTGAAGTAGTCAATAGTGTACCTTTCCAATCCTCTTGCCCTGGACAGATTCGGCCTTCATCTTAGAGAAGTAATGATAGTATGTGACGACATAGGTGATGATGGACTTCTCATCAGGGAATTCAACATTACAATCTAAAATTAAACCGTATCTATATTGTGTGTGCCTGCAATCTCCATTAAAATATACATTCATAATGGGTTTATCTAAATTGACCAAATTGCCATAGGTATGTAAGTACATTATATATTGAACATTTTATTGTCTTCCATGAGAAACATAAAATTCAATCTCCATATTCCTCTGATATATGTATTTCTACAGTAATCTGTATTCCTATGCTCATTTGCTGGAATTTGAACACTTTTTTCTTCAGATTCTATGTTTTAACTTTCTTACTTTTTGTTTGTGCTAATTAAAAGCGAAAGCGATTAACCTTATTGATATTTTATTTTAATAATATTTTTCCCCCCCGTACTGACCCTCTGGATCCAGGAGTCGGGTAAGACCCAGCTTCTCCTCGGCCACTTCAAAAGCATTGTTAAGATTATACAGGGCATTGGATTTCTGTAGCTTGTCATACTGGATCAAGTCAGGTCTGAAATCACAAGATCATATCTACATCATTAAATATCTACAGAGGGGTGATCAAATCAGAACGACTTCTTCATCATAACTACATGATGTGTGATCAAATTAATAGGGGTGTGCAATATTACCGGTATATCGGTATATTGCGTATTATCCACCACGATAATATATCAGATGTGAATATTTCACGCATAAAAATATATAAAAACTTCCTTTATTGAGAAACTGTTAAAATAAAACTGAATCAGTTTCGTTCGGGAGAGAGAAAGAGAGAGGAGAGAGGGGGTGGAAGCTTTTAATTCACTGTTGCAGTTTTGAATATCTTACTTTGAAATAAAATTACTAATTAATAAGACTTTAAAATAAAATTTATAAGAAAGAAAATATATAAAACATTTTTACAGGGTGTATACCATATGCATTGCGGTTCTCAAAATCTCACATTGAATCTACACGATCGACATCGCGATGAAATGTCAAGTTCAATATACATGTACATATTACAAGTAAATGGTCATCCATGTTTCCACTTGTAGCAGTGTTGTTTTAATTATTTTTAATAACTTTCATGCCATTTTAAACACCTTATGCTATAAAAGTATATATTAAAACAGGCCATTTCCTCATTGTAATGTGAAATTAGGTCGGGTTAGACTAAATTACCAAAACGCTCACAATTTCTTTCTGATTTTTTAAATTTATTTTGTAACCACATAAAATTATTTTCATATAGGCCTAATATGTATATTGTTTTAATCTTTAATAACATTTTATATCAGAATTCAATGAAAAAAGATTATATATTCTGTAAAAAATTTTAGGTCAATGTGAAAATTCTCCAAGAGAGTTCATCTTGTTTTACTATTTTTACCTGGAATTTGATAAAAAGTAAAGTGTTAATTTGGTGTGCAATCAATGTCTTATCCCTCCTCCCCCTTTTAAACTTAAAGATAAATTCAAAATATATAAATTATATTTTGTATATTGCAATATATTGAAAACAATATATCTTTTCTCAATACCCAACTCTACAAATTAACATGGAGTCAATCATACTTATCAGTTGTGAATATGCAATTTAAGAGAAAGCATTTTCTAGTCATTTGCAGTACTCTGTAAACTATAAAATAATTATCTGAAAAAGTTTGATTCTGTAATATGCTGAGAAAATATCTCAAATTTATATCAGATCCTTCTTTTTTTTAATGTTTCCTATGAAAAGTTTAGAGGAACTTTAGGTAAAAACATGTTCAAAATATATAAATTCTACTTTGTTAGCAAAGAAAAGAATCTTTTCTCAGGAAAAGGACAAGATTCATTCTTGTTTAAGTACAGGTACCTATTAATGAGACAGAAACATCAACACATTTTTCATTCATTGTTGGTCACAGCTTTATCTATGTGATTTACACAAAACAGTGGTAATGGTATAGAATTTCCTATCTTTGGGGCAGCCATGAACCTTGAATTGAATTCTTTTCTAGTGCTCCACTTCATAACAACAGCTATTGCCTTATTATAGGAAAGAGAGCAATAAAATGCTAGTAAGAAAACAATACACAATGTTTAAAAGAAACAAGCAAGCTGTATTAAGTCACAGCTGTTGCATGATGTTAAGAACGCAACAGGAAGACAGGCTTTCCTGGAATATTTTTACCGGAACAAATCTTCTTAAAATCATTACATGTGATGTTTTTTGTTTTTCTAACTTTCAAAAAATAAAATATTTTTTGCGATGAAAGGGAAAAAAATTCAAATACACACCTACACAAATTTTCACCTAATCTATCATTTACCACCTTATAAAAGTCAATTGTTAGAAATGTTGTAGAAGAATAAGCAATTTAACTTCACAACCCTGATATGTCGACTTCAAATCATTTAAGACTGATTCTGTTTTGACAGAATCTCCTTCCAGGCTGGCTCTAAGCTGATTGAGAAGGTAATTTAAACATTAAAATTCTAGGTGTCAGCATGTTGTCACTTTAGCTGATTATTCTATTGACTGCTTGTAAGCAAAGGGTCTCGGCTGGCCAGCAGACAAGCCAGGTTATCAGATCTAATCAAACCTGGTGAAGAAGTCTGGGGGAAGAAGCATTGAAGGTCATGCACACATACATATCAATATGCATCATCATACCAACATGTTTCGTCATCGGACCATAAACTAAATCTCCCAAACCAGTTTTTATTGATGTTTTATCCAGTAGACAAATTGTTTACATTCAAGTTTTATATGAACAATGATAAATTGTTTTTCCCATTACCGGTAAATAGTCTACTTGAGGTTTGGGTGTTGGCAAACTGAATAGGAGCCTGAAAGCTGATAATGACTTGGTATGGGTCATCTCACAATGTAAACATTAGTGTAATGTAAGATGGAATTTTCTACCATCTGGATTGCATTTATTAAATGTCTGGTAAACTATGTTAGGTTAACCAGATAAAAAATGGAACTTGAGACAAATTATTTTCTGTTACTTGATAAAACCTCCCATGGTGCACTTGGTATACCACAAATCCTTTTTAAAATTTATATAATGTTTACCTCTCAATCTTATATCCTCCAGTTAAAAAAAAAGCCCCCCCCCCCTAAAATACTTATCGAATATAACACATTCTGAGATCTATATTAACCTTAAAGTCAAGATCTTAATACCTCAAGAAATAAACTTCATAACCTGTTACCACAGAAACAGGCTTTACACTATAGCTAAGGCTGACATTCCAGAGTACCAAACTCTAGGAGCCATACACCAGGTGGTAATGATAAACATCTACCTATAGGGAAGAACTAGAAAACTTATCATCCAACATAAAACAAACACCAACATACACCCAATCAATTCAGCATTATGTAGACCCTGTAATTCAGCCATTTGTATCACTGTTAAGACATAATTTATTCTGTTCTGTTTTCTGTGATCTGTAACCCGGATGTGCCAAATGCTGAATCTATCTTTCTCACTCCAACAAAAACAAGTGCTTCAGATAAGAGGCATTCCACAGATAATACAAGATGTAGCAACATATATTTGCTGGCTTTTTCGGGAGTGGTCTGATTAATAATAAATCAGTCATATGTAAACACACAATTCTCCCTTTCAAAAATAAATCAAGATTTCTTATTTCATTTCATAGAGAACCCCTTTCAATAACTGTGATAAACCAGATAACACAATAACAAAAAAATTCAAATAAAAAACAACTCTTGTAAGCATGAAATTAGCCTCCATTACAATAATGTAGTATGTAATCTAATTCATAAAAATCTGTGCTGATCTTTCACCTTGAGTGCTGGTATGACTGGTTTTATTGACTTGAGTCTGAACAAGCTTATGCCTGTAGGGCTGATTATGACCAGTCATGATTCACCAGTTACTAGTGAGGGAGCATCCATATTTTTTCTATTCTTAGCAAATTCAGCACTTCACATAAGAATATGTAGGAAGCTTGCCAAGGTGCAGTCATAACTTTTTGTGCAATATCTTGTATACCGGGGAGACATATCCAGACCACGAAAGATGTTTTCACAACTCTAGGAAAAATGTACTCCAACACTGATCTGCATTCCTGTTGCAGTAACAAAATCAATACAATGCTTTGTGAATTATGTACTCTATCCAGAGGCAATAATACCAAAAGCTTTGACTTTTGTCTGCAATTTTTTTTTTTTATACTTTGCCAAATGACAACACCAATAGGAAAACTAAAATATATGCAAGTTTTACTCCCTTTTTTACCTTAAGTATCTAACAAAAAAACCTGTCTGTTCAGTTCACTTGATACATATTAGTCATAGCAACTGACATTCAATGCTCATCTGAAACGACAGTTTGTTTTGTCTAGAAACTGAAGTATTTCCTATCTGCATTCTTGTTTAAATCGAAAAAGAGAATTCTACAAAATTATCTTGAAAATCTGCCATGCCATATGCATGGATCTGTAGATAACATGTATTAATGCCATCTCCCAAAATCCCATTCATATGAAAGTGCTACAGATAAATACACAATTAACATATCTCCGCATGTATCTCCATAATGATATGAGCATTGGTTGTGTACTCTTTTCTGTTAGATCAATACCAATTTAGTGTCCTAAATATCAATTCCCAATAGAACAATTCAGAGTAATTATAAGTTATTTTTACAACTGTACCTATCCCTATTGGCCTACATTTCAATACAAATCTCCAGCACCTGACTGTAAAGGCTTTTCCTTTTATTGATTTGATTTGGTGCAATGGTCTACAGATCAAGTTTACTGAACATGGCCAGGCTAGCTATCTGACACATCATCACTTACAAAAAACATAGGTAATCAGAGATTACAGAGCTCACCTCAACGAATGTTGTCTTTAAGTAAGGCAAAGTCACACAATTACCCAACAAAAGTGTACATCCAAAAATGCAAAATTTATGCAATTTTGATCTGATACTTTGGAATAGACCTATATAAAAACTTCAAACTAGTTCTTCATCACGAAAATGTGATCAAAATCCAGCAGCTGAAGCAAGTTTAAGAGTTTTCATCCCTTGATGCATCAATTGGGCAAGTTTGGTTTATTTAAGCCTTATAGTTTCTTGGTGATAGACCTGCACCCATAACTTTTACCTGGTCCATTATCTGGAAAATGTATGTTGAATTCAGCATCCGTAGCAAGTCTATTAGTATGCATCCTAAGATGTATCATCCATGCGAGTTTGCACAACATAGGGCTAATAGTTACTTAGAAATGAAACCTGCATAAAAATTTAACCTCTTCACTCATCCAGAAAAAAATGTAGGTCAGATTCAGCATCTGAAGCCAGCCTGGTAGAATGTAACCTTAGATGTATCATCCATGCAAGTTTGGTCATTAAAGAGCTCATAGTTACTTGGAAATGAATCCTGCATCAAAAGCATTAACCTGTTCACTCATCCAGAAAATGTAGGTCAGATCCAGCATCCGAAGCAAGTCTGGTAGTATGCATAAGATGTATTATCCATGCAAGTTTAGTCATATAGGCTCATTGTTACTTGGAAATGAAACCTGCCCCAAAAACTTTAATCTGTTCACTCATCAAGAAAATGTAGGTCAGATTCAGCATCCGAAGCAAGTCTGGTAGTATGCATCCTCAGATGTATCATCCATGCAAGTTTGGTCAACATAGGACTTATAATTCCTTGGAAATGAGACCTGCACCAAAAACATTAACCTGTTCACTCATCCAGAAAATGTAGGTCAGATTCAGCATCTGAAGCAAGTCTGGTAGTGTACATCCTTAGATGTATCATCAATGCAAGTTTGGTCAACATAGGACTTCTAGTTACTCGGAAATGAGACCTGCACCAAAAACATTAACCTGTTCACCCAACCGGAAAATGTAGGTCATATTCAGCATCCGAAGCAAGTCTGGTAGTGTACATCCTTAGATGTATCATCAATGCAAGTTTGGTCAACATAGGACTTCTAGTTACTCGGAAATGAGACCTGCCCCAAAAACATTAACCTGTTCACTCAACCGGAAAATGTAGGTCAGATTCAGCATCCGAAGCAAGTCTGGTAGTGTACATCCTTTGATGTATCATCAATGCAAGTTTGGTCAACATAGGACTTCTAGTTACACGGAAATGAGACCTGCCCCAAAAACATTAACCTGTTCACTCAACCGGAAAATGTAGGTCAGATTCAGCATCCGAAGCAAGTCTGGTAGTGTACATCCTTAGATGTACCATCCATGCAAGTTTGGTCAACATAGGGCTTATATTTCCTTGGAAATGAGACCTACACCAAAAACTGCACCAAAAATGTTAACCTGCTCCAAAAACATTAACCTGGTCATTCCTTTGCTGAAATTGCAGCATCTGAAACTTTGACTTGTACAATGAAACACACTAGGTGCATCTTCCATGCATGTCTAATCAATATAGGACATAGAAGTACTTAAAAAGAAAACTGCTCCAAAAAACTTAACCTGGGACGCCGACACCGACACCGACACCGACGCCGACGCCGACGCCGACGACGAGGGTATTACATAAGCTCCCCCAACTTCGTTGAGGTGAGCTAAAAAAAACAGAAATGAGCAATCCACCTGCTGCTTTGCCTAACAGACTACACAGAACATAACCATGATTGAAAACAAGTTGTGTTTTGCCAGTAAAACCCTATTCAAAATTCTTTGTAGTTAAAGCATCATATACAAATACCCCAAAACATATAGGTACTTTACATTACTTTTTCTTTGCGACAGCTTTATTTTGGCAGTAATATATAAGAGAGCCATTCTTGCATATATATCTTTTATATCAAAGATTATATTCAACAATAACTAGAATTTGTTGGTATTTGTTTAAACCCAAATAATTTTCTCATGAAAACAAGATGTCACAAATATTTGGTGATCTACAGTACATGTCAACTTTGAACAAGAAAATTTCTTGCTCACTAAATTTGAACTACACATAGTACTTTAAAACAAATTAAATCCTAAGGTGTTGTATAAAATGGGCTAGAATGTGGTCTAACCTGTGTTTGTGTATGAGAGCATTGAAAGCTAGGCCATCCCTCCAGCTTGTTGTGAAATTACGAACATTGACATTAGGGTATCCCGCAGTCTTCATCTGGCACCACAGTAACAGAGCATCTTTAGCTGATTTGGTCTCACTGTTGTCAGTTTCTTCCACTGTAATGTCTTGGATCTACAATGTCATAAAGGTGTTCATTAAATAACTGTCATTAACTTTATTATTGTGAACATATCTGAGTGCAAACAGTTCATTACCCCTGAATATTAGATGTAGAACTTGGCAAAAAAGCTAAATTTACTACTTCTAACATGTTTTCTCTCTATCAAAATTATTTAGTACATCAGACTTTTTATTTTACACTCTAAGTCAGTAATGGTGAAATATGTTTTAGAAACACCACTCAGATGGAGAAGTGAAATATCTCGATTCACCTGGAATCTAAGGATGATGGTCCAGATCAACCCTAGTGTCAGACGAGGGCTACCGTCCACAATGTCATGAGCACCCATGTTTTCCAGGTGCACCTTCTGTTCATGGAGAAACTGTAATGCCTTGTCCACATTCTCGAGACAGTGGATCCTCATTTTCCCTTTAGTAGGACGAGGCTGCAACAAACAGATCAACTTATATTCTAGTATCTACATACATATATTACAGTAAAACAATTCTCATGAAGATTAAATTAGAAATTGCTGCTTAATAAACACTGTGTACCAATCAACTCTTTTTGAGTGTAAAATGTAAGGTTGAATAGAAAAAAACATTCAATGTTTTAATCTTTTCTACATTACTATAATACATGTAACATTTTATACTTTCACATGTAGTCATGGTGTTTTTCTCTATTTCACAACAGTAAATCTTCTAAATTTTTCTTAAATGTACATTTATGATAAAATTAGATTGTTTCCTACCAGTCTTTCCCCAGACAGAATTTCCAACAATTTCATGAGCATCTTGCCATCTCTGAGGTCTATGTAGAGGTCCTGGATACGACAGCTCATGCGAATCAGATGGGAATTCACCCATTTTTGAAATGTCTTCTTCTGAACTGATTCTCTTTCATCTAAAATGTGATGGTCATTTCATATTAGAAAAAAAATATTTATAAAGTCTGCATTCTGTATTTGACATCATTTTGATGCTTTCATCCTACTTTAATGCTAACATCTAGAGCAACCAATATTAGAATATACATTACAATTTTTCATGCATTTTTAATAATTTTGGTATCAATTTTCATAACAGAAGCCAATGTGTTGATGTACACTGCCAATACAGTCTTACTTTAATTACACTTCTAAAAACAGAGATCACTGACTGCAAATACATCATCAAACCAACAGCTTGTGTTTCTATCCTGTTACATGCCTTAAACCAGTTATACTTTTCACCCCATTAATCATTACCTGTAAGTTTTCTAATTATTTTGAAAAATTCCTTTTCTTGAATCTCTGCTGTGACATTGGAGGAGGTCATTTCTAATCCATTCAGACCAACTTAATCATAACCAGAACTATTTGCATATATTTCTCTAATGTTAATGAGATTTCATTACATTTTCTCTACATTGTTTATTAATAATGGCTGCCGACAATAAACAAGCCATCAAAGAGAGACCACTTGACAGAAAAAATATGGTCTCCGCATTTCTACATCAAATATCAGAACGATACCCCAGAGATCCTCCGATAATCAAACAGAACATATTTCCATTCTCTTTTGACACATCAGTGAATTTTAGCTATCCATA
Source organism: Saccostrea cuccullata (assembly GCF_032062105.1). Lineage (NCBI taxonomy): Eukaryota > Metazoa > Mollusca > Bivalvia > Ostreida > Ostreidae > Saccostrea > Saccostrea cuccullata. Next base: position 316,368 of record NW_026928969.1, on the reverse strand, counting down.
TAATGTATCCATCATACTTATTCACCATAATATACTAAACAATGGTCTTTGTATTACATATCTACCATAGGGTGAAGGAATGTAATATGATGTGAAGTGTTTTTAACAGGAAAAGTGTGAAGAACAGCCCAGATACATCTTCCTTCCTTCACACATGTAAATGACAGTCATTAAGCACCCTCCTCTAAAGGGTAAGGAGTCAAACGACCAAGTACTATCAGCTACTTTCAGTCCTTTCAAAACTGAACTGACACTGTAATACAAATCCTATTCAAAATATGACACATTACTTAATTTACTACACCAAATATCTCTCAGACACTCAAACATTCTTGACTCTTCAAAATTGCAATATGACTCTAAAACTTAGAGATTTTTTTTATTTTCAACATGTAGGCTCATAATTACTCTCCTCTGTTTTTTCACAAAACCTTTTTTTATTATACATTCATAATTCTATATCAAACTGAAAATGAAGTCAAACAACATATAAAAAGAAAAAAAAGTCTTTCTAAGTGTACAAAACACTTCTTTTAGATTTGTATTAAACAGGTTAACAGGAAATGCTTTTAAGCCAAATTAAACTATCTTGACCTTTAATGCACATCTAAATTTATCAGTCTGTAATAACAAGGTAAAGGGGATTGATTTGTCAATGAATAAGAAAGCTAACCTATATTTGAGATGTTTAAATAGCTGTGCTTGCCAGGTTTATTTGCACACTGTTTTTATGTTGTGTATATTATAGGTCAATCCAAACAAAGCAGTCTATCAACAGCAAAAATCAGAATACAATACCCCACTGGTGTTTTGTTGTCTAACTCGTACTAATTTAAAAACATGTAACTACTACACAGAGAAATTTAGTTCTGTTCTCATGACATCTAAAGAACATGAAAATCAGAATGAAAAGCAGTGATACTGCATATGATCTGATCATCAATGCAATGCAATGCTTTATATCACTAGCACTAAAGAAATTTACCTGCTAAGGCCTTGATCCTTGACCTTTCAAACAGCTTGGAGGAATTACTTCCTGGATCAAAATCCTCTTCCATTCCGGACTCCCACCGGACTCCATTACTATACTGCTCTATCTCCGTCATGGCGGCTAATTAGCCTGGCCACAACTGACCTACAAAACAGCAAAATATGTAATTGAATCCAAATGATCTAGAATACTTGGTATATGTTGTTTCTTATTCTTTTCAGTGAGGCAGTTAAAGCATCAAACTGCTAAAAACCTTTTAAAAAGATATGGCACTCCTAAATACTTTTAGACACTCCTAAAGTCCTTTTCATCAGTGACAGCTGAACTGATCAAATTCTTCCTAAAAATTGTTACACATATATTTCTTTTATGTTACTAAACCTTACTTTAAATTTTGCACAGAACTGAAAGTTAAATTTTCCATGTAAACAAATGAGTCACCTTGTTTCATATGCACAATGTGCAGTAAATAGTCCCCCATCAAGTTTAAAAATATATCAAGCTTAAAGCAATCTGTCAACAATTGCTGTTCGACAGAGAATGAATTATTATTGATCTGTATTTCGTGGATTGTGTGACAGAATGTAATAATACACATCAGGAATGTGGATGCAGATAGTATGAATTTACATTAATACTTCACCGAGGGGAGATTAAAGGATATCAAACGTGTGTGATGTATGAGGAAACGCCTTTTCCTCCCTCGTTTTTTTGCTGATCAATGCTCTTTGTAATAACAGAAGTAGCACTTATCCACTTATAGAACATTTACATGTAATCCTGTATCCCGCATGTATAACTGCTTGTAATTGCCTCTTTAAAAGAGCTACCACTGAAGTAACAATGTATTATAAGAATTATCACAATTATAGTCCCCTCCTCAGTCACAAAGCCACTACAGACCCTGAGATAATTGTATGCAAATTATGTAATGGGAAGATGTCTGCTCAGGACAAATGCAAATGTTCATTTTCTGATCGACAATCACTGAATAGATAAAACAGCATCTGATATATGTAATTAAAAACACAGATAAATATGGATTTGTATTATCAAATAAGTACTTGAGTGCTGTCTATAAAACCTCTCCAGTAGTAATTCAATACATCATTACATTCAATACAGATGTACTATATAACTCATTCATATAAAGAGGTTCATTAAGCAGACACTTAAACTGATAAAAATTATAAAAGCAATTTTTTATACAACCCTTAATATATTAACTACATTTATAAATATTCATAACTAATGTGAACAGTTTTTGGTGAAAAAATATAACTCAACTTACTGCTTCAGGGGAAAGGTATCAAAAGTTCAATGATAAAAATAGTAATTCCTCAAAAATTAATTATAAATTTGGGTTTATATCCACCTCTTCAGAATGAATCACGAACTAATAGAAGAGAGGAATCCTTCCCCTGAAACATCCTCAGCAGCTAGCACAACACCTCACACTGTACACAGAAAGGGGGAAAGATAGAGATGGCTGCAGAGCTAATTACCATCAGGTCAAATTTCACACAGAGCTCCCAACATCTGCAAACAGTACACTACACACTTAGCACACAGTCACCCACCACAATAAATTCCCAGAGTTAAAGCTTATCCTCATCTATCTTCATTATGACAATGAGCAACAAGTAATATTTACCAAGTTATTACTGCAATGCACAAAGCTCTGAGACACAGTTTTATCAAAATCTCTGATCAATTATTTCAAGTCTGATTCATTCTCCTGAATGAAAGCCAAACGGCACAGATTCTTGGAGAAGTATCAAAAGTGCAAGTATTCTTGAATTAAATAAAAACAAGGATCTATGGTTCAGATGTGAATGCAAACATAAATAATTTTGTAGTCTGCAAATATTGACCATTTCCCTCCTCAGATTTTTGCCAATTACTTGAGGCAAAAGTTAGCCATATAACTAAAACAGACTGTTTATTAATCGATGTTGTGTACACAGACTTTTAGAATCATTGATTTATCAGTAAACAAAGGTGCCACACAACATATGAATCATTTAGCTCAATTTCCAATTAAGAGTACAACAAAAAATCCTGTCATTTGATGGCTATTTTTTCTTCCAACCAAGCAAATTTGTCTTTTCCTCAAAATTAGAGTAACTTGGGAAATTGTATTTTTTCTCTCCTCTTTTTAGGTTGCAGAAAAAACATGCATGCAACCTTAGCATTTAGTTGAGTAATACATACACATCACCAATTATTTTATTTCATTAAGCAAGACCAAACTTCAAAGATCTATAAACCAATTATAATAGCCATGTGGTACTGAATCCACTTGATCAGAGGGATGCCCAGTTTCTTCACCAAGCAACTGGCACTTATGAAAGTCTTTGACTTTGATGAGACCTTATTTTGGCTTAAAATTTGAGGTCTCAAGTCATGATAAAGAAACTTCTTGCTCAATATCCCTAAGTATCAAGTATAGGTCTAAATTTGAAGACCTTCAACAGGGTATGGTCATGTCTCTTTATAAGTGAAAAAATCTGGATTTGGTAGTATAACAACACACATTCCAACAATTAAACATCATATAACCATTTTCATCAACTGTTTTAAATATCCTGAAAATTTAATGGCAGCATGGCTTTCGACAGTGCTGTGTAATGTTTTGTTGTCAAACTGAAAAACTTCAAAAAGTACAAGCTGAAATGGATAAACTTATGACTGACTATTGCAGATAATTTATTCTCTTCCAGGAATCTATTTCATATTCAATGGATTTTGAAACAGCTACATTGAGTATGATCATTATGATAGAGACCGAGTGCAAGCCAGTGATCATGGTGATGCTCAGTCACTTAATTACATATGATTCAGGCATAGAAAAACATAACCACATTTTCTCGGTGGAATAATATCCAAATATTGGTAGATTACAAACATTCATGATCATGAACTTGAGTTGAAATTTTCTAAGTGGAACAAATTCAAATGGTTCAAATAGATCACACACATTCATCAACATGATTTTATGAACATGTACCACTGACCTGGACCACCACATCAACTTACAATTTATAAATAATAGAACACCATATTAATTGCACTATTAATGAAAATGGGTGCACAGTATATTCACTAATGCATTAGCCAATGCGGGAATCGATCGATAATGTTAGCAAAATGGAACTGATATGACGTTGAGGCATCATTTCTGCTGCAAGGTCGAAGGGAAAGATCACACATTCAATCATAGAATCCTAATTAATATCGAACGTTCTGACATAAATTAAGCACATTCCAAGTTCATAATGTACTTATACTAGCAAATGCCAAATTTTAAAGGTAAACATTGATATGATGTTCAATATTTTGAAGTTCAAATAAACGCAACGCGCCATGTTGAACCAACTTTCAGACCAAAATATACATTACTTGTACAATGTTCAATCGTACATTTAAATTAACTGATCCAGCTACTACTTACCGATTTCTATTTGTTATAATTCTCTTTTTGTGAAATCAAATACAAATTCCAATATTTCTTTATCAAAAATGCAAGGCTACCGGTCCTGGCTGCTGAAGATTGCGGGAACCCAACCCGGCCGATTCTGTTGTTTAATTATGTAAAAAGTAGTCCGTAAAGTTTTTTAGGTTTTATTTGTAATATATGCAACCACAAGAAAATTCATTAATCTTACTTTAACAAGTATTTATGAAAACGTAAAAATAATTGAAAACTATTTGATATACATATTTTTGCGCGAAGTACATATTTTGCTATGCAGACGAAGCCGTCTGAGCGTATGAATATCTGGGAAGTAGTGCGAAAACAAATGATGTCATTTTCACACCTAAAAATAGACATCAACGTTTTCGTCAAATGTCAAAAATGGTACTGTACCATAATATACAACACATGTGTAGTTAAAATGTATAATTTCTCTAATGCAGAGAATAATAAAAATAAATAATTAAAATTCAGATAAAAAAGAGATTTGTTATACCCTTATAAATATCATTCTATATATTTATTACTTGTAAAAAGTATTTTCGAACTGTTAATTTCTCTAACAATTTCCCGTGCAGATACCGTGCGGTACATACATTATTTTCGGTTGCTACTCTGAAAATACCCAAAATAATTAATTCAACGTTTAATATCCGTGGTTTTAGTCCGATGTAAGAAATTATAGTCTTTTTACTAATGCACATTTTATCTGTTGATTAATCAATGCCGTAATCGGTTAATTACAAAATTTTTTGATACATTTTCCCAGATATATAATTGATTTTGTTCTTGTCAAAGAGACGCATGAATATTGAAATGAATGGGTGGATCAAACAATTTTGTTTCTCCTTAGAAATGGGCTCTTTCACTAGATTTTTAGTGAAAAATGCACGTAATTTCATTGATTTCTTTTGGAAATGCACAAGTCCTGTCAAATAGGTTCAACCAACGAATAAATGTAATTGCAACTGAAATATCGCCCTTGTTCCGAATGTTTTTTTGAAAGACCTTCACCGGCATCATATTTTTATTGTTTGAAAAATCTCAAGAGGGACGTTAAACAGATTTAAAGCCAATACTAATCTTTCTCATTGATGTTATATATTTAGGTGAAGAACACATAATTTTCCATATAAATTTTTTAGGTAAAAATTGATCAATCGTATTATGAGCATATAAATAAAATAAACACAAAACTGCAATTTGGGTTGTATAATTTTTTTTATTCATAGATACATATGTTAACATTTTAAGCCCAACATTTTCAGCTTCTATTAAGTTTGCAATAAATTAATAAATTACATCTACCCAGTCAATAACTACAATATTTGCAGGATATAATTTTTTGGGTAACTTTTATAGCATTTCATTAAAATTTTACATATTATGTATCAATTCCTAAAATATAAAAGTAAACTTCTGGTTCAAGTTTTTTGAAAACATTTGTCAAACTATAATTCTTCAGACTCAATTTAAACTATATAGGCATATGGGCCATGATGCTTACCTGACTTGCTTTAGCCAGCGTTCTGCACAAGACCATCCCCTCCTTAATACAAGATTTCCTATATTAACATTTTAAAGACTTGTGACCCCTTTTATATATACAGGGGTCATGATTTGAACAAAAAGTGAATCTATGCTACCAAAGGATGCTTCCAAATTATATGACCTTGCAGTTGCAGTTCTTAAAGAATATTTTCAGAATATACTGCATGAGTTCAGGCTATATGAACTGAATATTGGCCTAGGTGATGCAGTGGTAGAGCATCTGAATAATTCTGGGATCCTGGTTTGAATCTCACTTCAGCCATATATTTTCTTCGGTATTCCTCCTTTTCTGCATAATTTGGTGCCTAGTATGGGGGTCTTGTTCAGGTTATTTGTAAATTAGTAAGTCATGATGGGGCCAGTTACTGAGTAATTTGTGCCTTCAAGGTCAAAGACTGCATTTTTACCTTTCTTTTATTATTCCACCTTTGGAAGAATGCTTGAAAAAAAAATTACAGGATGGGCAGACTGCTAGATAAATAGTAGAATAAAGAAGACCCAATTTGCTCAGCTATTGTAGTCCAAGACAAGCAGAGCTATAAAAACAAATAAAGATCAACATTTTGTTAATGTTGTACATGTATTTAATACATAAGCATTTCATAAAAATATAACAAACAATGCATTAAAAGCAAGTTCAACCTTGATATAAATACGTTTACATTTCATACAAGTAACAATGTAAACATCATGACTGCAGATAAATTCCCTAATTACTGGCAGATTTTTGTTTTGAATATGACATAAATTATGATCACAATAATGCAGGTTAGTAAATCAATACTGAAAGCAGTCTGATAAAGAAAACAATAACAACAGTTTTTGAGTCTCGTATGCACCACATATAACTAACACTTGCCTTTGGGTCAAGTATGACATCTTTTGTACATACATGTAATATCCCATTAACTTTTTTTTTCCATAGTTAAAAAATAAGAACAAATTGCCCTAACATGTGTATGGTTTAAATAAGCTTGTATATTTATCAAATATATCACATCACATGGAGTTAGTTTATAGTCAGCTGTTTTCCCTCTCTCTTATCATCAAATATCAACAGGACATTCCTTGAAGTCTTTGCAACAGTAGTAATGAACAATGACTCCATTTGGATATCTTACAAAGGCACTGAAATGAAAGAAAAACCACTGCAATATCTTTTTTAAAAATACAATTTTAATGTGTTTAAATGACATTTAAATGCATTCAAAACATGATACTTCATGTGGCACTTTTCATCAGAGTAGAACATTAGTTACCTGTTTCCAATGCGTATATTTTTCGTTTTTGTCCTGTCTGTCTGTCTGTCTGTTTGTCGGTTTGTCTGCAAAATTTAACCTTTGCCATAACTTTTGAACAATGAGTGGTTGAAACTTCATACTCCACTTATCAAGCTCTTTCAAATGACACCAAGGTCAATGACCTTGTGACCACGAATGTGACCTATATGCTAAAAATAGTTTTTTTCTGCAAACTTGACCCTTCGCCATAACTTTTGAACCGTAAAAGATAGAGACTTCATATTTGGTATGCATACACCACTGATTAAGCTCTTTTAAATGACACCATGGTCAATGACCTTGTGACCTTAAATGTGACTATACGCTAAATATAGTTTTTTTGTCGGCAAACTTTAACCTTTGCCATGACTTTTGAACGAAGAAAGATAGAGACTTAATATTTGGCATGTATACTTAATATTTGGCATGTATACTTCACATATTAAGCCTTTCACATGACACCAAGGTCAATGACCTTGTGACCTTGACTGTGTCATATATGCTAAAAATAGCTTTTTAGAACCTTCACCATAACTATTGAACCATGAGAGTTAGAGATTTCATATGTGGTATGCATACTTCACTTCTCAAGTTCTTTCAAATGACACCAAGATCAATGACCTTGTGACTTTGACTGTAACCTACATGTGTATATGCTAAAAATGTTTTTTTAACTTTGTTGCCGCCGGGTGCATAGTGTTTCACAAACACATCTTGTTTTTTTCTGATATACATGTACATGTGTAAGTATTAACAATTTTAATTGTGACAACATTGAAATTACATTTTAATGCATTCAAAACATGATCTTTCATGTGGCACTGTTCACCAGAGTAGATTATTTGTATACCTGTTTCCAATGCGCTTCTTGCAGACTCGACACATCTTTTCGTCGTTGATTGTAATCTTGCATTTTTCATAGAACATTCTCTGCTCATGAACCTGGGATAAAAAACAAAACTTTTGCATCTGACAGAAAAAGCAGGTGTAAATAAACCCTATCCCCCTAGCAAAATCAAATGAATGAAGTTATATCAATCTAAATCACCTTTATTTCATGCAACTTTTCAAAAAAATTTATTTTTGTTATATTCATTGGTGAGGCTTGATTTTGATTTATTATCTATACATGTACTTCAAGCACAGGGAAAATTTCCTTTTCAAAGTCCTTTCATTGACAAGAAATTATTTTTTAAGACAGTTAATTCTCATAAAAATACTAAAAAATAAAATATGATTTGTAGCCTTCAGTACCTGGAGATTTTCAGCATACAGCATGCTTTTGAGGACCTGGTTCTTTCTCCTGATCATGGCCTGATGTTCCATCACATTTTCGAGGTAAGCTAAGATGTCAGACATTCTAGTTGTTGACGGCAAAAGTTCCAGTGACTGTTGAAAAATAAATGGAAAACCAACACTGTACATAGACTGATAGAAAATGAAACAGTATATCTGTATAGAATTTTATATTCTGTTATGCATAAAATCAGAGATCAAATTTAAAATATGGAAACGGTAAGATTCTGACAGGATTCATTTATCGTAAAATAAAAGATTTGACAAATTTTTTTTTAATTCTATTCAGGACTGATACATTGATAAACGTTTTGACAGTACCTTGCTGGTGTCAATCTTTGGTGCATGTTCCTTCATTAATCTTAGGGCTGCCTCCATGTTGGGTTTGGGGACAATACCCTGACTGGCTGACAGACCTAGTGTGGAGGGAGAGGGGGGATCCAGGTACATTTTCAGTAAATAAAAGTACACCTGAAATAGACATTTATCAAAATATAAATGTACATGTCTACTCACTCAGTATTCAATTGGAGGATTTCCAATATCAGAACACGGAATTGATTTTATGTCATTTTCTTACAAATAGAAAAGAAAATTTTCAAGACATAGTTTTCTCAATGACAAATTGTATATTTTGCTTCCCGTTTTTGAAGGGTGGGTGTATGGGGTAGCTCAGCAAGAATTAGAAGAGGAAACATAGGTAATCAAAGATTACGAAGCTCACCTCGACAAATGTTATCAGTTTAGGTAATGTAAATCTCACATCATATTTTCTTAACAGTTAGTATTTGTTCTGACAACAATATTCAAGCAAGTTCTGTTTAAATAGGTCTTAAAGTTCATTAGGGATTGACCTGTTCCAAAAACTTGAACCTCGTCACTCGTTTGGAAAATGTGGGTCAGATCCAGCATCCAAAGCAAGTTTCGATTGTCCATCCTTAGATGCATCATCCATGCAAGTTTGGTCCGGGTAGGGCTTATAGTTACTTGGGAATAACCTAGTCACTCATCTGGAAAATGTAGGTCAGATCCGGCATCCGAAGCAAGTCTAGTAATGTCCATCTCTAGATACATCATTCATGCAAGTTTGGTCCATATAGGACTGATAGTTACTTGGGAATGGACCTGCTCTCTAAAACTTTAACCTGGTCACTCATCTGGAAAATGAAGGTCACATCTAGCATCCGAAGCAAGTCTGGTAGTGTCCGTCCCTAGATGTATCATCCATGCAAGTTTGGTCTAGATAGGGCTTTTTGTAACTCGGTAATGGAAGTGCTCCTAAAACTTTAACCTGGTCACTCATCTGGAAAATGTAGGTAATATCCAGCATCCGAAGCAAGTCTGGTAGTGTCCATCCCTAGATGCATCATCCATGCAAGTTTGGTTCAGGTAGGGCTTATAGTTACTTTGGAATGGACCTGCTCCTAAAACTTTAACCTGGTCACTCATCTGGAAAATGTAGGTCACATCCAGCATCAGAAGCAAGTCTGGTAGTGTCCATCCCTAGATGCATCATTCATGCAAGTTTGGTCCGGGTAGGGCTTACAGTTACTTGGGAATAGACCTGCTCCTAAAACTTTAACTGGGACGCCAACGCCGGGGGTATAGCATTAGCTCATCTTGACTTCATCGAGGTGAGCTAACAAAACGTAAAGTGGTCAAGTTAATGTTCTGGTAACTGTAACCCATTAATTATTTCAGAAATCAGCATCTCATTCCCGTCTGTGAATCCTTGAATGCATGATTAAAGCAGGTTTGGACGTTTGGTCCATGTAATGTTTATACATGTACATGTAGTTAGTTTTGAAAGAACCCACTCATCCAGAATAGCAGAATCCAAAGGCAGGTATCCACATCCTTTACCTGTTTTATGTGGGTCTGATGAATCATCTGAGGCCAGCCTGAAAGTATGCATTTCTACATGCAACATCAATGCTCCAGGGTAAGCCTTACAGTTACTTTGGCAATGACCTCCTTTGAAAACCTGGTCACTCTTCTTGAAAATGCAGGTCAAATGCTGCATCCACAGCAAGTCTGGTAGTCTGCATCCCTAAATGCATCATCCATGCAAGTATGGCCCAGGAAGGGCTTGTAGTACTTGGAAATGGGATCTGTTCCAATAGCTAACATCTTTATAACTCTTTAAAAAAATGTAGGTCAGAAACAGCATCTAAAACAAGTCTGATAATGTACATCCCTAAATGCATCATCATCAGAACATGTTTGCTCCAGGTAGGGTTTTTTTTTTGGGGGGGGGGGGGGGAGAGAATTTGTTTCTACATGTGTAAAATCTTAGCCTGGATGCAGTCACCTAGCTACACCATGAGTTTAGCAAAGGCTCTTCTTAGCTACATTGAGGTGAGCTAAAAATGAGATACTGCATCTTATAAATAAGTTGTCAATGATATATGACCTTGACTTTTTTACCTTGATCTTTGCTCAAGTGAACTCTAAGCCTTTTGCAGTCCTACTGTTATAATGCTATTTGTGTATACATACTGAATGTGACATTTTTTCCATTTAAAACTACTTGAGTTATTGCTTCACATGAACATGTTTCAGAGTAACTAACAGATAGAAAAATGGATACATTGATTATTATAATGCCCTCATCTTGATAATTGTCATAATAAAATTTTTTATAACTTACATCTCTCTGGCTTTCTTTATCTCTTCTGTAGTACTTTTTACAATATCTGTAATAAAAAGTCTAACAATTAAAAATGTCTGCAATATAAAATTCAAGATTGTATACAACTAATGTATGATTCAGCAACTATTTTCTAAGTCATATGTTTATGTGGTACACAACCTTCTTTTGTGATATGTTCATACATGCATATTCAATAGCAATCTTTACAATATTCCAATACATGACCTACATGTATGTTGTCCTTTACATACAATTGATATATTTTTGACAAAGTTGAGGAGATGATAACTTTGTAACATATACATGTACAAGTAAACATGAACATATTGTAAAGACTGACTTTCAATAGAAACTTATTGTATCATACTCTTCTGCAAGTTGAACATCATGAAGGATATGGACATAGATTCCTAGTGCCTGCTCATGTCTGCCCAGCCTACCTAACAGAATGGCTCTCTCCTCATAGAATCCTGTTAAAAAATAGTCACTGTTTAAAAATATGCAGATTCCAGCATTAATCACAATTTAATAGATTAATGAATATTTTCTTCCTACTTAAATACCCATACTGAGGCATCTATATCTGGGCATGCTTTGGAGAAATTATGAATGAAAGGGGAGGTTTCAACATTTAATGACTTCATTTCATGTGTATAACTGACAGGCATACAGTCATTTAATGAACCAATATATAAACAAAACTACCATTTGTGGGGATATTCATCCACATTTATATATAGGATCTCCCATAATTTGTAGTTATACATGTATATGTATTTTATCCAAAGAGTTGTGTGTTTTTCATCCCCAGGCTTTGGTTCGGAAATAAAAACACACACGTTAGATAAAAATCATGTCCAACTACAAATCATGGGGGAATCATTCTATCCCATGTTTTACACATCACAATCAATGTTTTTTCACTGATTTTATGTAAGACTCCTTGATATTTTACTTCATCAGTCTAATGCAAAAGCCATTGTTAAGTCACAACCGTGGGAGTTCAAAAAAATATCCAATGAGTCATATCCACGGGATAAAGGGGTTAACATGGGATAAAGTGACTTAGGATATCTGCAAATATTGGTCCTCCCTGAACAAAGATGATTTCACACTCAATAGATAATAATTACATGTATATCAAAAAAAGAAATTATAACAGTATCAGACAAAGGAATACTGACTGCATTGTAATTCATACCATCAAGAGGAAACTTTGTAAGCAGTCTTTCTGGGACATAGAACTCCGACTGGTTTAGGAACTTCAGAAGTCTTCTACGTACCTCTCCTAGTTCACCTGGTTCCATGCCAGCCCTGCTGGGAATGTGACCTAAATAAAATCTCCAATATGTTAATCCCAACTGTTGGTTAACAGTGAGCACAGAAAAACCAAGATGACAAAGAAATGTTTATTCTTACCTTCTGGAAGACCCTGTAAATATTCCTGCATGAGTTTCTGAACCTTCTCCCCTAGTAACTGAGCTAATCTATTGTGGAATTCTGGAGATTCATCATCACACTTCCAAATAATGTGTTCCTTGAAAAGAAAATACCCATAAATCAATTGAAATAGAATATTTAAGATTCAATCCCCTGGTAGACCATTTAGATACTTAAACAATCTGTAATTGCAGAATAATAGAGTAAAACCGGTTTAATCAGAATAAGCTTAAGATTGAAGCATACCTTGAAATGAAAAGCACAATTCAATGACAAACAACAGATAATGGCATTTTTACATAATATGAAACTGCAATGTGTTGAAGCCATTTTGGACCATATCATTATTGATAGATATCATTGTGTTAAACCAGTATATGAAATAACCATAGCACAGTTTCAATATTTGCAACATCTGTCACTTACAAGGTATGGAATTGCTAAATCCCTGTTAATCCTTTCTAAATAATTTAAAACTTCTTCTCTTGGAAGATTCTCTACTTCAGGCAAATCTTCTGTGAAAATCTGTAAAGAAAATCAGTGAAAGAAAGTCTGAACAAAAATTCTCTGGACCGGCTTATATACAGTGTACGTATTTTTTTTTAGAAGCTCCATATAAATTGGTTCAGTGTAACATTTCCCTTTAATTATTTCGTGGATTAACTATTGCAAAAATCAGCTGCTTCACATGAAACCTCCTTAACTGAACCTTTCTCTTCACAGATAAGGAACCTACCTTGAGTCCATCTTCTTGATGTTCCTTTAATACCCACTCTGCATACTCAAAGATCAACTTTAAATGCTCCCTACCTGCAATGATAAAATACAAGTAAAAGTTAACCATTCCATATAACTGAAATACTCTGGAAGGAACTTTTATCCAGATGTTTTTGTATATCCACTGTACCTAAATGTTGGAGATATTGCACTGTCCTGTCATGGCCTTTCAATGGAGAATTTGGTCTGGCAGCTTGCTTCATGAGAAGCTGTAGAGCTAATGAAATATGAAAAAAAAATCAGCATTCACAAATGTACATGTTTTCATACATTGATTTGAAAATATTTAATTTAGAATTAAGTCCATAGAAGCAATTCAAAAAAGAAGAGAAAGAACAATTTTGTAAAAAAAATAAATAAATAAGGAAAATATTTGTAAAATTCTTTACAACTTTCTGCAGCTTGAGAGTTATAGAAAAATATCCAAAGCTTCTTTTAAATAAATCATTTCAAACTTTGTAAATTGATCAGGAAAACAAATGATATTTTCATTGTTCAAAGGTCAATTGAAAGCCGAGTATCACCCGTGAGCATTTGAAAATGACTCTGAAAGTCCTTCAATCAGGATTAGCAAGGATGTTTTAAACCAGAACACAAACCTTTCTCATGTAAACCCTTCTTTTCATACAGGATAATGAGCTCACTAAACTTCTCCTTTTTCTTGAGTACTTTCTCACTTTCTTCCACGTGACAATTATTGTCCTTCAGTCGGAGTAATGGCGCAACAAGGGCATCATTAGTCTGTAACAAATCACACAGAATAGCATGAAATCAAAATTATTGTCTGATAAACAAAATTGAAAGTAGACATTCAAGCATTAATCTAATTCACATTTATTTAAGTTGAACTTCAGAATTTCAAACATCAGTTATCCCAAAAACATGGGTATGTCAATTTGAAAGCGAGTTGAATGTCTCAACTGCTTTTTTCTTCCATATTTTTTTTTTACCTCCATTTCTCAAATCCTTGGATATCTCAGAGTTTTACCCTATCAAATTGAGTCTGAGATAACAAATTAAGAATGTATTACATCTATTTCACAAATCACACATAAAACAAACCTATAGAACTACAATAAACTGCAATAGACATGACTATTTCAGGCGACTGTACCTGAAGGTAACATTTAAGTAAGGTTGTGTCTATGATCTGACTCAGCTGTCTTTTGGATTTGATTGTTATGTTTCCCTCTTTAATGGCGGTGGTCTCTATCTCTTTACTAATGTCCTTCAAAACTTCCTTTCTTTTCTGTTAAAACACAACACCATTAAAAAATGTCAACATTTTAAAAATAGTAAGTCAAGGGTTATGATTATATGTGTAGATGAGGAGGCTAGCATTTATTTAGTTAAATTCAAAATGGTTCCATCAAAGATTTTAGTTCTATAATAAATTTTTCACTAATACACATATTGGAGAAAGGGTCTGTTGAGTTTTGTATCCTTACAATACAATACAATAATATCTCTAAAGAAACAATAAATGCATGAACTCACTGCTTCCACATTCCCCTCTAACTTCAAATAATAATAAATTCCACTACATTTCTTGAATTAAGAGACTGTACATGGCCTTTACCATTGTGAGGTAGTCCTGTAATGAGAGTAATGCCTTCTCCAGCTCCCCTCCCTCTAAGTCCGGGGGTTTCTCAGGATAACTTAATTGGTTCCTATACTCCTGGGGGAGCAGGTTTGGGTACAGACCTATGACATGGGAAGGATCTACAAATACAACATTTATATTAAAATAAGCATTGGAGATGTCTGTACTAGAGATTTCATCCAGAGATGGTACAGAGTGTGAATAAACTTTATACTATATATATTCATAATGGAATCTTGGGCTTGGAATATCTTTCCAAAAAAATGGAGAGAGAGAGAGAGAAAAGAAGAGAAAAAAGCTCTCCACAATTTAGAAAAAAATCAACAGTTTTTAGTCAACATGTATAAATGAACTTAATTCTTGAATTTTCTATCAGTTACCCGACCTCTTACCTGTTCCAAGTTTGACAAAGATGGCCATTGATTCCTCAAACTTGTGCTGACAGAACTGGTGGAAAGCATACAAAGTCTTGATTTTGTGTATGAGTATATCCTTCTCCTCTGCTTTGTCTTCTGTCATGTCCTGTAAATGATCATCAGAAATCATCAGTTATTATCAGTAACACAGCAGAATTATTAGACTAGTGCCACACCAGAAATCATAAATTATTATCTATATCACACCAGAAAACATCAATAATTATCAGTACTTAACCAGAAATCATCAGTAATTATCATTACTATACCAGAAATCATCAGTAATTATAAGTACTACACTAAAAATCATCATTACTACACCATAAATCATCAGTAATTATAAGTACTACACCAGAAATCATCAGTAAATATAAGTACTACACCAGAAATCATTACTATACCAGAAATCATCAGTAATTATCAGTATCACACCATAAATCATCAGTAATATACATGTACTCAAGTCCCTTGTCACTTGGAAAACAGATACAGTAAAACTTGTTTATTACGAACACGGATATTGCGAATTCATGGATATAGCAAAGTTATATTAGATCCCCAAGCTTTATAAATATAAAAGAATTCCTTACAGATATAATGAATTACGGATATAGCGAAGTAATTTCATATGTCCCAGTGACTTTGTTATAACAGAGTTTTACTGTACTGAAGAGAATTAAGAGTCTGTCCTTACCGCCAATTTCAAAGCTAGTTCAAATTCTTTACTTTCCAGGAGTTGTTTAATTTGGTAAGATAATGGTCTTGGTGTTAGTTTCCAAACATTTGTAGGTGATGAAATGTAAATATGGCCACTGAAAATAAAAAAAATGTCAATGAATACTGCTTCAAAGAAATGTGGTATTTTTCTCATCAGTAGACCACATAACACTATGTGATGCTAGTTATGTGTACTGAGTGGCATTACCTCCCTTGACATATGGTGTGAGCCTTTGGCAGTGATACACTCTGAATCATCAGTCGCGGCTCCACAGTTCGAACCTCCACATATTTTGGTAAAACAGCAATGACATAAGGTGGGTTGTTCTCTGGAATAAAAAGTTTTTGTGATTTAGGCAGCTGTTCAATGTAATTGATAACATACATGTATGCATAGTGTTCTATATATTTAAAAGTATGGGAGCTTGAAAATAACCAGTTTTTTCCTCTTCATACAAAGATGCTAATGTGAAAAAGTTGTGTAAGTAGCTACATTGTACCAGTAAATATTTTAAGAGAAAAGAGCTGAAAATGTTAGAAGGTTTAGAAATGTGAAATAATGAAATAGCAAAAGGTCACCTGCACATTAAGAACAATCTAAATATGGAATCGCTAAAAACATACAAAATGTTTCCTTAAATTACGTAATGCAAGTATGTAGGAAGACAGAGCTAAATTATATTGTATTTGACTGAATCATACAAACAATGATGCTGGAGCTTAATTGTTCATGTCAAGGAATTGAAAACTTCCAGTCTGGTTGTTCTATAGTTCTTACCTATTTGAACAGGGAGATCTGACCAGTTTATGGGATATCTTTGAGTTGGGTTGCCATCAGAGTCAATTAAAATGGATGCCTCATCCCGCCCTAACATTAATCTGTCTTCATCTAAACGAGCTATAATTGGTTCTTGTTGCTTACTGCCCAGGGGAAATAACTCTTTGGTATCACCTGAATTAACCTACAAATATCAAATGAGTAACTAATGGCTGCATTTCATTTCCGGAATTTTAGGTAATTATCAACTTTTCATTTCCGACATTTTCTTGTTTTCATTTCCGACATTTTTCAAATACATAAGTAGTACCTATAGTAACAGATTTGATATCTTTACTTATGAACAATTTAAAGGAATAAATCATAAATAAATCATTGTAATCCAATTTTGTAAATCTATCAGTGACTGGGACATAAGTACATGAATGGTACATTAAATGTGGTGAAAAAGTTTTATGCTCACTGAGCTCTTTTACCTAGACTTAGTGCTACATATATCCATATATGTAAAGATGTTGTTTTTTATTAATATTTTGGTATAAACACTTTTAAAATTCCATTTACTTTTACTTAGAAAACATTGAATTGCCGCACAGGAGAATTCCGGAAATGAAAAAGAAATTACCGTAATTTTGGGATTATAGGTCGATGGGGTATATAGACACAGCTAAATTATATTGTATTTAGACTGAATCATACAAAATTACGGGGTTATTCCATGACATGTACGTATCAAGAAAATAAACAGGTATTTTAATGAGTACAGCATTTAAATAGAGTTTTTTAAAAAATGTAGTTAAAAGTTCTTTGAATTGTGTTACTACTTATTTTTCTCCAACTTGCGTGTTCAATCAATCAATGCCTCCGTAGTTTCACACTGTTGTTAAATCCGAGGCATAAATAACACGTAAATACGTTATTTTTTTTTTACAGCTATAATTCAGGAAACACGAGACCAAAGAATAGCAATTCCGATTTCAGAATAACTTGGACACATTCCTAATAAATTTTATTCAGACAGTATTTACCGGTGGACGACAATTACTTCGATGTCCGCCATTGTTATTTTTCTACTCCAGGGATTGGCTAAATACCTGACCATTGAATGTATATATCAAGGAATTGAAATCATATTAACACTCTATAAGTTTAATTTATAAATTTAATTGAGAGTACATTCACAATTTGACTGTCAACATGTTTCACGGCTTTGTTTGTTCAATGATATCTATAATGGCACGTGGGTTTCTTAATCATGCCCCGCAGGCAATTAATTAAATAACACAGGTGTTGTTTAACACCTTTGCGTACACAGTGTAAATCCCTTTATCTGTCAGACAATTAAAATTCTGTTAGAAACCAATCTTTGTATACCGGTAGTTCAATGTACTTCTTGTGTACGAAGCTTTTAATAATGGCAACAGATTATTTCACTCATTTTACATTTATATAAACACAAGACAATAAAAAAATATTTAATTAATATACTATTTCAATTTATCGCTACTAATAAATGGTAAAAACACTATAGTTGTGATCGTGAAAATTTTCCGTATTTTAAATTTTGATACGGTTCGGTTTTACTTTTAGTACATGATCGCGACTTCACAAGATGGATACCGCATGATGTTAATGGATAATACGTTGAGGAATTATTTAATAGGTGAAGCAATGTTGTTTTCCTTTCTCATCAACGGATAATTAATGGAATTTATTTTGTAGGAAAGTTTTAGAATAAATATGTTATTGTTTTAATACCGGGGCATTAATTTTTTTTGCGAATCAAACAAGTTACGAAAGTGGCACAGATTTGCTTTGAAATTGACGTAAATTTTACTGATTTGGGGGCATTTTTCGTAAACTTGAGCCTTAAATAGGTCGAATTCTGAATATTGGTCGACCCCAGCGATTCTGAGAAAAAAGTATCGACCTATATTCCGTAAATTACGGTATGTTGGAAATGAAAACAAAAAATGTCGGAAATGAAATAAAAAAAATGTCGGAAATGCTATGCATATTTCCGGAAATGAAATGCAGCAGAACTAATATACTAGTATACCAAGAACATTTACACAAGAAGGATAAAAAATAGAATTTATTTAGCAAACTAGAAATTAGTGAAATTTAAATTTAAGATTAGAACTATGTATGTGTACTTGATATTTACAATTAAAAGTAATGCTATTCAACTTTAGGACATTGCAAAGTAGTCAGTTTTGCTAGGAATATTAATGCATGACTTATTTGTATGTAAAAAAACTTTTCATCAATTTACCTTGACTAGAAAGTACTCTCTTTTATAAAATCCTACACAGATAGAATCTCTACACCAGCTCATGGCTCTTGGGACTTCATATAACGTGAACTCATCCTTAAAAGGAACAAGCCATCATTTCATAATCAATTTTTTTAAAATAATTTTTTTTAATTATGTCTGCCAAGATAATTACATGCATTGTGATATTCATTTTAAGTAAAATATTTCTATTATGTTATCATTAAAATCAAGCAAAAGCCATATCAAAATAAAACAAATATGTATACCTTCAAGTCATGAAAGTTTTTGTTTTTCCAAAACATTATCTACAAAACAACAAAAGAGTCGATCTCTAAATAAAAATATAAATGAATTAGCATACACCTAGTTCTTCAAGAATAACAATCATTTATTGTAAAAAAAAATTTCTGCTGACAAATGACACTTACAAGTACATATTCAAAAAAACTCATATGTGTTGCATATGATGTCATTCTAATGTAACAGTTGTAATTCCTAGTCATTAATTCTCAGTTACAATACTTTAACACAAATAAATGCCGTTGATAAAAGGACAGGTAAGTTTTATAAACATTTACCTGGAGTTTTCTCCTGACGGCCACACAGAGTCGTAACATACACTGGTCTCCTCCCGATAGCGTCTTGGCATTCTAAAGAGATCGATAAACAGGTTGTGTAAATGCTGGGGAACTATCACTCTTTCCATAAAGAGGCAGAGAGAGAGAGAGAGAGAAATGCATTTGGGTAACCCTTCCAAGTTGTCAGAATTTTTGTGCAGGGAAAAGAGTATAAAGTTAAACATTTTCATTAAATTAAAGAAATTATGTAGATTTTACGAGAAATCAAACATCTGTCTCATGAAGTTAATTATAGATAAATTATGAATACCTGTACATCCACAGCAAACAATGTTGCCCCTTTTGTTTTGTTTAAACAAACAACTAACTGGAATGTCTTGAGATCATGCACACTGACAACATTCTCTGTAAATACATCATCAGAATCAAAATTCAATGGTGCATCAAGATAGTTCTTAATCCTTTCTTAACCTGACATTAAAACTCTCTGAAAAAAAAATTTATATTTTATTTCTTAAATATTTTTTTAAAGACAATAGCTGAAAAACTGATATGCCAATCAAAATCAAGTCTTGTCATGTCCTTTAAACATAGTTGAATATTTTACCTGAAAGACTGATGAGTATATAAAGTTCTGGCACTGCTGATAACTGTAAAAAAAAATTAAATTTCATATTATATGGCTCTTGAAGAAACTCACAATCTTTCCATCAATTCTCACTCATAAATAATTTAGATCAATATATTGGTTATACATTTTTCCTTAAATATACTGATAAGATACTATTTTTCAGTGATAGTGTTTACTTGTATATTTATAAGATTTTGTACACTGTACTGTTAACATGTATTTTAAAAAATGAAAATGCCATAAATAAATTTATCATGAAGTGAATGATAAGTAAAACTGCACTTTGTTAGACAACACATATAACTTCTGATAATCAAACATATGCAAACAAGTTTTAAAACATTTAGATTCAAAGGATAAATATTATATTAAGTTGTTATTTTAATTCAAACCTGGGATATTGGCTTCTTTCCAAAATTTTTATTGCTGCGTTCCAAGACAACATCATACTTACTTTCCCCTGAAATGGTTCCAAGAGAATGATTTACAATCTTACTAATGTATAGCAATATATGAAATGTAAACAAGATCAGTGTCTGAATACTCCTTTAAAGCTTTCATTCATTACTATGGCACATTCTTTCAACATTATGAAAATTCAAGGAGATACCTTCAATAAACTGCCTTTCTTAAGATTCCAATCATTAATAAAACACCAGTTAGAAGTAAAGTTTTAAGTAAATCACAAATTCTAGACCATTTAATCACCATACAAATAATCCAAAGGGAATATAGAGGACAGCAAACTACATATATGTACATGTGTATTTGGGTTGTCAAATTAAGATGGCAAAATGACCCACCTATACCCCTTTTTATTCTGTACTGCAGAAGATGTCCTTCCTTTGTTCCAACAAGCAAAATGTCATCTGAAAGGTTAAAAAAGGAAATTAAAAAAACACACCCGATCCTACCTCTGGCTTTTTCCAGGGGTCTGTGTTTATCCCCTCTTTATGAAAAAGTTTTTTTTTAAGATCAATCACTGTCTGTTCTTTGCCTTTCACGTTCAGGAATTTAAAAAAAAAAAGATGAATGTTTTCTGTTTAGGATTTAGTTACAGGTTAGAAAATCAATGTCAATTCAAACTAATTAAGACATTAATCAGAGTGCTCTCTGATAATAAATAAATAAAATATATCAATGCACCAAAGTGCTACTGTAGTTTTTTTTAACATATTGCACATTTAGGAAAAGGTATGATAAAATAGCTAAATCCATGGTATCTATTTAAATATCTGAATCAAGCTATATAGGTATTTCAGATTACATCTGGAGATTGTGTCTGATCTGTTTATTTATTTTGTATAATCAGGAACTAAGCAATTTATGTTAGCAAAAAAAATCTTAGCTTACCATAGCATGCAATAGATTCAATCTTAAGAGGTAATTTTTCCAGCAAAGCTGTAGCTTCATATGCATCGTGCATCTTATTGCTTTCCTTTCAATATCTATATTGTTTATGCCATTGCTTTGCGCAAAATTAAAAAATACAATTGATTGTTTCTTCTAGTTTCTCTTTCCCTCACATGACATATACCAAAATTATCTTCAGACATTTAAGAGCCACAATATGTATTCCGATCCCGATTCAAAATTATGCTATCTGCAGAAAAAAATCAATGTTTTTGACATTTATGAATATAATATTTTGATTGAGACAATTTATAATTTTACATATTCACTTATAATACTTTAAAGATGAATTAGAATGATAAAATATGATAATGGGAACAGGACACATTTCAAGGGAGAGAACTCGAATGCACCATCGGAAATGACAGGCTGACAGGCATCTATATATTCTTTGGCTAAAATCGCCCAATATGTATCGAAAGCTCCGACCACGGAACATTCTAAGTGTATTGAATGATAGAAGTGTTTCTGAAAGCGTAAACAGTAGAAAAATAATATGGGATAGACTATCAGACACCAAAACCCTCTTCTTCAAAGATTTGAAGGAACATTTTGGATGCGTAAATGCAATTGAATTTTCTAACCAAGGCGGAGAACTGATCGCATCAGGCATGTCCTTTTACACAAATAATTTTTAAAAATAACATTATTAAATTTGATTTAAAAAAAGGTTTGTGTTTTTAAATTATGATTTACTGCCTGTGAATTCTGAACTTAAAATAGAACATATGTAAGGGGAGTAAAAAAAAAACTAAATACAGGGATAAAAAAAAATCTTTCAATAACTTGACCAAGTGATTGACTGATTATTTTTTTTTACTCTACTGTCAGGTGGAGATGACCGCAGGGTTCTGATATGGAATGTAGAGAAAGCATTGTCGGATATATCCAAACCCTGGTCACTCAAAGGAGAACATACCAGCAACATATTCTGTCTGGCCTTTGATACAGATAACACCAAAGTCTTCTCTGGAGGTAGGTCATAAAACATTGCTACGTAAACTTCAAACTTGCTTAAGTATTTATGAGAAATAAAGACATCCCTATGAATCATACACAGAACAAAATTGGTTTGTGGGACACTGATGCATCTGCTTGGCACAGGCAGCTTATGGCAAAGGTTAATGTTTATGAAATGCAAGCCAATCTAGTAAGTTAAGGTCAAGAGATAAAAATGTTGGTGCCTAAAGAAAGGTCTTATCTCGAAGAACATACCTGTGAAATATGAAAGCCCTAGAATCCACTATTTAAAGTTACGGTGAAGGTTGAAGTTTATCAGAAGTAAGTCAAACATCAAGGTCAAGGTCAAATGATCAAAATTAATGATGTCAATGGGAAGGTTTTGTCGCAAGAAATACATATGAGAAATATGAAAGTCTTAGTACCATCCATTCAAATGTTGTAGTCAAGGGATATATTATGTACATATTTGCAAAAAAAAAGTGGAGGGGGGTGGAGGCTAACCTCCACCCCCAACCCTGTTTCATTCCTTTGAATAATTTAGCATATATTTTTCTCATTTTTGAAATTAAAAAATGTCAATATTTAACAGATCTGTAAAAAAGTTTTATTTTTAATA
The DNA here is from genome assembly GCF_032062105.1 of Saccostrea cuccullata. Classification (NCBI taxonomy): domain Eukaryota; kingdom Metazoa; phylum Mollusca; class Bivalvia; order Ostreida; family Ostreidae; genus Saccostrea; species Saccostrea cuccullata. The sequence goes on along the minus strand of NW_026928969.1, from coordinate 292,909 downwards.
TATACAAATGGATTTGGTATACCTTATTTTTTCATTTTTAGGAAATGATGAGCAAGTGATTGTCCATGATTTGCAAACGTAAGTTCTTGTGTTTAGATAGCATTTAAAAATATTAAATAAGGTATCAGGTATATTAATGTATCAAAAGGTTTTATTTTGCTGTCCATTGAAAGGCCAAGTTATGGAAAAAGTAATGTTTCCTGAAAGAAGGATTTTTATATCATTAATATGACTGAAGAAAATTTGACGATAATTTATTTAAAGTAGGGATGTCAACGAGTAACCGGTTAACCGGGTACTCGATCGAACGTCCGAGTATCGAATACTAAAATGGGTACTCGGTTACTCGGATGTATATTTTTGAATATTTCTAAGCTTATTTTTTATTAATACATTAATCTGTTTTAAAACATAAAATGCTCATTGCACTTGTACATACAGTAATTAGGGTTAACTACGACTCTAAATGACCGTTATTGCCTCTGGCAGTGTTTATACAGTAATTATCGTGATTAAGCACCTGGGGTACCAGACTTTTCTCACCTTCGGCTGTCTTCTACCCTTATTTTTTGTTTGGGTTTCATTATTTGTTTTCACTGAACATGGTTTAAGATCCATTATGTTTAAATAAATTAGATAATTTCGTTAACGGGAAAAGAGCGGATGATAATACACGTGCAATTGTTGATATGGTTGTGTTTTGATTACATGCCAATACAACTGGTTGAAGGCAAGGGCTTTAAAAAAACTGATGTCCATCGTTGCACCAAACAACAAAATACCGTCCCGTAATATTATAAAATCTAGGATCGAAAAAGTGTGCGAAAATCGTAAATCAGCTCTGTTACGAGAACTTGATCAAGTTCAAGTTGATTCTGTACGTAGCCTGACGACTGATACCTGGTCGCCAAAGGCGACAAAGAGTTACATTACAATTACAGAGAAGATTATTTTTTTTAAACAAAAACACTGTGAACAACTTATGATTTTATTTTTTGTGTTTATCTGATAAATGAATTGAATTTTAAAAAATAATATGAAATTTCGTCGGGCACGAAGTGCTCATCATTATTACAACAGAAATACATAAACTTACGGGAAAGCCTCCAATCAGTGCATCTGGTTTTATTTCTACAAGAGTTTACAATGTTTTACAGTCTTCAATTTATTTGTTCATATTAATTTACACTTTTACCGAGTACCCGGGTACTCGATCGGAAAAACGTCCGAGTAACCGAGTATTGAAAATTGACCGATTTGACATCCCTAATTTAAAGTCATTATAGAACTTATACTTACACAGTTTATGTAAAGAGATTGAGACACTTAATGAAGCGAATACAATTTTTAATCTACTTTAGAGGAGAGACTCTGGATGTGTTTTTACATGAGGATGCTGTTTATGGTATCTCTGTTAACCCAGAGAATGGGAACGTGTTTGCCACAGCCTGTGATGACGGCAAGATTCTGCTTTATGACATCAGGGAGCCTCCAGCAACAGGTATACTAAAACAATCTAACACAATTCAAACTTTTAAGCGAAGATTATGTAATTCCAGTAATAACTTGACTTAAGAAAAAAATATGTACCCACGGTATCTGATGCTGGACTTGTATGCCTCAATAAACCTTGCATGTAAATGCAACTGTTCCTAGGAATACCCTATGTACTGGGTACCTAGTTTTCCCAGTAATTATACTTGTGTACATGGAGTTATATCTTCAGCATTTGGTTCATATACAAAGATCATTATAGCTTTACTTTTTCAATTTTAATTTCAGCAGATGCCATTTGTCTGGCAAGTTACACTTCTTCCATGCATGCTGTGATGTTCAATCCAGTGGAACCCCGTCTCCTAGCAACAGCCAATGCCAAGGAAGGACTGGGATTATGGGACGTCAGGAAACCCAAGAGGTAGGAAAATCATGAACATGATGAGGCATCTCTTTGTGACAAATTTATGTCTTTTTAGACAAATACTGAATCTTATCCAGAAATAAATTCTTTTGTTTTGTGGAAGTAAAATGAATGAAATATAGGGATAAAAGATAAGATCAATTTATAGAAACATTGTAGTTCAAAAGATGCTCAAATATACTTGTATAAATTTTCTATAGAGCCCTATTTCTTAAGATATTACTTTTTCTTTTTTTGGTTAGTTGTTTATTGAAATATGGAAGTGGTGTAGCTCAGCAGAGTGCTAATAGTGTGAGGATAAACAGCTCTGGTGACCGGATTCTGGCACTGCGGCGCCGACTTCCACCCATTCTCTACAACATTCACAGCAGTAAACCAATATGTGAGTTTGACCATGCTGGGTATTTCAATTCCTGCACAATGAAAAGCTGCTGTTTTGCTGGTGACAAAGATCAGGTACAGATTCGTTATTTGTTTGCTGCTTAAATTATATTTGTTTAATATTGCAGGTTTAAATTTTTCTTCCTCAGAGATTGAGAGGATATTGTTTTAACATGTTTTTATTTTGTTTTGTTTTTTTGTCTTTATTTTTAAATTTTTGAAAGGCCAACAATTGAAGTAAACAAAAATGCTACACTTGGGGGGCATGCATGTTTTAAAAACACTTTTTTTAAAAACTGTTCCTTATATTAAGAAAATCAAGATTAATTTATTTAGCATGAACTGGTTTGTTTATGGTTTATGAAGAAAAAGAAAACATTGCCTAAATGGCCTTTATATAATAAGATGATGCATATGTTCCAAAATATGTATGAAATATTTTGTCTTTTTCAGTATGTCCTGTCTGGATCAGATGACTTTCAGTTATACATGTGGAAAATTCCAGAGGATTTGTCATCAAGTAAGTTTAAAACAAAAAAAGATTAACATGCCCAAGGTGAACAATCAGAATGAATAAATTATTCAGAGAACGTATAGTAAGTCAAGAAACAAAGCACTGTACTCACTATACAGTAGTCACATTTACAAGCATTTGTTGAATATTGTTCAGGTCACCTTGTAAATTATATAGGCATTGGTAAGAACATTTTTCAGGACACTAAATATATTTAAAGTCTATGTACGAGTACCAGGTATTTGTTGAAATTTCTTTTCAGGATGTATTTTTAAATCATATGTGTAAACACTTACTGGTACATGTTACATTATATTTCAGGACGCTATGTGAATGATGCTCACATGGTTCTTCATGGTCACAGGTCTATTGTGAATCAAGTTCGCTTCAACCCAAACAATCACATCATAATTTCTTCTGGAGTTGAGAAAATGATAAAGGTAAGTTTTTACATCAGTGAAATACTAGCTTACAGTAATTAAAAAAAAACTCATTATGCCCAGCATAGCAAAATTAGGGTGTGTATGTGGGGGTGGGGGGAGGTCTTGCATGAAGTAGAGGGTAACATAAAAAATTCTCCCAGACACAAACCGTTGTTGACTGAGGTGCAGCTGAGGGTGACAATGCTTTTAGAGGGGGTGAAAATTTTCACGTTTCCCTGTACCACATGCAGTATTAATTAATACTATACAAATAGTATGTAGCTAACACAAACTACCATTGCTTTATATTTATTGTTTCATGTACACTGTTCTGTAAATGCACTTTTTTTTATAGGATAAAAATTCTGTGAAACTGCGATTTCTTTAAAATTCTTGGGTAGTAATTTACATGGATTTAGTGTACTATAAGTATACTATAACAAATTTCTGCAGAAAATCTGTGATCATATACAGAAAATAAATTATAATACCACATAATATACACACTGTCATTGTGAGATATTTAATTTTGAATTATTTTGTTTTCATTGTAATTTCTTATGAGGTTGTCTTCATTTCATTTTACGTTAAAGGTGTGGAGCACTTTTCCTTTACCAAACACTTCAGAAATTACTAATAAAAGCATCAAAGAACGTCCAGTGTACAGTCATGAGGAGTATATAAATCTCATTCTGAATAGTGGACAATTCATGTCACATGACTATTCTAACCAATCAGTGGAAGAGGATCCTCGTATGATTGCGTTCTTTGACTCCCTGGTTCAGCGCGAGCTGGAGGGTAACAGTTCTGACCCAGAAATGTCAAGTGGAGAAGAAGAAATCTATGAAAGAATAATGCAACTGTCTCGATCAGATATTTCTGACAGCTCAGAGGACGAAGTAAATTTAGTGAGGCATGACGGATCGTCATCAGAGAGGCGTGATCTAGACAGTGACACAGACAGTATCGATGATCCTGCTTTTAGTCCTTTCACTCTGGCATTTGCAAGTGTCATGGCTGCACAGGCCACAGATAGAAATCCTGCAAACAGACTCTTGAATGCTTTGGCTGGAGAAAATGGTAATAATAATGAAAACCAGAATTCCCGACGAAGCATTTCTGAACTCATCGCTCAAAAGAGAACCGAAATGAAAAAAAGAATGCAAAATGGTAAATTGCCCAAACAAAAGAAATCACAGATTGACTCTTCAGATTCAAGTGATAATGAACAGCATCTGTCTGGACACCCAGACAATATTGTTGCTGCTCAAAGACAGAGGAGGAACCTACAGTTACAGAGACTTAGACAGCTCAGACAAAGTGTCCTACAGACAGAAGAGGAAAGTTGTGAAGAAAACGAACTGACATCCCCTGCAGTAAATGGTCATTCAGAGCCTTCCACATCCAAAGGAAATCCAGAGTTTGGTCCATTTTTATCTCACAACAATAAAAACAATTCTACTCACAGCTCCTGTGCAGAAAATGGAACAGAATCAGAAAGACTGTTCAGTGAAAAATTAAATTCTCATGTGACAAACCAAGAACCAAAGGACAATGTCAGTGATCGTCATGGTGACAACCAGCAACCAGGCTGTAGTCATGACAATGAGGAAGAGGATAGACGACAGAACTGGACAGAATTCAAACGTTTCAAAAATCGAACGAAAAAGAATAAACGTGTGTATCGTAAACATAATGATAAAGATGATCCTTAAAATAAATCATCCAGTAAGGTCTGAGGAGAATTCAATTTCTTTAAATGGATTGATATCAACTTTTTTTCTGGTAGTCTGTAAATACTTAGCAGTTCAATCATGATGAAGATTTTGACACTGAAATAAGAATATGAACATGTAAAATGAAATAATGAAAATTCAGAAATATTCACGGTATACTTGATTAAATTAAATGGAATTATACATGTAATGTATAACTTAATTATTAATCCATGAATAGCATAAAATTCTGGTATCAAAACTACTGTAAACCAATTTTTATTCCTGTGCAAGGAATATCTGCGAGTTTGGCAACCTACTTTAACTTGTGAATATTAATTGCCTTAAACTATAGATTGGCTTTGTATTTGTAGAATTGTTTCTTCAGTCCCAAAAATAAATCTTCACTGATTGACAAATTGGGAATAAAAGATGACATGAATAATGATTTACAGTAACCCCATGAATATTTTTGCCTGTACAATATCTATCTTTGTGGAGGGTTTATGTTTGGTATATTTCTGTTAGCTAATTTTGATGCTGTATTTTGTAAAGTTATGTCTTTGTTTTCAAACTTTGTTAACGTCCTGTACATAACATTCTGTACAAATTTGTTAGAATATACTGATATTTTATTGTGGCATACAATTAGAATGACTGTGTTAATTGTTCCTGTACTATAATAAGTACTTTGATTTGAGTCATCTGGAATGTGGCCATTTTGAATGCATACATTACATTGGTACACATTAAAGTGGTAAAATTGTTCCAGTGAAAGGAATGTTTTGAGCTTTCTTTAGGAGCATCTATTGTCACATAATGACATGCCAATTTCTTTAGAACCAAGAAAACTATACCTTTTGCAAACATTTTAATATGCCCTACTCTCTGACTAAAAATGTAACAATTGCTGAAAGAGAAATAATGAAAGACTCCCTGCCTCTGTGAACCTTCAAATTACAATGAATTTACATAATAATGCATTTATTGCAATATTGTGAATCAATTTAGCACATGTGTATGCAGTATTTATGTAGACTGCCAATCTGAATGGCCATTATCTTTATAGAATGGTGCATTTGAGAAAATTTGACATTTGGAGCTTCTTTCCGAGTGCAGACAGATGTAGCCTCACCCACTCACCCTTACAGTATGTCATCGTGTTACAATTAATTCATATTTAGGTTGATTTGTCTTAAGACTGCTAAAACCACTGGGAACTATAGGTTGTTAAACGAAAGTCCAAAATGTTCCATTCATACAGAAAATCTAACCACTTCTATTTGCATCAATGTAAGTAGAGGGCAATAAGAGAATTTATCCCCTGACCAATCATTTGTCATTTTTTCCCGAAGAAACTATACAATTATTTTAATGGCATACAAACTGCATTGTAGCTCTATCAAAGCAAAACTGATGATTGTGTATTATTGAAAGTTAAACCTTTACTGAAAATAACACACCAGTATACAATGTGGAATTCTTAATATCATAATGAAGGTTTAAGGGGTATATAGGAATCACATCGTCTGTCTGTCTCCCGGTCCATGTAGTTGTGTCCAGTCTATAACTGTCTTATTGAGAGGCATTGGATTACCCCAACTTTTTATTGAATAAGGCGCATACAATGATTGACTAAATTTACAACTGTAAATTGTGTATTATAGACTCTGGTATGTTTAACATCTCTCTACAGCTACTGTAACAACATTTTTTTCATAATTCATCTCTGTTCTAAACTGAGTAAGGTTAGTAGTTGAGTTTAATTTATGATGTAAAGATGTATACATGTCTTAAATATTTTACATTTTACCAGGGTTGAAATGTACTGATATTTATTTTTTGTTTATGATAAATAAGATCATGCAAATTCTAATTATTAGATATTCATGTATATATTTACAATTTAATATTAAACTGCAATAATAAAGCATCCTAATTTATGGTGATTGGTTTGTTATTGTGATAAAAACTGCTGTAAGTTGTGATATGAATTGTACATTATATTAGTCACTATGATAATCACAGTATTAAAAAAAAAATGTTGGCTTGCTCTCTCCCGACTCAAGTTAAAAAAAAATTAGGTAGGTCGACGTAAAAAAACAAAAAAATATTTTATTACAAAACACGTGCAAATATGAAGTTAAAAATAGTTACATGTATTAATGAATTGAACAAAAAACATTTACTGAAGGTCAAAAAGAGTTCAGATTCAGGCTGTTTTTAGTCAGTTGGTCAGGAGAGGGCAATGATTTTTTTTAAGATAGCCTGTTTTTTCTCGAATTTTTAATCCCTGTAATTCCACCTCTGATATTTCCTGGGGTCGTAGGATATTGTCTCCAGGATTTTAACCGATGACTAGATTTCTGATATTGATCACCATTTGATATCTTCCACTGATTAGTTGGCTATCACCCTACTACTTTTTAAATATTGGTCCTTTTTGTCCCCCACTTTCGGGAGAGTGAGGGGACATTAATCTCATTCATCTGTCACAAAAACTTTAACCTTGGTCATAACTTTTGATTGAGAAAAAATACCGTCTTCATATTTTACATGTACATTTCCTGTGACTAGATCCCTCTAAAGATGGCATGATTTTTGACACCTTGACTTTGAAGTTTGACCTACTGTTCAAATTATAGCATTACTTTAAATAGGTAATGACTTTTGAGAGAGAAAAGATAGGGCTTTCATATTACATACATATATTATCTGTGACAAGACCTTTCTAAATTTGATGTGTAACCTTGACCTACTTTTCAAAAATGTTATCTTTCCTCATAACTTTTGAGAAGAGATGGGACTTTTGACATGAGCATTGTGTGTAACGAGATGTTTCCGAGTATGCTTTGATTTTTTACCCCTTGACCATCATATGTGACCTAATTTTGAAACATTTTATCTTTTGATGAGACGAGCTCACTTTTGATTTCAGTCTCATTTTTTTTCAAAGGAATTAATAGTGGAAAAGTGAGATCGAGATCAAAAGTTAGCTCGCCTAAGTTTTATGGGCCCAGGGCCTGATAGGGCATTCCTACTTGAAACAATGGCATCCCATCCACTAAAGACACCGAATACGAGAGACCACAATTCTTTGAATTTGCTTGTTATCTTTTAAGTTAAAAAAACCCTAACAGTATTGGAGTTAATAGGTTCAGGAACATGACAGAAACATGGCTTAGATGTATAACATGTAGAATTGCAAAATGCTGGAGAGAGTTGCAATGAAATAACTAAATAAAATACAATGTCAGTTTATTTATTACCTAATATGAAAATGAACACATCAAAATTACAATGTTTTTGCTGTACATTGAGCAACTGTGAACAAAGAAATTAAAATGCAACATATAATTTTTGCAGCAACTTTTCGCATGCAGAAGGTGAAAAAAAAGCTTGATGACATCATCGATCAAAAAATTAAAAATAGTTTTTGTTAATGTTACGCTGAGCTTAGTGGGTAGTAACAGTTTAAGCTGAGCTTGTGTACTTGGTAACAGCTTTGGTTCCCTCGGACACCGCGTGTTTAGACAATTCTCCGGGAAGCAGAAGACGAACCGCCGTCTGGATATCACGGCTGCTCATGGTCTGTCGGCGGTTATACTTGGCCAGTTTGGACGCTTCGGAGGCAATTCTCTCAAATATGTCTATCACAAACGAATTCATAATACCCATGGCACGGTTCGACATCTTTAGCTCGGGATGGACTTGCCGCATGACTCGGAAGATGTAAATTTTAAAAGACTCCTTCTTTTTCTTGATATGTTTCTTTTTGTTTGAGGCCGATTTTCCTGCAGGTTTCGGCTTTGGTGGTTGTACAGTTGCCGGCTTACTTCCCGATTTCTTTCCTTTCGGCATTTTCACATGCAGGATTGCTGAGTTCCGCGCCAAACTTGATGCAGCACGTGATCAGATGTTAAAGTACATGGGTTTTCATTGGTTATCATTGAAGCTGCATCAGCACTGAAATTAGATTTTGGGATTTAGAGAAGAGAGATTCCTCTTCCGATAAACAATAATTTCTATAGTTGAACCACAATAAGCTAGTTCACATTATTCTGACTTTACAAAAGTGATAAATCATAGAAAACGCATTCAAACGCGCTTTGAAATCCATCTTTGTCAAAATAGCTTTGCAAGTGGTACATGTACATGTATATATTGTTGAGACAACATTCTGAATGATGTAATTTTTTTGTTTAATTGTTTTGTGATATGCTAATTATTGAATTATTAGAAATTCATACGATGAGTAATTCTCCTGTACACTTATTAATTTCTAATAATTAAATAATAATGATAAACGATATTTTCTTTAATTTTTCCTAAAAAGCTACAATTTAAAGTTTAACAAAAGTAGAACAGAAACTGAAAATCATTTCGCTGAAATTCAGATACATACTCTTAATTACATGTATTTCCTTTTTTATTTGTCAGTGTTAAAGAGTGTTGTAGGAAGACTGCTAAAATTGGCTGATTCTGCTGCCAAATCCCTTTTGGTGAATAAAATTCTGAATAATTTTATGTTAAGGTAGCTTATATAGCTAGTGAGCATAGTGGCACATGGATAAGTCGTAGAACTGTAGCGTAAATTGTTATGCATGGTTTTATATGCAAGTCTTTGACCACCAAAGTAATAGGAATTTGATGTACATGTATTGGTATTTGAAGTTCTACCCCCCCCTCTTTCTGCGAAACTTAAGTATATTTTGCATGCCTGTCTCAATTCTAAAATTAAAGGCGCCTCTCCCCCACTTAGCACTGTGCCTTGATCACAAAACAAACCTTCGACCTTGCGTTCACTTTCCGGTCTGGAAAAAGCTTCTTCAGGGGTAAAAAACATTTTCATCAAATTATTCCCTCAAGTCAAAAGTACACCTTACAATTATGATCTATGTACATGAGGCTACAATTGTTTATTAAAGAATAAAAGAGACACAAAGGTCATAAGCTTACTTTTGCTATTAATATAGCCCCAATCCCCTAAGTCTAAGAGGTTCCGATATCAATTCTGAAATCCTTTGCAGTAACCACGACATATTCCCATAAAATCCTTTGAACCAAATATGACTTGTCAACCAATATTTGTCTATAATTAAACTCAAAGCTTAAATCAGTGATTTTTTTTATGTCTACGGAGATAACATTGGCTTTGGATACAGATTCCTTTAATCCTTTGTGTTAATGTAATGTCAGTGAGTGTAAATATGAGACAGTTCGTCTTATAACACTTCGTCACGGTTTTTCAAAGACTCTGTGACTTCCATTCTTTTCTCTTTTTTGTTTCATATTATTTCCCTGTGACCAGTTAAGTCTAGCTGAAATAATGTACTCTCAAAATTTTTCGCAACACCCCCCCCCCCCCCATTTACATGCAGCCAGAAAATGACGGACGTCGTGTGCTTTTTTTCCCCAGAAATTAAAACTAATAATATCCAGTTTGAAAATGAAGTCCACTGACTACCCAAAAGTTCTACGTCTTTGCAATAATTTTTATGTTCCGAGAATAATCTTAACAACCAAATTCAAGATACCAAGCATGCCGATTAAAGCGTCGACACAGCTTCTGCCCAGTGCGAAGAAATCAATCAAACAAATTACGACACATATTTATTAATCTTACATAAAAATCGCCAAACTATAAAGCAGGTTTTCAATTTAATTAAAATGATTTACTAATTTGTAAAATGAACATTCAATAAAGTGTGCCACTCAAAGTTACATAACACTTTTTTTACAATTTAATCTTGAAAGATTGTTTGAATACAGTTTTGGGGTTTGATTATTAAAACAGAACAGAGAAAAGTACATTTAAAAAAATCACATTATTGTATAATACCTTTTCTTATTTCTTTCTGAGAATTCATCTTTTTCTAAAACATGCATTGAAAGATACAGTTTTTCGGGGTTTCGTGAAGTTCTATTAAATTCATAATTTGTAATTGAAGAGATATAGAAATTTAATTGTTTAGCAGCTTTAAAATTCCGCAATACTTTTTGAATCAATATTCCCGCTTGAACTGGAAAATACGTGTAAATATACATATATTCATTAGTACTCGATATTGAAATTATTGTCGATGTTGTAAATCTACGTTCGCAACACTCTTTGCAATAATTTAATTATTTGGGGATGAAATATTATAAATTTTAACCCCCCCCCCAAAAAATACGCTATGATGCAACGTCAGGAATTGCTACTCAACGTTGTAACGTCAAAACGACGTCAACATCAGTTGTTTACGTGCAGTGTTTAAATATGTTTTTTAAAAATTACACGTATTCCCATTGAAGTAATTATTAATAGTAATTTGTTGACAAACAAATTATTTTTTTTTTGGACAGATCATCAAAACAAATTATGTATTTTTAATTTTCTACATGTATCATTGTTTTCTCTCTTGCACATGAAAAGAAAATTCTGCACTTGCATGGATTTAAAAGTATAACTACATTTGTATGCGATAATCGTTTTATGGTGATCATTTAAAAAAAAAATCAACAGAAAAAGCAATTTAAGGATACAGAGAGGTGATAATTAAAGATTAACATGTTAAATATGAAGGGTACAACAATACGCAAATAAATTAATAGGAAATTGAATGTCCCACTTTTTTCAAAATGGCAAACGTCATTTTAAGAAAAATTGTTTGAATACATTTTTCCTTAGAATTTTCTTATTTACCGGTAAGATCTGATGAAACCTATAAGAAAAAGTAATTTAAAAAATTTCCACTGATATAAATTTTAATAAATATTGCCTCTTGAATAAATCTTAAGCTATTAACTAATATATATTTGACATAGCGTCAATTACGATTTCATATTTGCAAGACACGGATTTGTTTGATTAAATACTTTAGCGCCTGGAAAAATTTCATTTCTTTTAGGAACAAGTTGTTGTTTAAAAGTACTCATTGTATATCAATTCAAATTTGTAAATTTTACCGTAAAATTTTCTTTTTTCAACTGAAAATGATAAATTTTCATTGAAATTTAATTTTATTTCAAAGGATGTGCTTTAAAATTCAACAAACGTATTATGTCTAAATATGATGTAAGAGAACTGTAAAATATCAAAGAGATGCGAGATTTTTCAACTTTTTTTGGAAAATAAACTCTGTAAATATTTTTCTGTTAGCACAAGACAAAAATTGAAGCAATTAGTCTGTCAATGTGTACATACCTTGTAATAATACTTCTTTTTGTTACAACATTTTTTACAAAAAATCCATTATTTTCATATAAAACACTACATGTTTATTATCAAGACTGTACTACAAATGTAAGCTGAAAACGGATTAAGCGTATTATTTCCTATTAGAAACAATTCCTGACGTTACGTCTATATAAAAAAAATATTCATATTTTTTCCCCCGAGGACATTGATTAGTTTATGAAACATTGATTTTTGAAACTTTTTTTTCGATAAGGTCTCTATGCCTACGATCCGCTATAATTTATTTATTTTGATAAAGAATACACAGTCTGAGAACAAAGACTTTCGTACAGATAAATTTTCATCAAACTTGATATGTGAATAATTTTTCATTTACTTTTCCAAACAACGTAAATGAAAAACGATGCGCTCTCAGACGTTGACATAAATCTTACCAAAGTTCGCTCGAAGATTAAAACAAAATCAGCACAATATTTGTTAAATGTTATTGAGTTCTGACTTTATGATTATTCCAAAAACACCTCGAGCGTTTAGAATTGATTTTGACGTTAAACCCCGGATTAACCCTTAGCTATATATTACCTACCAGGGATATGCCTCGGACAAAAATTTCAGACCCCGGAGTCTATTATTGAAGAAGCCGAGGAATTTACTAATAAATAATTTAAAGTCTTTAAAATCTATTTACTTTAAACTTGGACTAATCTCACGAAAACATGACGGGGAGCGCCTTAAAGGATTACGTCTGCTGTATCTTAAAATCCCAAATACAGAAAAATGCGATAGTAATCAATTGAAGTATCTATAAGAAATTGATTTACGAAATATAAATAACAGTAGGCATGTCCAAAATGATTAAGAAGATATCAAAATTTACAAAAATAATTCAATTTAAGAAACAACACCTCGGGAAGGTTCACAGCAGAGACGAAGGGGACACGTGGTAGGTACAGGGGATCTTTAGGAACAGGAAATCCATGCATATATAGAATTTCATAATTAATTTTATAAGATTGACTTGAAATAATTATTAAAAAGAATAATGAATTATATTAAATATAGATATACATAATATTGTCTTTGCTTCTTACGCAAAGGCCAAAATATATTTTACCCAAAATGTTAGAGGTATCATTTAGACATTGTATAAATGGTCCAGGAAAATGATATAGAAAAAAATTCTTTTTCGCAAATACATTGTAATTCTAATTTGGCTTCACAACCTTTCTTTTTACATTTACAAAATAGAGTTAATAAATATTTTACTCAATCCATTATAACGTTTTAACCACATGTACAATTTACTTTTTTTCGTTCTTCTGAAAAATTATTTCATTAATTTATTCAGTTTTAATTTAATAGTCATATGTGTGTAATATGCAAAAGTAATGATATAGTAAGGTTACTATGATTTCATCAGTAAGTGTCCAGGTGTCACGATGACGGCGCCGGCATTATTTGTGTTCTTGGTGTTCCTTTTCGGATTATGTGCTGCCAAAGATACAGCTATTTTCTATGGCGGATCCATGAGTTTTGCTACATACAGAGATCATTTGGATAATGACACATTGAAGGTAGGTGAAAGCACTTCTTAAAATTTTATTTAAGAACATTTTATTTCCATGCAGAAATTCTTTTGAACATTTATTATTTTTAACGATAAGACCTAGTGTCGTATCAATTAATTTATATTTAAATAAATCTATAAAAAAAAATCCTTTCTCTTCACCAAGGACCTAGATGAAATTAAAAAAAATCAAATAGATATAATTTTTACACTAGTAAATAATACGGCTGTAAAACTCTTGAAGCAGATTTTTTTTCAAGTTTTTACAATTTATTAAATGCGCTTTTTTAAATCGTACAGATTTTGGCCTGGACCTTTACTTCTATAGTTATGAACCATTTTTTAGTTCTAAAATTTAATCTGGATTTGACAATGCATATAAAACTATATCCAATAAAAAATGTCCACAGCTAAATTCCATTCAAATAGGATTTAGCAAAGAACTATTTTTTTGTGGTGGAAGTTTTTTTTTAAAGAAGAAAATGATCAATTTTTCCTTTCTGAAATATATATATAGCACTGTTCACTTTAGATTCATATTTTTCCATGCTAGTTGCACACAGAACTGTTTTTTTTCCCCAGTGAAATGTTTTATGCTGGTTTTGTAATATCTATTTAATTATTTGTTATGAATTCTTTCATTATATTATGACAAATATATTAAATATATTCTGAAAGTCTTGGAAAAAAAGACCCACTTTTGACATAAAATTAACATCTTTTAAGTAATATTATCTAAAGATTTACATCGTAGACCTCCACTTTTGTTTTTCTTTTCTGAATATATAAGATAACTTTGATCAATCTGCTTAAATTCAGCAAAAGTCTAAGATTTTAAAACAATTTTCTTGCTTGTTAAATTTTCAATGCCAGAAAAAAATCACATTTTGTGAGTGCAGAAAGGTCAAGTGTACTGTTGCGCCAAAAGACGCATATTGACCCCCATTTTTGTGTCGATTTTTTATTAGTTGTGTGTAGAAACTAAAATATTCTTGACAAGAAAGTTTTCAAGACTTCAAATATCAGGATCCAACCTCCTTAAACAAAACTACACTTTTCACTGTAAATGTTTATCAAAGCATTTTGATAGAAAATGAGAATCTTTTTATCATCGCATCTTTCTTCTGGAATAAACGACATTTCTGTCCAATATATTCCTGCCGTTGACAATATACTAGTATGTAGACTGATTTGTGACATATAGTGACGCCAGGTCAATTTAAGGGGGTCGACTGTGGTTTTCATTGCGCAATATTTCGCGCATCATAGTTAAGTAAAACGAAGCGTATTTACTGTTTTAAAGCAGTTTTTCCCCTTAATTAATGAAATTAAACAAAATTAAGAAATTAGAGGTTTAAAAATTCGTTCGGACAAATTAGAAATTCGTTCGGACGAATTAGATATTCGTTCGGACAAATAAGTTATTTGTTCGGACGAATTAGATATTTGTTCGGACAAATTAGAAATTCGTTCGGACGAATTAGTTATTTGTTCGGACGAATAAAATATTCGTCCGGACGAATTAGAAATTCGTTCGGACAAATTAGAAATTTGTTCGGACAAATTAGATATTTGTACGGACGAATTAGAAATTCGTTCGGACGAATTTGTTATTTGTTCGGACAATTTAGAGAAAATGTGAACAACTGTCAGGACATCGCGATAATGTGCGATTTGCACCAAGATGGTTCATTTTATTTTGATTCTTTGCAAAATAACTTTAATGAACTACATTATCAATAAATATTTTGAATATAAGTCGTTTTAATGTTGATCTCTTTCTTATAAATTTTATGTAGATATTCACTACCCTGCAATTTATTCATCATGACATGTAAATGATTTTTGTAGTACATTTCTGATACATATGTCGCCGATATGTAGCTGAAATATTGCCGATTCGGCGTAAAACGTTCAATCAATCAATCTGGTGCATATGCGGTGTATAAAATGAAAAAAGGTCCTCAATGAGTTTTCAATTAAATATTCCTGTTTGTGAGTTAAGAAAACTTCACAAAAATGAACCTGTTCGTATTGATCTCAGGTTGTTCCTATGACTCGCGAGCCGGTGAATTAAGATGTCAACCGGTCAATCTGGTATATTCCCTAGTCCATTGATTTACAGAGCATAATTATAGCCCCCTCCCCTTATTGGAGAGGTACATGTAGTCGAACAAACTATTTAATTTCACTTTCAGCATTTCTTAATTTTGTTTATACGCTTTTACAGTTGAATACCAGTTCGAAGGTTTGATAGGCCAATGACTCACTAGAAAGGGGAATTATGAAACCAACCCCTTTTATGGGGAAAATAAATCATGAATGAATGTCAAAATATTTTCAAGTAACACCCCCTCCTCTATTTAAAAACGATCGATTGTCTTAATCATTGAGAAGCTTAACTTGCATTAAATTATGATGTGTTTTTAATTTTTACTGCACTTTCTAGGAACGTACATGCATCGTATTCATCTAATTTTTTTTTATCCTTTTCCCGGAAAAGGACGTGTGTTTAATTTGGTCAATATTATACCTGCATGTTTTAATTCATGCGCTTTTCTGATATTTAAATATAAAATAAAATTTATATAGATACTTAATAATAGTTTTTAACGATCTTAGAAAGAATCCATTGGAGATGGACTTATGAGATACCTTCTTTTTGTTCCTTTATCACAAAATACTTAAATGTGGGAACAGCGGTATAGAAGCCAAACTACAAATGTTCTAGCAAGTAAGCCCCACCTTAAAAATTTAAGACCCATCGAATGAGAGGTCTCATATTTTGAGTCCGATTTAATATAATACAATACAGCCACGTAGCAGCGTTTTTGAAAGGGGGGGAGCCTGAGAAAAAAAATACTTACCTGAAAAGTTGACAAGCAAAAAAAAAAAAACAAAGGGACACAGGAAAAGTTGCCTAAAGTTGACAGTCCTATTTCGTGGGGGGGGGGGGGGGGGGGGGGGGGGCTACTTTTTTAATGCAAATTTTTTTCCGTACCAATTGCCTGCAGTATGAATAAAACCTTAAGGAGTGGATCTCATCTTTTCAAAGAAGCTGTAATTGACCACTTGCACCCCAGTGTTACCAATTTGACACCACCAGCAAAAGTTGGTCTGGTAGAACCAGATTGTTTATTTACGACAAATCCTATGAGTGTGTCAGGGATGGGAGTGAAAAGATGTTTCTAATTCGTCCGAACGAATTTCTAATTTGTCCGAACGAATATCTAATTCGTCCGAACGAATTTCTAATTTGTCCGAACAAATAAAAATATTTTTTTTACCTGGCCCTCCAGCGGCGCCGTAGATAATGGATTGATTTTCACTTCAAAAAGCAAAACTACAAATAAGCAATATGTCACTTTATTGAAAAGTCCTTCAACATAATTCAAATTCATATATAATTTTTTTTTACTTTTGACCTTCGCCTTAAGAGTTTTATTCACATTTGATAAAAACAAGCATATTGTCACAGGCAATACACAGATTTGATATGAAAGCCCTATCTCTTCTCATTCAAAAATCATGACCAAGGTGAAAGTTTTTGAAAAGTAGGTCAAACTTTAAGGCCACGAGGTAAAAAATCATAGTGAATTTCGAAATGTCTTGTCACAAGTAATATACAAGTGTAATATCAAAGCCCTATCTCTTCTCATTCAAAAGTTATGACCAGTTCAAAGTAATGTTTAATTTTTTAAAAGTGAGTCAAACTTCAATGTCAAGGTCTTGGGGTCAAAAATCAAAGTGTATCTAGAAAGGTCTTGTCACAAGCAATTTACATGCCTAATATGAAAGCCCAATCTCTTCTCATTCAAAAACGAGACCAAGGTTAAAGATTTTAAAAAGTAGGTCAAACTTCAAGCCCTAGAATCAACCGTTCAAAACTTATGGCCAAGGTTAAAATTTTTGAAAGTTGATCAAACTCAAATGTCAAGGTCAAACCTTGACCTACTTTAAAAAATTAAACATTATTTTGAATTGGATATAACTTATGAATAAGAAGAGATAGGGGTTCCATATTATACATGGCACAAGCCCTTTCTTAATTTGGAAAACATTTTTTGTTCTCTTTACCTTGAAGTTAAAGTCTATACTTTGCATTTTGAGAAACTTCAACCTTTGCTATTGGCAAACACAAACATATTTCTTTTTTTTTTGACAAGAAAATGAAACTCAAGCGTTCACAACAAACCAAATGAAATTTGAATTTCAAATCTATTTCAAGGGAATGAACATTACAAGCTTGGAAATAATGCTATAATTTTTCAGGTGCACCTCAAACTTCTTACTGGGTGGAAAATAGGGACGGGTCCGTGTGGTGTGTCATGTCCACGGAGTCGAACACGATCAAGTACCCTGGCGACCAGACGGATGATGATTCAGTCAAAAGGACAGATGGAATACTTCGGGACATGGCAATTAGAATGGAAGGACAACACACTCAAACAAACTGCACATACCAGAAATATTTCTCAGACAGTGGCGACGAATTTAACGGAGGCAGTGGAGAGTGTTAATCCAATGGCGGAATGGGAGTTAGACACAGCGGAGATTTTTGTTCCCATTCCTGAAGAAATACAATACGTTGACGTTATGTAATAAAATATTGTTTGCCACATTCTGTGCCACATTCACTAGCCTTTATCTTCAATCTCAAATATTATATTTTACAAGAAAATTTCAAATAAATGTTTACTCTATATACGCAAAATTAAATACAAAATGGTACGAAATGATACGAATAAAATAAAATGTTTTTCAGATTTGAAGGACATTCATGGCTTGAATTGAACTTGAACAAGTTGAATAAACCACCGTGGCACATGCAGGTCAAGGTTAACTCACGCAGTCGTGGTGACACTAAGCGGCCCAACAGAAGCCCCATCGTTCAAATGAAGCCATTCTTCAAGTACGTTTTATAAATATTCAATGGTTGTTTAAATGTTGTTAGTTGAACCCCCCACCCCAAAAATAATATAAGTGCGCCAATTGCCAGCAAATGATTTCCTCCAATTCCCCTTCTCCGCCCGTCCTTTTGTCAGATATTTTAATTAGAGTAGATAAATTCAACTCATTTTCTGATTTACATCTATATATTATATATCAAAGTTAAAGACTGCAAACAGCTAAACACATTCTTCTGAGAATCGCACCTGCTTTCTAAACTGCCTGGCCAATGGTGCTTCATAACTTGTTCTACATAGACTTGTGTAATTTTTGCTATATCAACACCATCATGCAATGGCGTATAATTGTGAAAAATTAGAGTAGAAGAGTAAAGAAAGCAAAACCAATTCACCAGTATTTTCAGTCCGTGTTCTGTCATTTTTAATGTTTACGTTTCACAAGTTGTTTTCTATAGATTAATTAAAAATATAGTGCTCTCATTAAACATATAATCTTCTTAATACCTGGATTGCATTTTTCATCGAAAGTCAGAATATCTAACTAAGTACAGTGTATGATTTCTTTGAGGATTTTCTCTACTACTAGGCATTAAGCATCAAGCAAGCAATATAGTTACGATGAGCTAGGGTACTTCTTCCAAAATTATTGATGTCATGACCTCAGGGTTGGGGGTTCGGACTGTTTTATTGTATTCAGTGAAAATACAAGAGAACACTTTGTTGAATTGAATTTTCTGGATTACAGGTTTTCCTCTTTAATACATAACAAATTTTCTACTTTTTTTAGTATTGAGGATAAAGGTTACTTTTAGAAAGTGCAGGAATGCGAAGAAAAAAACGCGTTCTGAAATTCGTAGTTTCAATAATTTTCAGATAAATTAAATGTATTAAATTTTCCTGTGAAATGTTATTGTAACATATGTCATGATATTATACAAAAAGAGAAAAATATTTAATTTACTTCAAATCTTTGTCTATGTCCCTTAAAAGTTTGAAATTACTATTGATAAAAAAACAGCTGACCGTTATGTCAGTGATGAACAAATAGACCTTTATTAAATGCTGCAAAATTGGCAAAATACCAAAATAAGAAGGAATATGTTCTGCGTATTCCGATAGAAACGAGTTTTGATTAATTAATTTGAATGTATGAAATCAAATTTTTTATCTATAGTGCAAAATGATTAAAAACTGCTTGCATATGTTATTATAATTTATATTTAGAAAAAAAAGTTTTTTTGTACTTGTACATCATTATTCGTTATTCATAGACTTGGAATGAACAGAACCTACAACATCCACCTCACTGCCATTGACGAGGATGACGACGCCATCTTCTGTCGTTTTGCCCAGTACGTGGAGGCAGGGGCGACAATTACATCGTTCAGGCATAAATTCCCCCATGCCAGTGTTGACAAGGTTGTAAAGTTCCAAATTATAAAGAGAAAAATAAAATGAAATTTTTGCATTGTATGACAGAAACATATTGGTCAATGCTACTCTTAACTGATTATTTTCACAGAATAGCATCATTTTAAGCAATCAAAATGAAAAGATTTAAAAAAAACTCTATTCTTATAAATGACTTTTAATTATTCATGACCATCTTACTTGGAGTTTATTAAGCTTACGCTAAGAAATATATTACAGAGGTAAAAATATCACGGGCTAAGTTCTTTGAGTGTTAACCCAAATGTTAAGACATTTGTTCAATGTTTAGATGTTGAAGAGGAAGAATAGAAAGAAGTCATCTCCCATATTTAAAAAAAGTTGTACATGTTTTAAAAACATGTATTTCTCTTTTTACAGATATTATTAATAAGATAATACAATGTAGTATTTTTGTCACAAAATGTAATTACGCAAAACAACATGTGGAAAAATATACATGTACCAGTAGATTACATTTCGCATCGTATTTCTATCAGAAATGGATGCAATCCTTTGAAATTTTTAAAGACAGGGTGAAATGTTTTGTCAAAAAAATGCTGAACAATCTGAAAAATTGTTATAAATTTCAGGAAAACTGCGTGATCACCATCGACACCACTGACATAAATTATTTTGTGGAGAATTCTACAGGAGTTATTGCAGTAACAGTACAAGACTACCCGGCTGACTTACTGACACTGAAAGGGGACAAAGACATTAAAATACCCTATACAAACGTATTAAGTGCTGTGTCCGTACAGGTAATACTAAAGCATGTTTATATGACATAAATAAAGATAAAGACACGCTTAAAACACAAAAATAATTCTAAAAAGACACATTGTACAATTAAATTGACGATACAATTACAATTATCTTTAAATTTTTACTCAAAATTCATTTTCTGCTTTAGATATATCTCTAAAACTATGTATTCATTCGTTTTTCTTTTTAATCTATCTGCTGGTAATAGTTTGGGGAAAGAAGAATACATAAAACATGTCATTTGTGTCAAAGTATAAGAAAACCAAAAGTTTGGGGTGTGGTTTCTGGCGATTGATTAAAGTGAAGCCAGATGAGAAATTCCTGGTTATACGGGGTAAAATTTAGCAATGTTAATTGGACACTAAATGTATTTTATGATTAATTGTTAACAGTTTTTCGTATTTATTGTGGAACATGCTGACGAGCCAATCTTCGTTGACCCGACACCACCAAACAGACAGACATTTATAATCTACGTGGGAGTAGAATTTAAAGTCGAGTACTATGCACGACCAACCTCGCCAGATCCTACTAGGTAATGTTTTTGTTTCGCATTATCTTTGTAAATAAGATTTGCAAAAAGAAATTATTCAAATCAATTGGAAAAATTCCAGTTAATAGAAAAAAAAATGCAAAAACACTTAAGACATGTTAATCATTTATTATGATAAAAGGAACATTAAAAGGCAAGAAATTTGGTATTTCAATGGTACTGACAAATAAATTGATGTTACATGGTTTTATTTATCCACTTTAAAGCAGCATTAATCTAATGTCATTTTTCTTCGCAGGAAAATTGAAAGATTTGAAGTAACAAGAACAGGCGGCCGAGACACAAATCAAACCAGCATCAGCCACCTTAACGACCGGGTAGCGAAAATAACGGTGTCATGGATCCCAACAGAGGCCGACCTAGGAAAAGATATTCTGTGTGCAAGAGTAGAGGATAATATGGGGTTAGTGTGCGTTTGGAAAATATTAAAATATAAATTGACATTTTGAATTTTAAATCTATTTTTAATTTTTTTTTTCAATATTCATGTCGATTGCCGATTTTCAAAATATTCCTAACGAAATAAGAATATAACGTACAGGAATCATGCTCTCAGCCAAAATTCAATTTTTCAGATTTGAAACAGTGGATCTTCAGTGTTATTCTATCGTTATCAAGCGTAAGTATCCCATTAAAATCCTTCCTCAATGAAGATACCTCAACACAATACATGTTTCAATAAAGAAAAAAAAAATAAGTGATTTGAAATAGTGCAAATCTCATATAGAGATCCTTCATCATACTCGCTGCATTGATGAATGGGAGAATAGATCATTTCCTTTATTCTTTCCCTTTATTTTCAGCATACACGCCTAATCCAGGAAAAACATTCAAGGCAAGTTTGTTATGTACACTGTAAATGTCATGATTTTGAATGTTATTTTTACTCTTTTAATAGTATACTATTGGAGTGAGAAGAAAAAAAAAACATTCGTAAAAAAATGTATTATTACAAAAAATAATTATTTTGAGTAGAAAATTTATATAAACTAATGTTATTCATTATTCATCCCTCATTTTTTGTGTTTTCATTATTTGTTGTTCTAAGTGAAGGAAGTAGCTGGTATTGTTTTAACGAAAAAGTTATAGGTCTATAAAAGAACAACTATTTGCAGGACCTGCCCTACTTTGTTCACTTTCCAGAGCCGGGAGATATTGTTTTCCCTGAAAATTCCTACTGCAAGTTCCCTGTGTATGCTGCCTCGACGTCTACTGGGTAAGGGGTTTTAATAAGATAAGGTTTTAAAAGTGTATTTTACAGTATATGTAACCATATTTAATAAACAACTTTCACAAGAAAATATCGACTTTTCATCCTTGAATTTCTCTACTTCGAAACATTTTTATATCTCCGTTCCTTATTCCTTATGAATATTTACAATATGTCTTGATTACAGTTCTTATAAAGTATTTGATAGAACGCTAAATCTATATCTAATCTATTGAGAAATTTTCAAAAACACTAAAAACTGAACGATTGCAACATGTTTTCTGAATGTGCTAATTTTGACCCGTTCCACGTCCAAACACATTCTTTAACTATATTAAATGGCATTATGACCCTTATATTGTATTTCATTTCGTCAGAAATCGACCAAGACTTTTTAAAGAAAAATTATGTTTCCAATGTTCTGAAAAGTTGAGATTAAAAAAAAAGCGATCAGAATTCTGATTGCTTTATTTCAACTTTTGTCTACGGCAGATAACAAGCATTTTCACTGCATTTTTAAAAATGAAAATTTCTTTTGCACAGAGGAATCACCAACATCACCATAATGTCTACGGAGGCCTCGTCTGCTGTTATAGTTGGCACACTGAGGCATGCTAACAACTCGTACGGACCAGGGGCAATGGTGATCCAAGTTCAGCTAAAGGAACCGTTGGGTGGGCAACGGAGAATATGTTTTGAAGCTGCAGATGTGTTAGTAACAAAACATTTGCTATTGCATTGGGAATATGTATTTATTTGATTATTATTTGATTATTGTTAAATATAATTACTTTTGTTGTCTTTTTTCCAATTGCTGTCCAAAGGAGGGGTCAATGACATGATACTATTTATTATATTTTTGTTTTTCAGTAAATGTTACTCAAAGATTTAGAAACAAAAGTAAGAACAATTTTTTTTAATATGTCTAAAAATACATTGTTTTCTTTGTTACAGAAATTCAACTGTTGTAAAATGTCTTGTGGCCAATGTCCTGAAGAAAGGTTAGACAATCAAAAAATTAGAACCACAAAACTAGAGCAGAAATTGAGTCTGGTTCTCACGAACATTAACTAAAGATGATTGGTATTATTCTTGAAGATTAAAGATGTATTCAGACATATAGTCGTCCTTTCTTTAATCTGATTTTTGCTTCAGGTTATTTTAAAAGTTGAAGAGTTTGTAGAACGTTGATTTATTTGTCGCCCTCAACACTATATAGAGTCAATTTTTGTTGAAACAAAAGGAATTCAATTTTCCTTCTTTAAACCAATATTTGCTGATTACATTTCAAACTGTGTTTACTGACCTTTCACGAATCATTCAGTTTTCTCAATTTTGAGAATGGAAATGAAAAGAAAACCAAAACTTACAATAAATTTTTCCTTGTAGTGTTTGACTCCAACATTTGTCATTACAGATCCCTGTGCAGCTACTCCCTGTAAAAACTCTGGACAGTGCATTCCTTCAGCGGACCGTGAAAACTTTTACTGTCAGTGTGTTAATAATTTTTCAGGGAAAACATGCGAAATACGTGAGCTCATTTTTTTTTTTTTTCAAAATTAGCATTTCAATTTTACGGCGCCGTTGAAGGGCGAGGTAAAAAAAATATTTTTATTTGTTCGGACAAATTAGAAATTCGTTCGGACGAATTAGTTATTTGTTCGGACGAATTAGATATTCGTTCGGACAAATTAGAAATTCGTTCGGACGAATTAGAAATTCGTTCGGACGAATAAGTTATTTGTTCGGACAAATTAGATATTCGTTCGGACAAATTAGTTATTTGTTCGGACGAATTAGATATTCGTTCGGACAAATTAGAAATTCGTTCGGACGAATTAGTTATTTGTTCGGACGAATTAGATATTCGTTCGGACGAATTAGTTATTTGTTCGGACGAATTAGATATTCGTTCGGACAAATTAGAAATTCGTTCGGACGAATTAGTTATTTGTTCGGACGAATTAGATATTCGTTCGGACAAATTAGTTATTTGTTCGGACGAATTAGATATTTGTTCGGGCAAATTAGATGTTTGCACAAATTATCCTGTAAAGAGAGATATACAATTTGTCTATTCAGGAGGATTCATCCTTTTTTAATACATAAATAGCTCTTTGGACCATGACATACACACGTAGCAACTAGACGTGATATTAAAGTCGGGTATGTTGATTGTAAATATTCGGAAATAATGGATCTATACCGGTATATATTATTGGCCTAAAGTCTGCCATTCTGAAAGTATATTTTCTGAGAGCCCACTAGTAAATTCAAAGGGTCAGTTACTTCTTATCAAACATCTTTTTACTCCCATCCCTGACTAGCACTGGGGTGCCAGTGGTCAGTTACCGCTTCTTTGAAAAGATGAGATCCACTCCTTAAGGTTTTACTCCTACTGCAGGCAATTGGTACGGGAAAAAATTGGCATTGAAAAAAACCCCCCCCCCCCCCCCCCCCCCCCCCCTCGAAATAGGACTGTCAACATTGGGCAAACTTTTCCTGAGTCACCCCCTTTTTTTTGCTTGTCAACTTTTCAGATAACTATTTTTTTCTCAGGCTCCCCCACTTTCAAAAACGATGCTACGTGGCTGCATTGTATTAAAATATCGAGCCTCTTATTCAAGGGTCTTAATTTTTTTTAAGGTGGGGCTTACTAGCTAGGACATTTGTAGATTTGCTTCTATACCGCTGTTCCCACATTTAAGTATTTTGTGATAAAGGAACAAAAAGCGGGAATCTCATAAGTCCATCTCCAATGGATTCTTTCTAAGATCGTTAAAAACTATTATTAAGTATCTATATAAATTTTATTTTATATTTAAATATCAGAAAAGCGCATGAATTAAAACATACAGGTATAATATTGACCAAATTAAACACACGCCCCTTTCCGGGAAAAGGATAAAAAATAGATGAATACATGTACGTTCCTAGAAAGTGCAGTAAAATTTAAAAACACATCATAATTTAATGCAAGTTAAGGTTCTCAATGATTAAGACAATCGATCATTTTTTAAATAGAGGAGTGGGGGGGGGGGGGGTTGTTACTTGAAAATATTTTGACATTCATTCATGATTTATTTTCCCGTAAAAGGGGTTGCTTTCATAATTTCCCTTTCTATGTGAGTCATTGGCCTATCAAACCTTCGAACTGGTACTCAACTGTAAAAGCGTATAAACAAAATTAAGAAACGACTACATGTACCTCTCCAATAACGGGAGGGGGCTATAATTATGCTCTGAAAATCAATGGACTAGGGAATATACCAGATTGATCGGTTGACCTCGTAATTCACCGGCTCGCGAGTCATATGAACAACCTGGGATCAATACGGACAGGTTCATTTTTGTGAAGTTTTCTAAATTCACAAACAGGAATATTTAATTAAAAACTCAATGAGGACCTTTTAATCATTTTATACACCGCATATGTACCAGATTAATTGATTGAATGTTTTACGCCGAATCGGCAATATTTCAGCTACAAATCGGCTACATATGTATCAGAAATGTATTTCAAAAATCAGTCACTTGTCATGATTAATAACAGCACGGTAGTGAATATGTACATAAAAATCATAAGAAAGAGATCAACATTAACTTATCTTCAAAATATTTATTGATAATGTTGTTCATTAAAGTTATTTTGAAAAGAATCAAAATAAAATGAAACGTCTTGGTGCAAACCGCACATTCGCGGTTTCCTGATAGTTGTTCACAATTTCTCTAATTTGTCCGAACAAATAACTAATTCGTCCGAACGAATTTCTAATTTGTCCGAACGAATATCTAATTCGTCCGAACAAATAACTAATTCGTCCGAACGTTTTTTTTGTCCGAACGAATATCTAATTCGTCCGAACAAATAACTAATTCGTCCGAACGAATATTTAATTCGTCCGAACAAATAACTAATTCGTCCGAACGAATTTCTAATTCGTCCGTACAAATAAATTATTGTCCGAACGAATTTCTAATTTGTCCGAACAAATAACTTATTTGTCCGAACGAATATCTAATTCGTCCGAACGAATTTCTAATTTGTCCGAACGAATATCTAATTCGTCCGTACAAATAACTAATTCGTCCGAACGAATATTTTTATTCGTCCGAACAAACAAGTAATTCGTCCGAACGAATTTCTAATTTGTCCGAACAAATATCTAATTTGTCCGAACAAATAACTTATTTGTCCGAACGAATATCTACTTCATCCGAACAAATAACTAATTCGTCCGAACGAATATCTAATTTGTCCGAACAAATAACTAATTCGTCCGAACGAATTTCTAATTTGTCCGAACAAATAAAAATTTTTTTTTACCTGGCCCTCCAGCGGCGCCGTACAATTTAAAGTTCTGCTGAGTAAAAAATAATTTTTTTCATTTAAAAAGAAGATTGCACCTTTAGTTTAAACCATGTATATTATTTTTTGTTTTAGCTCCACCCCTATCTTGTACTTGTCACAACAAAGGCATGGCTTTTAAAACGGGTCCCGGCAGTTGCGTTTGTTTCTGTCCAGACAAACGTTACTCTGGTTTTTACTGTGAAAATAGTAAGTTTTATTATATGATTGAATAATTTCCATCTCTCTGATTGGCTGAGATCCAACTATGTTAGAAAAATACTACGTTGTATTGACCTGCACGTGACGTTCCAGGTCAATACAAGGATTTATTTCCTCTACATTGATCTAAAAATAGATTGGGAAATTCCAAATTGATACAAATTGTTTTGGAAAGCTATTTAAACGACTGTGATTTTTTTTTCATGTGAAAAAAAACATAAGCAAATATATATTTTAGGGTGAGGGTGGTAAGAGAGGATGCAGGGGGCCCCCTCCAACACTTTAACTGAACAACATGTTGTTGGTTTTTTTTTTACTTTTTGGCAGTCAGTTTTCCCTGATAATACTCCTTCCATTCAAAATATATCCTATGAAAAGACTGACATTATATTATTTTTTTCATGGCAACTAAAATTGATAAAAAAAAACATTTCAAATTGATATGACTGGTAAGGTTTATTCACATTTTAATTCTGTTTCTCTCTTGTATTTGGCTAGGACTTAATTAAATGCAAGTTAACAAGTAATGAGCTGTATCATTTTACCAGTGAATCATATAATAAAACAATTATTGCTGGTTTTTTCGGTCAATACAATGATTTAACCATCTTCGAAGTACAATATTCACCTCGCCCTTCGGGCTCGGTGAATATTGTACTCCTCAGATGGCTAAATCATTGTATTGACTTAAAAAACCAGCAATAATTGTATAATATTATTTTGATGACAGATTAAAAATATTAAGACACATATGCACATCTTGCACTTAGCTGTTCTTTTTAACCGTTTATTGCTTAAAAAAATGTAAGCTTTAAAAGGAAATAAGAGATAACGAGACATACGTATCTTTCCTCATTGAACATTACAAACATTCGTTACATAATTTTGATTTTATATTCCCGTTTTGTATTGTTTGTTTTTTTTTCCAGAGATTGACCAATGTGACCCGAATCCCTGTGGTGATCACGGGATTTGTGTTGACAGTGACACCGGAAGTTGTAACTGTACAGAGGGGTACACAGGGCCAAATTGCACAAGTTAGATATTCTTCAAAACCTGTCAAATATGTCACAGGAGTGTTTTTTAATTACCATTTGGTTAGATTATCTTATAGATTATTTGTTTACTTTGATCCTTAAATGTTACACAAGAGTTCTTGCGGAGAAAAGAAAGTTCACATAAGTAAATGGAATAAAGTTAAACAAGTTTAAAAACTGGAACATTTCAAGTTACATGTATTGAAAATGAATATTTTGCATATTATGAAAAATGTAATATAATGGTAATATTTAAATTTTCAAATGGCTTTATCCGGTATTAAACTACAAGTAAGGTAGTAGTTTTACAATTTGTAAAGTGATATACATGTCAGAAAGTGCGTGTTTTATTGACTTTTGTTGAGTTATACACTACTAGACAGGGAGGCTGCAATATCTTATTATTGAATAAAAAAAATTATTACATAAATAAAAAGAAAAAGAGAAAAATATAAATAAGGAAAAGCCATTCTTCTTTTATTCTTTGATGATGATTAATTAATTTGCTTGCATGTTAATTTAAATTTTCACTGATTGATCACATCATTAAAGCCACGAAATGTTTTAATTTTTCTTTAATAAAGATACATCATTAACGTGTTTTAAACACATTTTTCAGCTTCACTGCCATGTGGAACCAACTCTCCCTGTAATGGTAACTATCACTTATTTCGTGATAAATCTAATTGGAATGGCGATTTTTTTTAAATGTCAACTATTGCAGCTTGACTTTTATATCTATAGGGTGTTCCTCGAATCCCTGTCTCAATAATGGAATATGTTTGATGGAATCAGGGGTCCAAAAACGATGTATTTGTCCCGTAGGGTTTTTTGGAGAGACGTGCCAAAATGTCACAACTGAAAAAGTGGTAAAATGACAGTTTTCATAATATCTAATTTCAAAAACTAGAGTTGCATTTAGAGAACACTTGTGACCAATTTATTTTCAATAAAGTGATATACACATACATGATTGGTACTTGTCCGATGTATTTCTGCTTTCAGCTAAAATTCGTTCCCCCAACCGCCGAGAAAGGAAGTATTTTATCTTGCAACATTAAACTTGATCAGTCATCAAAACCATGCGAATTTTCAGTTTATGTGCAAGCCAGGTAGTTCTCTCTCTCTCTCTCTCTCTCCAAATAAACGTCTCCCTCACCTTAATTAATGAATTCATTTTATTTCTTTATTTATTACTTGATAGTGCCCCACCTCTTGTACAAAGTGTTGTTCAAAATGACGAAATTCATGTCATTCCAAAGAAGGCTGAAAATGCTACCCTACCTGGATTCCAAAACGTGTACATGGTTCCAGTGGAGTTATCACGTACAAAGGAAGTTGCTTATAAAAGTGGCATGAAATATGAATTTTGTTTGCATGCAAGGTATTTTTCTCTCATTATTAAGAAGTTTTAAGAAACATTAGTTTAAAATGTAGTAAAACTGTTGTTTTTTTCGCTCTGTTTTTTTTAAGCATAACTTCAAAAGCAACTCATCGCTGCTTTTCTGTGGACTTTGAAGCTTTGCGTAAGTATTCTTATTAAGGCTTATAATACAGATATCTTTATGAATAAGAAGAAATTTATTTTTCAAAAGTGAAATAATACTAGTACTTTTTATATTCCAGTTTTATCAAATCTTCTTAGATAAAAATAAATAACTGGACACATTTATATGTATTTTGTAGATATTTCTAAAAATAAAGGATTAAACGTAAGTTACGTGAAATAATAGATGAAAATAAATAATTTAACACTATGTATGGTAGCTAATTTTATAATCGATGAAAATTTGCAAATTATTACAAACACAACTGGCTACAAATTTACACATATTTAAACTGTTTTCAAATGCTAACATGAACATTAGCTTCAATAACAAATTTAAAATATTCTTTCTTGATATGTTTAAAGGGGATTTAACACAATTCTTAAAACTTGTACTTTAATATGTACTTGTTTAGCCATGGGTATTCGTTTCGCCAACCCCAGAAAGAAACACGACATTTACTTGTTTAGCTGGAACGTACTGTCACGCGATTGTCTATACAAAGATCAGTGATTCAGCAGTAACAAAATGGTAACACACATTGAAGTAATAGTTTTGAAAAAAATATTCAAATTTTTTGTAAAAACATTAGTATAGTGTCACAAAACATTTTATAATCATCAGTGAACAAGTTCTTGTGACAAATTCACTTGGAGCAAAGACCTTTTCAACCAAACCTTTAGCTGACAAATGCCTGACCGATGTTGTCTTCACAGATAACAAACTGGAAGGAACACATCAAGTCTGTCTTAAATCTTGGTAGGGAAACCTCGGTTATTGTATTATGCTTATTGTGCATTTTATAATACTGCAATTAAGTACCAATTATACCCGGAAAACAAATAGAAGGATATTACAATTATTAATAATCTTTCTACTTTCAGGAAAAATGGTGAATCAAGATGCTATTTCATACACATTGTAAAAAATATGACAGGTATATGCTATTTTTTCTTTATTAATTCCAAGAATGGATTCAATAAGAAAAGTCTGCTATTGCTAATATTAAAGAAAATCTTTGATAACAATATTTTGCATACCAATTTAAAAAAAAACAACATAGTGACGATCTTTATCTGCATCAAAATTAAAAAAAAAGTTCTTTAGCAAAATTTTTTCCACTTTAAAATTGTTTTAATACCATGATTTACATTGACCTTCTTTCAGACGCTTGTGATTCAAATCCTTGTCTCAATGGAGGTTTGTGTATTCAAAGGACTGGTGCAGCCTATTCTTGCATCTGCACTGCTAACTATACAGGTGCAAAGTGTGAGAAGGGTAAATACATAATCAGAATTTACACTTTATTTCAAATCTTATATAAATGTAACGAATTGCTTTTCGCTCAGTTTATTATCCATAGAGATATATTTTTTAAAATGCTTTCTTTACAAATTACCAATGCAAGAAACAAGGAATAATTTGTCTGTTTTTATATAAAAATGAAATGAATGGAACATCATCAAGTATATAACAACATACCTGTTATAATTCTTTTAATGATGAGTCATATATTTAGATAAGTTAGGTAACCGATAAGAATTTTCAACTGTAAATTATTCTTTTTTCATGTATGATTTTAAAATACGTAATTGAGTTCAATGTTTAGCCTATTCAAAAAAAAAAATGTCCACCTACATTAGGAAAAAAACGGCATTATCTTTGTTTTTTACGTGAGGCATGTTCAGTTTCTTATTATTCTTATAAGAATAAAACAAAATTCTTACCTTATTTGCAGGACCATGTTCACAATCTGATTCTCAGTGTAAAAATGAAGCTTATTGCTACGCCACAGGAACTGAAAAGTTCTGTTTTTGCAAAACAGGATACAGTTGCATTTGTAGGACTTTTAAAAAAATGTTCACATTATCATCATTTTTATTTTGTCATCTGAGCTTGTGAATATAAAGGGTGTTAAGAAAGTTCCACATTTTTCTTTCATTTTCGAAAAGAAATTCGATATTTACAATTTGTGATATTACATGTTTACAGAATTCATTCTTGTTACTGATTAGGTTTTAAATGTCTTTTGTTGAATCAATAAAGTGAGGGCAGGTATTTAAAAAGATGATGTCTGTTCAGAATTAGGGATGACGCATATTTGTAACATTAATAAGCACAGAGATTAAAACATCCCTTCAAATATTATGCAAAAATTATCAAATCTGTGAAAAATTTCAAAATGACAAACCTATTCTTCTGAAAAATGATCTATTGTTCCATTTGCTCACACAAAGAAGCAAAAGCAAATTTTTTTTTTCAAAAATGATATGTTAATTCAGGTGCTTAAAAGATGTTATATATATTTCCATTTGGAAGAAAAATCCTATAATTCTCTTCTAGAAATAAATTGCTATAAATCTAAAGCACACTCTTGTGATTTTGCCAGACTTGAAAATTAATCTTTTTAGTTAAGCACTACTTTGAAATTTTGGAAAATTTTATGTGAGTATACCCAACAGTATTTCTGCAAGAATAAAACATTTAATAAATTTTATATGACAAATACTGTGTACTTTAGTTCCAATAAAATCAGAATGGACATTTTTAATAATAAAATCTATGTTTTAATTGTGTTTGATTTTTTGTATAGAAAGGAATTAATTAATCACATTTGGCTACTTAGTTTATTCATAAAATTATAAGATCCAGAAAGGCGTTGTTTATTCATTAACTTACATCTATGGAGGCTTTGAATGATTTGAAGAATATTAAAAAATGTTTATTTTAATTTAGAATCATCTGAAAATGTCACTGATCCACAACATAATGGGGTATGTGTTTTATGTGTTTGTCACTAAATTAAATATTGTATCAATAATGTTCAAAGCTTCTCAAAATGAATGCAGCCAGGTTATATAAAAATATATAGTGCTTGATATTTTCCTTTGAATCTACAGCTTTCTTCATTCCCAATTATAAGAAAAGGTAATTATGATAAGGATTAATTTTATTTTCAGGGCAAATTTACAGATTCTGTTTATGCAACAAACGTAACCTGCTTTGTCTCTAAGCCCTGCCTTATTCCACATATTATAACAGGAGACTTGAATCAGAAGTAAGTCGTAACAATAAAAAAAATTGTTGTTTTTAGGATATAAACATAATACTTTATCGAATGACCCGCAGAAAAAAGATAAGAGAAATGTCCTTTTTTATTTTAGACCCACATTAAGGCCTGGATATTTATCCCCTGATGTAACAATAGATGAAATCAAGGTTACAAAATTTCGTAATAATTCTCACACCTACCACACAACAACGATTATCAAGGCTGAACATACTGGACAGAAGAAAGTCTGCATCCAGATTTACAATGAAAAGAGGTAAAAAAAATCTTTGAACTTTCAACTTTGATATTTTTTGATTCCCCATCAAACCATAACATTTATTTTTTATAGAATTTTAAAAAATCTTAGAATAAATATTATTTTTTTCTCATTTTCAGACTAACGTCAGATGAGATTTGTTTTAATGTTACAGTTACCCAAGGTAATTCGATAATTTAAAAAAATGTTAGAAATCCTTAGAAAAAATAACTGGAATTAAGAGCGCATTAACAGACCTTAGATTTTAAAATCAGAAGTCAACTAAATAAATCTGTAATTTTTAATAGGATTTGATCATAAAAATAAGGTAAGATTTAAGATTTTTGTTATTTTGAATTTATAAAGAAGCGCCTTTCTAAGTTTAAATATCATCCAATTTTCCTTAATAAAAAAGAAATACAAAATGTCAAAGCATAAAAATCTAGATTTTATATCCTCAGAATGGTCTAAACTTGAATATACATTATTAATAAATTTTATCTTTTGTGAGTTAGATGTTTGCTCATTTTATACCACCGACTCTTCCGGACGGAACAGAAATGCAATGTAAGGTTGGGAGACCTTGTCATCTTACTCTGTGGACATCAAATGTATTTGGAAACAATACTTGGTAATACATCTATTCTGTAGAAAAAAGACATTTTACTATTTCAAGTCTTCTTTATTTAAAAAAAATAATAAATTTGTTCACCTCTTTCTAAGCATGCTATCATACTTGCTCAATATTATGAAAAGATGAAAAGAAAAAAAACAATTAAATATTTTTTGGGTTATGTTCTATGTCAATTCTTGGTAACCAGTAACTTTAAATAAAGATATGATAAAACATAAATTATATAAGTCAAATAGATTAATAATAAAAAGTTGTCTGATGAACAAAAAGATGACATCCATTATTCAATAAATGTATATTTTAAAGCTTTTCAAAGTTATTAAAGTTAGCAAGGAAACTATTTTTTTTTTCAGTCCATTTGTAAAGCCAGATAAAAGTCCAGAAGATGGTGTCTATATTTTTCAACAGAGAGATAAAACCTCTCCTTGTTTGAATGATGTTACAATTAACATTCCGAATGTTGGGACTACGAACTTATGTTTCCAAGCTTTGGGAATCGATTATATCAATTCTAACAGGTATATATAACACAAAACTTTATTTGTTTGATATACTAATTAGTAATTATGCAAAATTTGAATAACCTAGGAAAATTATTTTGAAGTTTACTTGAAAATGAATTTAGATTTTATCTAAATCAAGTTTCTCAGACATAAAATAATTTTTGTTTGCCCTCTCCGGACATAGGATGGTGATTTTTTTTAATCATATGGGAGAAATAAAATAATTCCTTTGATTCCCTTTTTAGAAAAACTGGAGAAACTCGATGCTATAACCTAAATATTGTCCAAACCTTATCTGGTGTGTAGGAACAAATAATTCTCTCTCTCTCTTTCTCTCTCTCTCTCTACACCAACAATTTTTTAATCAAACGTTGAAAACTAACCCCATAAAAATGAGTGATTTTACAGTAAATTATTTGCAGTAAAAAGTTCATGCAGCAACGTGAAATGTTTGAATGGCGGTTTCTGTGATAGTAACACCGTAAGCGGGGAATGCAGATGCGTTCTGGGGTTTTCTGGCCGACACTGTGATATCAGTAAGTTGAAGAATCCTTTTAGACAATTGTTTCAATTGTCTTGAATTAGTCAAAGTGACAGTGTCGAATTAAAAAAAAATATTCATGTACTTTTCCTTGCAGCAAGAGGAACATCTTTAATTTCGAACAATCAGAGAGCTGTACGTATACTATTCAGGTGTCTTTACCCTCATGACATCAAAGGCTTTTAAAAAATAAATCATTTTAACCCTTGCATTTATATCATTTAAGTCACATCTAAGGTTTTAACTATGAAATATATAAATGTTTTGTAACCCACTCCTAATTTGAATGCATATATTTCTTCCACAATAAAGTATGTACTTAGAATAAATAAATATGAAATCATGTGACTTTTAATCTAGGTTTAATAACTACAATATCTACAAGAGTTTGTCAAAATGAACACACTATAAATATTCAAATGCATGAGAACATGACTTCCTGAAGAAAAAAAGAGACATTAAAATCAAAAGCACGTGAAAATAACGTTTGAGGTTATTTGTATCATGTTGTGAATTGTAAATTCAATCTCCTAAAGTTTTCTGTTTTTTTTTCACATTTTTTTATGGCTATTGCCAGTTAGAGACTATAAGGAAATAGTTCGGAGGATTAATTTCACATATATTCATAATATAATTTTTTACCATAATTATCGGATCCAGCAATTTTAATGCTTACATAAATAAATTTAATTGGAACTGTACATTTTGAGTTAATATTGACCAATAAAGATTTAAATATATAAAGATATTAGTTAATATGCTTTCTGTTTCACATTTTCTGTTTTGTATATTCTAGATGATGACTGACATGGCTCTCCCGGAGAAAATTATCTGTCATTTGAAAGAACATTGTGATATACCATTCTCTGTGACAACAAATAGTACTACAAGGTGCTAATATTGAAAATTAGAATAATAAGATGACACTT
Organism: Saccostrea cuccullata; assembly: GCF_032062105.1. Lineage (NCBI taxonomy): Eukaryota > Metazoa > Mollusca > Bivalvia > Ostreida > Ostreidae > Saccostrea > Saccostrea cuccullata. The sequence goes on along the minus strand of NW_026928969.1, from coordinate 257,271 downwards.
CACTTGAATATTTCAGTAATATTTCTTATCTTTTTTACTATTTCAGACCAATTGCTAAACTTGGTCACTATGATGAGGCATTAACAATAACCATGCCTGTCCTCCAAAAAGATCAGCATACGTCATTGCATACCTTCATTGGTCATGTGACTGTAATTCCAGATATAATTGGATCTCATAAAGTCTGCATTCAAACGTCAATGGATAACATGTAATTAATATGCCTCTGTTTAGCCAATCTTGGATTATTATGTGATACTTTACATCTACATTTCCTAATGTCCTATTGTGAATCTTTATATTTCAGACTGACAACAGACGAGCGCTGTGTGGACGTATACGTTCCACATAATGGTATGATTCTTTGTAGACATTTTTTTCTGAATTATTCCAAAATATTTATCAGATATACTAAAACCTTCGTTTTGAGTCTTTCGTAATATTCATCAATACTAAAATGATACTATTCTAGCAGAAAAACATTTTAGTAATATGGTTGTGTTTATAACTTCAAAGAGATTTATTGTTATCTAAAGGCAGAATTTTTTGCCTAACCAAAGAATATTTAACGTTAACAATCAACATATGGACAAATATATAATTAATTAAGAAAGCATCAAGGCAAATTGCATTGGAAAGAAATATGTCTGAGAAAATAAAATAAATTATTATAATAAATCTAATTATCAATATTTTCTTAATACGAGTACCGGGTATTTAGGGTAGGTGTGGTTTTTTTTATGCATACTCATTCAAAGAAATGCTTTTTAAAAAATAAATATTTCTCTGTTTTTGTCTTTTAGAAACAAAGAATACAGTGAATAAAAACCTGGTAGGTGAAATATAAAACAAATTGTTGCTGAAAAAAATAACTGTTTTAAGTTTTTTGCTGTAAACAGTTTAAAATATACTGAAACTCTAAAGCCATCATTTGTTATGATAAAACCATATATAACTATTACAGCCTCATTATCATTCACCGACATTACCAAACAACACCCAGGTTATCTGTCCTCCAGCTAAAACTTGTCATCTAATACTCAACATCTCACCTGGTCTTCATGAAAACTGGTTGGTGTTCATATTTTCCTCTCAAAATAAATATATTTTGGATAGGAAGGAATACTAGTATTTAAAATCACTTGGTTTTTGTTTTTGTGAACTTTGATTAAATAGTATTTAATGTTAAGAGATGCAATTAGATACTTTGCATAATTGTTTTAGTCCAGATGTAAAAAGAACACTGGGTAATGCGGACTTCTCACATATCTTCCATTCGAATACAAACAACAGAGTGATCGGTAATTGTACTGCAGACGTCGCTATAACACCTCTAACTAACCACTACAGCAGTGATCTGTATTGTTTCGAAGTTTCTTTTCCAAGGTTATTTCTTAATGAATCTTTATGATAAAATAAACAGAATCTTTGTCACTTTCTTATTGTTTACTGCAGATTAATATTTAGGAGTGAGACATTCATATTCCAACATTTTAATTAAATATTTGAAGATATATGATACCCGGGTATTTCTCTAACTGCAGTGTTCCAGGAGAGAAGAGATGCTTCAACGTCACGTATAAAGTTCCTGGTAACTCGTTTTTATAAATTTCTTTGTTAGCTTATTTTGGTAAGATTTTATCGCTTATTTAAAAAAAAAGAACTAATTGGTGGTATGCCAGTTGTGCTAGAAATTTGAACTTGAACCAGTGATATTAGCTCATAATAGTTATTCTAAACATTCAATAAAATCAAATTAATGTGTTTTTAAAAGAATAAATATTACTCTAAAATAAATAATGTTTGATATATATTTTTTTAAATATACATATATATCCCAGCTTCGTCAACTTGCATTGGACAAAAGTGTGAAAAGGGAGGCTTTTGTGATTCCTCGAAAAATGTCTCTTCATGCGAATGTCCAGTAACATCTTCTGGCACAGACTGTGGATCACGTAAGTTTTATCTATATCAAATGTCACTAACATCTAAAGGAATAGGAAATATAATCATTGTTCACATTTTTGTTCTTTATAAAGGCATTGAATTATCTTTAATTTATAAAATGAAACAGCTGGGAGTCAGAGACCTGTAATTTCACCATCATTATTTGGTACATTTGCTGTGCCAACACTTCTGACTTGTGAGCGGCTGGTTACTTGTGGTCTTCCTGTTACTCTCAATGGAAACTTACTTGCAAGGTAACAAAACATTTCAAACACTTATCAAAACAAAGACAAATTAATTTTTTTAAAAGCTACATTAGTTTAATAAAGAATAAAAATGGGGTGGTTGAGGAAAATTAAAAAATTGTCACCTTTTTTGAGATATGCATTTTTTTTAAAAGCAAAATTTTAATGAATTTTAAGCATTACTGTTTCAGTTATTTTCTTACCTTAGAAAAAAAATTATAGTTGAAATATAATGTGAAGAATACTTAACAGTTAAAATTATATCAAACTTTTGTCATGAATTTGTACATTTTTCAATGAGTATACACAGTTTAACGTTTTTTTTATTTTATATTCCACAATATTTTCATGAAAAATTTAAAAGACAATTAAGCATTACTGAACAAAATTCGCATCATTTGCAACAAAAATAATATACCAATCGAGAATGTAATTAAAATGATTCACCATTATAAGTGCTATAATAATATCATATAATTGATGTATTTTACTCACGTTATGATTTTACTTCTTTTTATTTAACTTCTTAGGGACATTCATTTTGGTTTTGTGTCAAATGAACTGTCGATGAAAATCTCGACCATACTGAAACCTTTGCAGTTAAAACCTGATGTCCGAATGTTGAATATAGATATCTTAGGGAAAGAAAAAGGAACTTTCATTGCATGTCTCCAGTTTACAAAGTACGATGGCTCAATTTCTTTGATTTTTCTAATTCACAAAGCTCAAACATGAATAATTAGATTGGCTATTCAATTTAAATGAAATATGTGGAAATCATCATATAACATCATTGTCGTTACAATGTTTATTATGTTAATGATCTTTTGATTTTTTTAACATCTTTAGAGTGAGCAGAATGACGGAGCATTGTGTTACAATCAAGGTCGTGGAAAAAGGTGTGTTATTTCAGCATTTTTTAATATACAGTTTTATGTTTTCTTTTTCAAAATCATGTCAGTTGCATGTCATCAATCTTTTATTGTGTATTCAGGTTCCAACGGTACCATAGGAAGTATTGTTATGGTATGTAGCGTAGAGATATTTTAAAAATATCCAACTTTTCCTGTAGGTAAACAGTTTTCAAATTTAGATACAATGAATGTGATTGGATTGCTTTTTTTTCTTGTCTGCAGAATAAACCTCATTTTGAAAATACTCTTCCATCAAACACGGAGCTACATTGCAATCCAAATAAAGAATGTCATCTTCTCCTGAAACATAAAGCAAAGTCTGGAAAATGGTAAGGAGGTGTATTCCATTAAAATTACATGAGGTTTAAAAACTTTAAGGTAGTTTTAGCTTAGAATACTAATAAATTTTTAGCTAGCTAATTCAGTGAATGCTGTTGAATGTCGCATAATGGTGATTCTATTTTGTAAATATTGATTCTTGAAATCATTATGTACAACTGTCATTTCTTTACGCCGGATGAATATGTTTGTCATCGAGAATATTCAAATCGTGAATCAAAGTAATTTTTAAATAAACTAAATTAATATGAATGAAGTATATAAATAACTGATTGCTGAAGGTTTAAATTTCTGTTTTAAATAAGTGTTATTTTTCTAGTAACAATGTGTTTGGTAAGGAAATACCAGGAATTACTCATATCATGAATGGAGTTACACCTGACTCAAATGGTACCTGTCAAACTGACGTGTTAGTGTACTCCAAGAGAAATAGAACGGAGACTTTATGTTTAAGCATTGCAGATGAGAGGTAAACATTATTCTCAAATAATAACCATTTTGACTAAAGAACGTCACTTGCATAGATGATTCATGACTACCATAAAATGATAAAAATTCAAATTGTAAATTATTTTCTCGATTTTTCAATAGTTTCTTTTCAAATCCTTTTAATTGAGATGTTAATTTATCATTTTCATTTTGATTTTAGCACTGTTGGGGAAACACGTTGCCTTAAGTTCGCTGTGAATAGAAAGACATATGGTATGAAATTTTTCTCTAGATGTTGATGAAATGAAATTTTTAACGGTTTTAATAATTAACTATAGTAAAAATTGTGTACCTGTTGTAGAATCACCATGCACAAATGTCACCTGTCTAAACTCGGGATACTGCATCGGGGATCTGCAAGGGAACTTTACTTGTATTTGTCCCGGTGGCCATACAGGAAAATTCTGTTCATTGGGTTCGTCTCTTTAATAAATTTATACTTAAAATATTAACCAAGACTGGTTTTTTTTGGTTTGGTGAAAATAAATCTTTTTTATTTTTTAGATGGAGGCATTATACCAACTAATCATACTCAATATTCACCACCTGTATGTATTTAACATCTTTTGCAATAATTTCAATGTTAATGAAAGATAAACGTTTGTTTTCCCTGCTAATCTTGATGCTATCAATAAACCTTCACTGCCCTCAGAAACTTTAAAATCTTAAATTTGTCCTTTTTTAAAAATGCTTATACATCGTTAAAAACTTTGCAAAATGTCAAAAATGTTTATGTGGGCACAACTTTTTTTTTAAACCCCAGGGACACGATATTACTCCAAAGTTTGTTGATACAGCCATACCAGAAGTTCTACCTTGCAAAGTTAATACAGAATGTGGGATTAACCTTCTTGTGAAGGCAGACCCATATACAAGGTACATCATTAAAAAATCACACAAATGCTATAAAAATCAAAGGCAATATTTGTATTTGTATTATAATTTTGTATTTCAATGTCTTGAATAATATATTGTGTGTTTGTTTTGCTTTCGAACATGTCTACCAATTTGCTGGATTATAGTATTAATATTTTTCTTTATACAAAACGGCCTAAAAGATAAAATTAATTTGTGAAAGAAAAATCAGCTTTGAAATTTTAATATCTTTTATATGAAATAAGATTTTTAATTAATTTTTGTGTGAAATGCTATTAAAATATATAAGTTGTAATATTATAGAGAAAATAATAACTTGTCTGTGTCACCTTTAAAAATTTAAAATTTTGTATTCGAATGTCTTGTAGACCTTTTGCTGCCTACCTACAACAAAATCAGCAGAAACATTGCCAGTCATTTTGAAAATATTCTTGATGCCTACATACAGATTCGCCAATCATTAAGATGCCTATAGAATCTATTAACGTTCCTTCATCAAATGGAACGTATATCGCTGGTATAAAATTTCAAAGCAACAAAACTGGCATACAAACTGTGTGTGTTAATACAGTTTTGAAAAGGTGTGTATAATATTTAATTTTTTGATTAATATCAATTTAAGATGTGTTAAGTCTTTTTTAAGAGTTTTTCTTGGCTCTAATCTTTAACATACCTCTCTGTACGTCTGTTTCTGTAAAATAATGTTGGTTTTCCTCAGAAATAAAGCCGATGAAATATGCTTCAAAGTGAATGTAACAGATTCCACCTACAAACCACCTTCTCTGGAGAATGGAAAAACTCCTCACTTTGTGAGTAAATTTACTGCTTGTAAGCTTAAAAAAGAAACATTATAGACATTTTAATCTAAAAACATAAAAAGATGTCTTTGGTAAAGTAAAGGTTTTCCAGTTTACATTCCCAAATATCTTTTTAAATGTTAGTAAATTGGGAATTTGGAAAAAATGAATTTATGATATACAGGACGTTTTTAAAATAAAATCTTTCCTTTGGAAGTTTTCAAATTATTTCATTTTTAAACCTGTAGTGATTTGTAAAAGTTTTATTTCAAAGAAGGCTGTTCTTTTATTTTAACCTTTATAAAATTCAAAATTTCAATATGATATAATTCAATCAATACAGCAAAAAAAAAAAAATAAATTGCTTGGAAATATGTTCCATACACAGAACATGATAGAACCAACAATCCCAGATGGATCATCGGTAAACTGCGAGGAAGATTCCACTTGTCACTTAATCATACGTTTGGAAAAGTATAGCAATGGCAGTTGGTAATGTCTATTATTAAACTTTTGCATTTTAGATATTTTGTTTATGTAAACGTTAAAATACAGATTTTGAGTGTTTTTTCTCACTAAGAATGATTGACTATTTCTTACAGTTTAGTTGCGAAAGTTACACCAATTATTCCAAATGCCCGGGTAGTTAAAACATATCAAACCAACAACACGTGTGTGGCAGACATTGTAACTGTAACCCACAAAGGGGACAAGAGCAAAACAGTTTGCTTTCAAGTTGATGGCACAACTGTGAGGCAAGTGAATATTTTTTTTCATATAATTTTTCTTTCTAACATTTAACATAAAATAAAGTTGGTTTAATTTAAATATTTTCTGTAGTTATGACAGAGAGAAAAGATGCGTGACAGTCAATACAGTGGAACATGTGCAAGGTATTGTCTTAAGTTAAAATATCCTGGATTATCAGATACATGTATGTTCAATTGAACACAGCAAACATGTATTATGATGAAAATAATTTATTGAAATACATGTATATTCATACATTCAATTTTGAAATAATGTTTTATTTTTAAAATTTAACTCTGAAGGGTCTCCGTGTAATGAGCATTCCTGTAACGGGAATGGCTACTGTGAATCTGACAACTCCACCCAGTACACTTGTTTATGTAAACTAGGATTCGAGGGAAAAGACTGTGAAAATAAAGGTAAAACATTTTTTAAACACACTTGAATTTTTTGGCGGGGTTTCTTATGAGATTATTAATTCTAATTATTTGATTATGCATTCTTTTTAAGTTGCACCTTTGCCAATTCCAAGGAAGAAAAATGATTCAACGATTGTAAGTATATACACACATTTATTGGTGTTTCCTTAGCTGACATTCTTTTCCAAATTACAACAGATTTATTTAACAAAGGTGAACATGGTATTTTTCATATCTCTTTCGCAAAATCAAAATTTTTACTTCTTTTACTTCTTTAGCCGAATCCAGTATTTGTTGATTCGGTATTGCCGAAACAAATACACTGCCACTTGATGGAGGACTGTTCAATTACAATGCCTATTCTTGGATACCCTTTGAATCAGTAAGGAAACTGCTATTATTTTTTTTCATTAAGTAATAAATTAATGTGCCATCAAAATTATAATATTCTATTTTCACCTGAGGCTAACCATCCTTTTTTCAACTGCATTCAGAAGTACTTGACACTATGATGTTTGGTCACGTGACTGTAACATCACGCATTGAATTTCATCGACACAAATACACATAAATAAGATAATGTAGACTTTGAATTTCGAAAGAAAGAAAGATATTTCTATCAATCGAAAGAATTAACATTGCAATACATACCATTATGTTTAATTTTGTTTTAGGAGTTCTCTATTATTTGGACACTTTGAAAAAGGAGTTGTTCCAGGAATAATCACTGCTGAGAATATTACAGAGCCTAACAATCAGACTCTAGCACATTTTCATGTTAAAGCAATAGAGAAAGGCACAAAATCTGTCTGTGTACAGGCTAGAAATCTTCATACGTATGTTTTAACCTACATTTTAATAGATTTTTAAAAAATGAAATATATGACATAGAATATTTCTGAATATATGATTAAAATATTTTTAAGAATGGATTTGTGAGATTAAATATATTTGTATTTATAATACTGCAACACAATTCTTATCTTAAGTTTCTAGTTCCAAATCATCATTTTTAAATCAAATTTTTATTTTGTATATCTCCTTAGAAATACGGATGAAATCTGTTTAAAAGTGTTGGTGACACAGGAGACAGGTACGCAAACATTATTATATAAAATTTTTGAAAAATATTTTGTTTAGCAAAGATATTTTTTAAAAATTTCAAAAGTAATTTCTCTCATCTTATTTGTCCAATAATCTGTTTACAGTACTAATGACGACAACAAGTACCCCAACGGTGAGTATCTTTAATCATGTAATATATTTTATTGTTGTAAATTTGCAACTTCTAGATAAGTTAAGATGCATTTTAAAATTTATTTTTCAATTTTCCCGTCAAAAGAACACACCAAAAATTGTTGAGCCCTCTTTGCCTACTGGAACAGTTGTACAATGTGAATTTGGAGGAACTTGTCATTTTCATCTTGTAACGCAGCCTTCGCCCTCTTCCAGTAACTGGTATGATAAAGTTTTAAATATTTCGTCTTATGGTTCTTTAAGATCAGATAGATGAGACATCCCCAGCCATTATCATATATTATCCAGATTTTTCGTCAGTCTCTACATGTCCTAACCTATGAACATAATCCTAACCTATATACAAATAAACCAGGAAGTTTATGCATTAGCATTTCTTTCTAATAAGTTTGTACGTTATAACAGTCATCTTTGTTAGTATATAAATAAAAAATTAAAATCACCTTTGGCATCATTTTAGTCCAGATATAAAAAATATGGCTTCATCGTCAATTACAAAGGTGCATTCGTTTACTTCGGATCATCCTTCGAGCTCCAGTAATACGTGCCATGTTGATGTGTCTTTCAAACCACAGGTACCAGGAAATCACACATTATGCGTTCAAGCACAAGACAACAGGTTGGTAAACAGAGAACTAACTGTCGAATTTCATTCGTCAATTTATCATTCTGTAATAAACTATTTTCTTTAAAAATTCAAGGAAAGAGTATATACTCGATATTTGAAATTGATTTGAATTGTTAAGTGTAACTCAGCTTTCTGGATTTGATTCTCATTGGATTTATTCTTTTTAATGTTTTGACAGTAAAGGCGATCAACGGTGCTGTGTGGTAAATGTAGTAACAAACACCAATAAAACTTATGGTAAGAATATATAAAGTGGTTAAAAGAAATTAAGATTTAAAAAAAGTGAAGGTTAAGAATACAAGTTCGATAATAATTAATAAAAATTGTTACAAAAAGTATGTGTAAATTTACGTATTTTATGCCCCTTAGTTCTCCTGCCAGACAACTGAACATTTCTTTTTTGTTAAAGCAGACAAAAACAAACGACATTGTTGAAGTGAAAAAAATGTTATTTATTGAAGTAAGTGACGAAAAGTAGTAAAATATATTTACAATACAAGAAAGGGGGCCAGGAAAGGGGACTTAAATATAAAGTATTACATATCTTATTCACAATATTGCACAATCTGACCCCTTACCATAATGTCATTGTAACATGATATACATAGAAAAAAAGGGGAATCAACCAGAAGACTAATTAAGAATTCAAAACATGGAAGAATATTGCCATGTAAAGTGTACATATTTCTCGCATAATCACCAGTGTTGGATTGACTTGTGCGGTGTGAGACAGCAGTGTGAGATTTTTCTGTCTTACACTGTGTATTATTACGCCGCAAACGATATTTAACGTAAAAATTCCTTCTTTATATATGGAAATTGTAACAATGTTAAAAAATATCACACAAACTTAAAATGTTGTTTTTTAACTTATTAAAATAAACTTATTTTCGTTCAAAATATTGTCGTACTTTTACTTTTGAAGTAAAGAATATATTTTTGGCTTTATGGCGACTTAATTGACAGACCGTTATTTTGGATAAAATAATGCGAGAAAAATAATCATTCATTACATACTCGTGTGGGATATATGGTGAAATTGAACCTCGGGGCCAAGATTCACGTTCTAGGACTCGACAAAGCCTCGTCTTAGACTGTGAATCTCGTCCCCTTGGTGGAATTTCACTATTCCACACTCGTAGTAATGAATGATACTATTAATCTTCATTTGAGCCCCTTCTAAACATTAAAAAATCTAACATACATGAAAATGCGCTACATTGCTGCCTGTCATCAAAAAAGGTGGGTAAAAGAAAATAAAACACAGCCAAAATCAAATTGCAAATAGGATCATATTAATATAATTCGCTGATTAAAACAAACATTATCCTCTATAATCGTATGGAGGAATTTTTAAATTAATCAGAAATTATTAAACACGTATAGAATTACTGCATATCTTGTTTTTTTTGGTAAATTTTATCCATTATTTATGATGCCATTGTCTTTGACTGAAGGAGGGCCGTGTCAGATTCACCATTGTTACAATAAAGGACGGTGCGAAGCAGATCCAACTACTTCCACTGCTACTTGTTTCTGTCCAGTAGGATTCTCTGATATAAACTGCCAAACTAGTAAGTTTCATCCCTCACTCCAAAATTAACAAACATTGAATCATGCGATGAATGACCTATTTCAGAATTTCTTATCGTTAAATGACTTGACTATGTTCCAAGTGCTCTTTTTTTAAAATCATATACAACCATATAAAGTATAAAATGGATAAAACTTTATGTACGATTTTATTACTTTGCATAAACATCTATCCACACCAGTACTTTATCTAAAACCTTTTTTGTATATTTTAATTTGTTAAGATCCCTTTTTACTCTTTCTCAAATGTTTTCATTATTTTTAGGCAATGTTTCTCCAACTTTTACAACCATGAACACTTCTCTTGTACGTATATTATAGTGTATATTTAAGATATATCCAAGCATGAATTAGCATAATACCATTGAATAAATTACAACAAGCTTTCCCATTATGTTATTAAATAGAAAGAGCGGTGCTTTTTACAAGTAAATTGTCTTGTTTATTTCTGTATATTACATAAATAAATGTAAAGATATATATTGTCTTAGTGTGATTTAGGGTTGTCTTTGTAATTTTATTAGCCCACCATTACCAAACACACATTTACGGACACAGCTGTACCAAATGTTATATCATGTCCTATTAACATCGAATGTGGCATACCATTGATAATAACAGGACCACCTGGCAATATGTAGGTATCTCTTCTAGCATTTTAAAGACTTTGGTATATAATTCTTCAGAATCAACGTTTTTAAAGTTTTCACTAAATCAAAATAAGGTACACATACATTTTAATGTTTAAAGACCGTTTATAATATTGAGTATTATGTTGTTGCAGTCCACATGTAACTTCCAATAGTCCTCTTGTTGACAAACATGTACCAACTTATACCTATCCTGGACCTACAAACAATACTTACCAAACTAACATTAAGGTTCACGGTACTAAGGAGGGAATAAAAGATATTTGTGCACATATTGGGTATGTCATTTTCTTTACAGTAGACAAAGAAATTTCTGATTAATGTGTAAGTGAATTTGCTCGTTCTACTTCTCAACTCATTCTCTACATATTTTATAGTGCAAATGGAGATGAAATTTGCTTCAAAGTAAACATCACTTCTTCAAAGAATGCATCCTCTGGAAAAATGAAGGTACAATATTCAGTTTTACATTTCGTACTGACATATCTATATAGTCCAGTACCCCCCTAACAAAGAGTACTATAGTTAAGTATAGTAAATCAAAGTTTTCACTGTAGTAAATCAAAGTATTTTTACTATGAATTTCGGATAGATATATTTTATTTTATAAACTTCCTACAAATACTTTTCTGAAATTAAAATGAAGTATTCCTTGTATTTTTACATATTTTATGAAAAGAAGTACATCATTAGTATGTTATTTAAGATATATTAAGGCTTTAAATCTTCAAAAAAAAGTTCTAGAGTGAAGTTTCATAGAAAATCAAAATGTCAAAATTGTCACTATAGTTAACTATAGTAATTTTTTGTTAAAGTGCGGCCGGGCCACCCTAACCTCTCTCTCTCTCTCTCCCTCTCTCCCCCCTCTCTCTCTTAGCATGAGAAGGTAATTCAGTGGTTGAAAGATGTTTTTTTTTTAGAATATCCAAGAACCCACAATTCCGGATCTGTCTTCCGTAAAATGTCTGGAAAATACAGTCTGTCACTTACTTGTCCATTCATCAAAGCAAAGCAATGGTAGTTGGTAAGAATTTCTTATTACAATTTTGTTAATATCCAATTTATAACAAAATGCTAAATATTAATGTTCATTTATTTTTAAAAAATAGATACCAAAAACTTTCAAACTAGTATTTGTGATTTGCCTTACATTTTATTTCCATTTTTTACCTTCTCTTAAGCGTACTTCCCAAGCAGGCACCAGTAACAAGTGGGACGAACATTTTAAAGACAGATCTTACAACATTTAACCAATCCCTTTGTGTTACTGATGTAGCAACTCTAGTAAAGCCAGGGGAGACAAAAACCATCTGTGTAGAAACTTCCAGGTTATTTTGATGTTTTTTATGTTTACATTTTGATCATTCTAATGAAAGAAAAAAACAATGAACCTTTCTAATTTTGATACATATAATGTACGTGATTTTTTTCAACAGTTCAGATGCAAGATGTATTACAGTGAATGCAGTGAAAAACTTAACAAGTATGTTTTTTATGTCAGATTATTTAATAAGGTAAAATTATTTGCTTTTTATTTTTATTCTTCATTATATGGTGTTTCCTACATTAAATTTGATAGTAATACTTTTTAAATTGTTTACATCAATGGCTTTTTAGATTCGTCACCTTGCAGTCCAAATCCCTGTCAAGGAAACGGATTTTGTTTTACTTCTGATTATGTCAATCACACCTGTGTTTGTAAGACTGGTCTAGGAGGGCCTAATTGTGAAAAGAAAGGTAAATAAAAACACAACAAAATCTGTTGAGCATAACGATATTTGGATTATATATAATAAATTAATCATTAAATTAAATTAATTAATCCATTTTTACGAAACATTCCTTGATAATGAAACAAAGGTTACGATCTTGAATTATGTAATCAATATAACTTCCACAATGTTAAGATTCTATTCCATCGTAAGACTCCATTAAAAAAATGTTATTTTTTTCAGTAAAACCTAAACCAATACCAAGACCAAGCACAAATTCAACTTCAACAAATGTAAGTAATTTACTTATTTCTGAATATATAACTTTTAAATAATCACTTCATAATTGATATAGATAATTTTTTGTTACATGTAAAACATTTATATCTTGTGAATTTATTATAGACTTCTCCTATATTTGTGGATACAATGTTGCCGAATGAGATTGTGTGCTATACAGCACAAGATTGTCCAATTACTTTGCCAGTAGATGGACATCCTGTAAATGAGTATGAAATTTATTTATTGGATCGGATTTATTGATTTTTTATTATCAAAATGCATGATGTTAGTAGTTTTATCACCTGTTTAACTTCCAGTTCAATATTGGTACACACATTTAATGTTATTCATGTTTATTTTAAAGGAGCTCACTTCTCTTTGGACATTTGGATAAAGGAATAAGTCCTCAAAGTATCGAACTAGAGAACATAACAAGCCCTCTTAATCAAAGCATCGCGCACTTCCATGTAATACCATCTGAATCTGGGACTAAACATGTTTGTGTTCAAACCAGAAACTTAAACATGTAAGTTCATTTCTAATTATTTATTTAACAGTGTTAAACTGTATCAATACACAATAAAATCATATCAAATCAAAGGTTTTTTTTAAAATAATGTTTAGTCAAATATAAAAATTAGTTGTTTTGTTCAAAGTGGGGTCATTTTTTTCTTATATAGAAATACAGATGAAGTTTGCATCAAAGTCAAAATTCTTGCGAATCACACCACAACAACCCCTTCAATAGTGAGTATTTTAGAAAATTTTAATGTATGATGAAACCAATGTACATTTATTATATTTAAAATAATTGCTATTTATTTCATTAAAAAAATGTTCATTCTAGATTAATCCTAAAATAATCTCACCTTCGATGCCCAATGGTTCTGTTCTCCAGTGTGAGTTAGGAGAGGAGAGTTGTCACATACCTCTCTACACAACACCAACCAAAGGATCAACTAAATGGTGCTATTCTATTCAGTTATTCAATTAATGATTAATGTTATTGCAGTGCATTTTCTCCTTATGTAATTGTAAAAGGAATATTTTCATTCAACATTACCCAAATTGTAATTGTTTTGAATTTACATAGAAATAGGAAATTTCAAAATTCACACATTTTTCTCTGAGGCATTGGTTACTGTTAATTATCTTTTTATGAAAATCATGAGAGTTGCCACACATGTTGAATTGAAAAAAAGAAGAAATTATTTTTCTGATCCATTAATAAATTCATATTGTTTAATTTCTACAGTCCTGAAATTGAAAACACGTCTTCTTCCTCCACACCAAATGTCCATGCATTTTCTTCTTTGAATAATATTGGATCTGTTTGTCACGTGGATTTGTCCGTTAAACCGAAAAGGCCAGGAAATCACACATTATGTGTCAGAGCCAAAGATAAGAAGTATATGTCTAATATTATTTCACTCGATGCATATTTAACTATTATCATACTAAAAACCTTCTGTCTTTGCGTGAAGGTTATTGATATTGTTGTTTATTTGCAGTAATGATGGTGATGTTAGATGTTACACTATCCAAGTTGTCACTAACAATAACAAGACATTTGGTAAGCATTTCCGTTTAATTATTGCAGTTTCTAGATTTTTGATTTTTTACCTGCATGATATACATTTTTTTTTATATTTTTATTCGAATTAGGCGGTCCTTGCCAGGAGAAACATTGTCATAATGGGGGAAGATGCGAGGCTGATCCTGTATCATGGACTGCTCAATGTATCTGCCCAGTTGGAATTTCGGATTCAAGTTGTTTGACAAGTAATGATGTTTTTAATTTAAGCTTGTTGGTTATTGATTGAAAAATATTCTTCACGCATAACTCATTTGAATTAAGTTGTTAAGTACAAGATAGGGTAAGAGCTCTTTTTGGCCCTTGATTTTGGATGTCTTACAAAATGATGCAATAGCTTATAAATTAAAACCTGTTGTCACCCCTGCCACAAATTGAGCATTGGTTCTAAGTTTTGAAATACACAGATGTCATAGTGAAGTCAGAAAATAGGTCAATTTTTGAAATTTCTCATTTTCATTAAGATTTGCATCGATTTTACAGACATTTTGTTTCGGAAAACATAGGGCACAAGCTTGCCTATCTACCAAAGTAGTATCAGATGCAGTTTTTATGTGAAAGTCTCAGATGGGCTTGTGCTCTATGTTTTCCGAAGACAAAAGTATCTCATTGAATGAAGAAATTCTATCAGAATTGAGGAAATTCTGAAAATTTCCTACTTCTGCACCCTCTGGTGGCTTCCATGTAAGCTTTGAATCAAAATTAGTGCTGGTTTTAAAGCAAGCGTCATTTTAAGTTCTTAACTACAAACTATAACAATTTTACCAGTGTTCTGATCAAATAATGGGCAAGATTTGGCCGTTACCCTGTCTTGTAATTTGCAATTCCATCTGCAATCATTGGCGTCCTAACATGTGTGAAATTAAGTGGACATCAAGCCGACAAAGAAATTGTTTTCTTATTAAAAGCTATTTATCATCTTTGACATTGTTTTAATTTTGCTGATGATGATTGCATATGCATGGTAACATTAATGACATTTACGATGCTTGTAGATACCACCGTTCCAGGAACAACCACGGTAAGATTGACGATAATTTAATGATAATTTTATATCATATCTTGAACATTGTAAAACTTGACGTATCTTCATGAATTGTGGCTCATAGGTTAATTATGATGACTTGCTTACCCGACACAAGCATACATGTATAATGTATCTTCACAACAGCACGTTCTTATTATCAACAAGGTTTTTTTTAAATTAAACCACACTCCCGGAGAGATACAATGATGAATTTTATTTTTTATATTCCAAATGTAACAGCCTACAATACCTTCCCATAAATTTACGGACATAGCCATTCCAAATGTTATACAGTGTCCTATCAATACTGAGTGTGGTATACCCTTGATAATCACAGGACCTCCAGGTGACATGTATGTATCTTTTCTGTTGCATGTTACAACACCATGTAAAGTCTATAATCAAAATTAAGACGTCAAAACCCTAGAAAATACAGATTCTCATTTGTAAAAAATGTGAAAAATTACGAATTGTAAGAAATATTGTATATTGTATAATTTGTAGTCCAGATGTGAAAACTAACAGTCCACTCGTTCATAAGCCGATACCAACCATAAACTATCCTGGACATTCAAATTCTACATACCAAACAAATATAAAAGTATCCGGTACCAAGGAAGAACTGAAAAAGATATGTGTGGAAATCGGGTATGTCAAAACTTTTAAATGTAGAAAACATTAAGAAGTCTAAGATTTGTATATACTCGTAAATGTATTTATATTTATGATGTAATTTTTAAACTTTTTCACAGAACAAAGGGAGCTGAGATTTGCTTTAAGGTGAATATTACTTCAAAGCATACGCCATCCGCTAATTCTACGAAGGTACATATTAATTTTACGGCTTACAACGTATTCCAGAGGGGTTGTGTTTCTTTATATCCAAATATAAAATAATGTATTTTTTCTGCGATTGATCTCAAAGATTTAAAAAAATATTTATGTTTTCAATTAAAAGAAAAAAGCATGGATATATGAAATAATACTAAATTTACTGGTTTTGTAGAGTATCCAGGAACCAACCATTCCTGACGAGTCCTCTGTTGTCTGTGTAGAAAACACAGTTTGTCATCTACTTATACATTCTGCAAAGTTTAACAATGACAGTTGGTGAGAAAAAGTTGTAATCTTAGTTGAAAATCAGAAACCTTTGAAATTATCATTGTATTGTAGCAGTGTTCTTTGGTACATATAGCTAATGTAATAATGTTCCCTTTGCAGTACTATTCCAAGGCAGTCCCCAGTTACCCCCGGAACTGTTGTTCTGAAGACAGCAGAGACAACATTCAATCAGTCTTTGTGTGTTACCGATGTGGCAACTCTAGTAAAGCCTGGGGAGAATAAAAAGATATGTGTAGAAACATTCAGGTTCTTATGACTTTCTTTTATATTGCGCACAAAAAATGATTTCATCCGTAATACAGAAAATCGAAAATCGACAAAATTATAATTGTTTGAAATCTGTATGCACATCTTGAATCCTTTTTTTTTGTTTTCAACAGTTCTGATAGAAGATGCATTATTGTGAATGCAGTGAAAAACATAACAAGTTTGTACCCATTTATGTAAATTAAATAAGTAAATTATGATTAAATTGTTTCCAAAATGTTTTTAGTTAATACAGATATTACCTGATTTTTTCATATTTTCTCTAAAACAATTATTTTCAGTACATTGTATTTTCTTCATATTTATAGGCAGTTCCCCCTGCAATCCAAATCCATGTCAGGGGGAAGGATTTTGTAGAACTTCTGATTATGTCAATCACACTTGTGTCTGTAAAACTGGCTTAGAGGGACAGAACTGTGAAAAGAAAGGTAATTACTAGTGGATTAGAGTCTGTATACCGTATATCGTGTTATTTTGGCGTCAAAGGTTTCTTTTTTGCTAATTTTTTTTTATTTAAAAGGAATAATCATTTGAAATGAACAGGTCTTATGTTTTAATTGATTGAATGGGTTTTTTACGCTGAGTCGGCATTATTTCATACATATTTTTTGTTTTGGAGGTTTACTACTAATTTTTTATTCATTGCTCTTATCCTAAAAAATCAATATAATATTTTATTTAATTATCATACTCATTCAACGTTTCAATGTATATATTTATAGCATTCTTGGTTATGTCGCAAAAAGTTAACGCAGTAAAGGGTTTTCATTTTCACTATAAAACATATTATATGCGTCTATTGCACCTAAATAATCACGATAAATGTGTATTAATTTTAAGATGCAATCATACCAAATAGGAGTTAATGAACATTTTGACAATTTATTTTCTGATTGTTTTTTTTAATTTTGATGAATTGAAATCAAACTTTTGCCAAAAAAGATAACAAATACCCGATGTACGATAAGAAAATTGTAAAGTAAAAATTAAAGAAATACGCACGCTTACTATCGATTCCCGCCTACATTTTGGAACCATTTAATTCAATATGAATAGCAATTTGGCCATAAAATCTTCGTTGGTAATTGATGAATTGTCTTAATACCAGCACTAAACAGTAAATTATCCATAATTCCAGCTCTTGAAAAAAGGGGGTTAGACGATATTTTCCAGTGAAATCGGAGTTTCAAGTATCACCATATTTTGAAATAGTCTTGAATATGATTAAATGTTCCTTATATCTTTTCTTATACATATATAAATATATGCATAAAATATATTGTTTCAGTTGTAACTCGCTTTGAAATTGGTGGAAAATAAGCATTTTCATCGTTTTTTGTCAATAAACACATGTTACCCCGAGTCACACAAAAATATTTGGTATGAATTTGTGAAATAACATTCCATATTACCTGTAAAAAGGAATTTTAGTGACACGGGAGGGGGGGGGGGCGAAGATGTTTTAAAAATATTTTCCGTTTTCCCTTGATTTCTATAGTGAAAAACACAAGTCTTACCAAAATTTTAAGGTTATCTCTCTTTGTTTTCCCAATTAAGTAATGTTTTATGAAAATCCATATCATTATCTATAAAAAAATATTAAAAATTCATCGAATATATTACATTTTGAAAATTAACTTGGAGGTAGGCGGGAGAACAATACTATCGTTCGCAGTTCTTTTTGGTGTCTTCTATTTAAATCATTTTTAATTCAATCTCATTTCCTTCATTCTCCATTCTACTGCATTCATAAGCTTATTATCTTTTCATCTTCAGATAAGCCTTTGCCAATACCCAGACAAAATACAACTTTAACAAATGTAAGTAGATACGAAGGTTGATCAATTGCTTATCTTCATAAAATATCTCAGTAAAATATCTAATAACATGCGCAACTGTTCGTTATTTTAAGGAACTTCCCGTATTTGTGGATACAATGTTACCAAAGGAAATCGTATGTTATTTTGCACAAGATTGTCCAATTACCCTTCCAGTGCACGGTCAGCCACTGAATAGGTAATAAAGGCTCTTGATAATAAATTACATGAATAATGTTTATTTCAAAAAAAATTCTTGATGACTTTCAACGCAAATTAAAAAAAAAAAGTTGTGAGCATGTATTTTTAAAACATCTCTATTTATTTGAAGGAGTTCATTGCTGTTTGGACATATTGATAAAGGAATAAACCCCCAAAATATTGAATTAGAACACATAACAAGTCCCCTAAATCAAAGCATTGCACAGTTCCACGTGTTGCCATCAGAATCAGGCACCAAACATGTCTGTGTGCAGACCAGGAAATCGAACACGTAATTATTCTCGTATATACATGTGTCTGTCTCATAGTAATTGCCTTAATATTTACACTTCTAACAAAAGTAATTATGTCAAGAATTTTATATAACTGATCAAGATCAATTGCGATGGATAATAAATACGTGTATGAATGATAATTTTTCGTAAAAGAATTTTACAATTTTATCAAAAACTCGAATTGCTTGTCAATGACAATTTTCTTCAGGAATACAGATGAAGTATGCATCAAATTAGAAATTCTTCCCAACGTGGCAACGGCCTCACCTCCTTCAACAGTGAGTAAAACATAATACAATCATGGTCAACAGATAATTATCTTAGGAATCAATCCATTCAAAAATCTACAAGTATGTTTTTTTCATTTATCTGAGGTGAGATGTCGCGTACATTAATTCCCAACATTATCCTTAGACAGATTTCTAAATTCGAAAACGTTTGCTTTAGAAAACTATTCCTAATAAATGTAGTATCTCTTATGTTTATCTACCATTCTAAAAAATTTTCCTTGAGGTGAAAATTTTCTTTTCAAAATTTGCGTGAAAACGTGTATCTTTCACATTTCAATTCATCTCGTTAAAATCATTTCGGCACCCCGAACCTGATGGTAGTTATAGGTTTTCTTTCGCTCCTTCGGTCATTTTTTATGAACAATAATTAAGAAAACCGTGTATTTCAGTGTAAATCACCTTTTGAATTATAGATGTCATCAAAGATAACCTCACCTTCGATGCCAAACGGCACTGTTCTTCAATGCGAGTATGGAGAGAAAAGTTGTCATATACCTCTGTACACGACTCCAGTACCTGGTTCTAACAAATGGTTTGGATAATAAAGCCCGCTTTAAAATAGTTCAATAAATCAGGCTATGTTTTAAATCATTCTTCTACTTTTGAAGACCTGCAAGTTGAATATAGCAATTCTCGGAAACACTTGTTGAACAAAAGCCAATTTCATAATTTATATTGTTTCACTTTGCAGTCCTGATGTGGAAAATACGGCTTCCTCCTCCATTTCTAATACTCATGCATTTTCATCTGAAAATAATCAAGGATCATCACTGTGTCACGTGGATCTATCAATAAAACCGGAAGTGCCAGGAGTTCATACCCTATGTGTCAGAGTCGGAAATAAAACGTATATAATAAAAATCATTTGGAAACAATTATTCTGTTAATTATTTTAATGTTATATATTTCATACAGATGTATATATTTTCTTATTTTTAGTTCAGGCGGGGATATAAGATGCTACACAGTTCATGTTGTTATCAGTATCAACAAGACATTTGGTAGGTAACTCCTTATATCGATAATAAAGGTATCATTGAGAATCTTTGTAGAAACATCTCAGCAATCTGAATGAATGTTTTAACGTGAGGACATAGTATATTTGAGGAATGAATATTATAGCTACCTAGGATATACTGTATAAACATGGATTGGGACAGTTTACGTTTTATACTAGTGTAACTTGGGTAACTATTATCGCAAATCTTGCTTGAAAGGAAACACTGATGCGTTGAGTGACGACACCGATGAATCTGACTGAAATACAATTGCGAAATCCAACAAAGAATCTGATTGGTGCTTTTTTATAGGCCCGCCCACTTTCTCATGGAATGTTTCCAAGAAAGATAGAACAGCTGTAGAAAACGGGCAAACAAGTGGTAGGCCCCTACTTACTGAGCGAAGTATTTAGTGGACCTATGCAATACCTTATCAAATTATTTTGTGTATAATGATCTTGAAATATAAAATCTGTTCTAGGACTGGCAGAAGTTGACTTAAAATGATGCACGTCACCCGGGGCATATTTTTGCAATTGAAAAACACGGCCGTTTTTTCCGTTTTTTCTTCAGTACATCATTAAATTAAACGTATTTAGATTTGGTAAATATATAAGTGATATTAATTATTTTAAAGTGAACATATGAATTATACTCGGCATTACAGTAAAGAGTGCACTGCATGAAAAAAAAACTAACAAGGATTTCGATTTTTTTCTGATCGCTTGTTTTAATATTGCCATGACGACAGTTTAAACAGGTATGCGATTGCACATACACATTTTTGACAGTCGTGACAACAAAACGGTAAACTGGTAAACTTTTGAATAAATCCGATGTTTTACCACACAATTTATATTTTTTCAACAGGTGCTTCGATATTAGCTGGTATGTTGTACTCATTTTCAGTTTGCAACACCAAGTTTGCGAGAATGGGAAATGCCGTGAATATAGAAAATCGGCATAATTACATGTAGCATAAAATGGGAATAATGTGTGTCATCGAACGATATACATGTACCGTCTGCGAAAGGAATATATCACATGCTAAAAAGGGATTTTCTAGTTTAGTCAATCGGTTTTCGACAATTGCAAGGCCGTTGGACGCTTTCCAACTTATATAGGCAAAGGATGGTCCTAATCAACCAATTAAAACGCATGTTTTGTAGAATGAAACCCACGATTCAAATTGTTCAATTGTCAAATCCAATAGTGTCATCACTCAACGCAAATAAAGGTATTTCGGTTGCAGTGTATACTTTCAAGCGATAAATTCAGTATTTCTACTTGTAATTTAATTTCCTATAATTAAGTATAGACAATACGACCATTTTTCGTTCAAAAATGTCTTTAGATTGGGCATATTTTAAAAGTAACGCCAAATGGAATAATGCGTTCTTGACGTTATTCATTGTGACGTAGGTAACTTATATTGTATAACATAAACTTAATCTCTTTTTCAGTCAATGACATGTAACAAGGAACATACTAAAGACTTGATATACTAAAGACCTGATATTTTGACCTGATGAAAAAATATCACATAAAATTATCAATTTAAACATTATATTTCAATTTTTTGGGAGAGAATTATTGATGATACTATACTAAAATACTGTTTTAGGAGATAACACAAGAGAATTTTTTCTGTGTATCAAGATGTTCTTACAAAAACTTGTTGACCTGATATTTTGAATGACCTAATTGATATTTCTAGTGAAGACCTGATATTTTTATAAATGCTCATGACTTTCAATTGAAGGTTTTGAATGACATGATACTTTGTTTAATTCTTTTAGAAAAATTAAACACTTGAAATGGTTTTGAGACAAATATTTTTGCCAGAATTTAAGAAAAAAAATGACCTAATGATTTCGTACTAAAGACCTGATATTTCTTTTAATGATGTGATGGGTTTAAATGACCTGATTTATTCTTATAGTACATTTTAAGGAAAATAAAGCAGATTTCAATGTTAAAACTTTATAAAATTTGAATATTTGGAGCAATTCTATTTCATTACTTTTTTTACGAGTTGCTGCCCTTGTTGGGTAGTACACAAGGTTTGCACAGATCCGTAAGATACCGTATAAGTAGAATTTTTAGCGAGGATTGAATTCTGGCATTATTAGCGAGGGTGCCGAGATCGCTAAAATTGAATATCGCTAAAAATTAATTGTGTTTTATTTGTAATAGCTTCTTTAATGTGCATTTTAACATCGCTAAAATAACATCTCGCTAAAAATAAATTACCAGTTTTTAAGGACAAATCGCTAAATTTGCGTCTCGCTAAAATTTCCACTTATACGGTATGTAATTAATTCCGTGCAGCATTGTGGTATGTTGTGATGGGTGATAGTTAGAGTTGGAGACATCATTTTTGAGAGAAGAATTGGTGAACTTTTTTTTCTTTAGATTCAGTTTTTACTGAACTTGTATACATAGTGAGCGTCCATGAGATCTACTCAACGTACCGTTTAACACTGTCAGTGCGCTATAGTTCATTACCTTTATGCTCTTCTATGTTCTTCTATGCTGCATCGTCTGATGTTCTTGAATACATACTTCAATCATTTATAAGGACATTCTACGCTATAAGTCTCCAACTTCGTCCAATATACATATTTTTTATGACTTTTTATGAATACCTTGGTTGATATTACCACTGCATTACAAATATAACCAGTGTGTGCTTTGAGTGTTCCATTTAAACTTCATCTATACTAAAACCGCACAACGGGTGATAGTAAAGAAAACAGCAAAAGAAATGTGAGTGCCCTATCTCAATCAAACTCTGAAACTTCTCGATCCCCTAAAAAGCAGAAGGAGGTTTCTCTTTCCACCAGCCCAAGTTATGCCAACCCATTGCAATCCCATCCATTCCCTCACATGTCTACGCCAGTTCAACAGATTCCATACGGGCACCCACCTTTCATACCTGGCCACCCAGGTATTCCAAGTCCCGCTTTTGCACCTCCACAAGTTGTTCTCGGTGAGGATAATGTTTTGAGGATTGCTGCGGCCGTCAAACAGGCGTTACATGTGGAGATTTCTCAACTGGTGGTTTCCGAAGTAGCTAAAGCCTTGGAACCACTACAAAGCAGGATAACTAGCCTGGAAAAAGAAAACAAAAACCTGTTCGCCAGCTCGACGAGCTGGAACAATATGGTAGACGCCCCATGGTCCGGGTATCCAGGATACCAGAACACCAGAATGAGATACCTCATCTCTTATTCCTGAAGCATCGGCTAGGGCGGGCATCCCACTCCAGTCAAGTGATATCGAAGTGTCTCATCGAGTTGGGAATCCCAACAACAACAACCGTAACGGTCCCAAGCAGATCATCGCCAAGATGAAAAGTGTTGATCTTAAATTTAGGCTTATTAAATAGTGGGCGAAATTTAAAGAACATCCGGACACAAAAACATCTCAGTGAACGAGGACCTCACTTAATATCGAGATAAGCTGATGTTTATTGCGAGGCAGCTTAAGTAGCCGAAAAGGCATTCCATTTGGTGGGATTAATTTTGAATGAATCTAATGTCAACTTCATATTACTCTGTGCATCTGCCTGTAATTTAACTTGTGTATATTAACATGATAGTGCTTATTTACATCAGAGCGGGGGTACTACTAGTGAGCATTGGCTCACAGATTTCTTTTTCTGCATCATATAGATATTTTTCATTCTTATTCGAATTAGGCGGTCCTTGCCAGGAGAAACATTGTCATAATGGTGGAAGATGCGAAGCTGATCCTGTATCATGGACTGCTCAATGTATCTGCCCAGTTGGAATTTCGGATTCAAGTTGTTCGACAAGTAATGATGTTTTAGATTTAAGCTTGTTACTTAATGAATAAAAAATATTCCTCATGCATAACTTTTTGGAATAAAATTAAGTACAAGGGTAAGAGCTCTTTTTGGCCCTTGATTTTGGGTGTCTTACAGAATGATGCAACAGTTTATAAATAAAAACCTGTTGTCACCCCTGCCTCAAATTGAGTATTGGTTCTAAGTTTTGAAATACAATGAGGTCACAGTGAAGTCAGAAAATAGGTCAAGTTTTGAAATTTCTCATTTTCATTAAGATTTTCATCGATTTTACAGCGCAATTTGTTTCGGAAAACATAGAACACAATTGCAAGCTTGCCTATCTACCAAATTTATATACATGTATTTTATAAACTAGTATCAGATGCAGTTTATGTGTGAAAATCTCAGATAGGCTTGTGCTCTATGTTTTCTGAAGAGAAAAGTATCTCAAAAAATGAAATTCAGAAAATTGTCTTATTTCTGACCCTCTATAGTGGCTTCCATGTAAGCTTTGAATCAGAATTAGTGCTGGTTTTAAAGCAAGCATCATTTTAAGTTCTTAACTACAAACTATCACAATTTTACCAGTGTTCTGATTTTTACATCAGATAAGATGCCAGATTTGGCCGTTACCTTACATTGTCATTTGCAATTCCATCTGCAATCATTGACGTCCTAATATGTGTGAAATTAAGTAGACATCAAGCCAACAAACACATTGTTACTTATTGAAAGCTATTCATCATCTTTCATATTGTTTTAATGTTGCTGATTTTGATTGCATATGCATGGCAATATAAATGACAAATACTAAGTTATTCATCATATTTCGTATTGTTTAATGTTGCTGATGTTGATTGCATATGCATGGCAATATAAATGACATTTACAAAGCTATTCATCATCCTTCGTATTGTTCTAATGTGGCTGATGTTGATTGCATATGCATGGCAATATTAATGACATTTACGGTGCTTGTAGATACCACTGTTCCAGGAACAACCACGGTAAGATTGAAGATAATTTAATGATAATTTTATATGATATCTTGCACATTGTAAAACATGCTTTAAGGAAGACACAATCGTCAGTTCTTGTAAGTTGACGAATCAGAAACCACATTGATTTTAATTTTCATATTCCAAATATAACAGCCAACAGTACCTACCCATAAATTTACGGACACAGCCATTCCAAATGTCATACAGTGCCCCATCAATACCGAGTGTGGTATACCCTTGATAATCACAGGACCTCCAGGTGATATGTATGTATCCTTACTGTTGTAACTTACAACACCATATCAAGTCTCTATATAATCAAAATCCACGACGACTTTATTTTGCAATTTACTGGGGGTAAACTAATTCGCGATGATTAATTTGAGCGATCAAGCTTTTAAGGACCGGTTCGTGGCGAGAAATATTCTTGATGACGAGGTTTTCGTGAACCTTGCGAAAATATCTCGCACGCGAATAAAAATTGGTTTACAGTATTGTATATTGAATTATTTGTAGTCCAGAGGTGAAAACTAACAGTCCACTCGTTTACAAGCCGATACCAACAATGAACTATCCTGGACATTCAAATAGTACATACCAAACAAATATAAAAGTATCTGGTACCAAGGAAGAACTGAAAAGGATATGTGTGCAAATCGGGTATGTCAAAACTTTTAAATGTAGAAAACATTAAGAAATCTAAGATTTACATATAGTCGTAAATGTATTCTTATTAATGATGTAATTTTTAAATCTTTTTCACAGAACAAAGGGAGATGAAATTTGCTTTAAGGTCAATATTACTTCAAAGCAAACGCCATCCGCTAATTCTACAAAGGTACATATTGATTTTACGGCTTATAACGTATTCCAGAGGGGTTGTGTTTCTTTTTATCTAAATATAAAATAATTTATACTTTTTTATGCGATTGATCTCAAAGAGTTTTAAAAAATAATTCTTTGTATGTTTTCAATTTTAAAAAAATGGGTATATTAAAAAACATTTAACCGTGTTTGTAGAATATCCAGGAACCAACCATTCCCGACGAGTCTTCGGTCGTCTGCATAGAAAACACAGTTTGTCATCTACTTATACATTCTGCAAAGTTTATCAATGATAGTTGGTGAGTATAATTCCTACAAGTTCTTGTGTAGTCATAGATGAAAATCAGAAACCATTGAAAGGACAAGGTAGGGTAACGGCCGAAACTGGCCCCTTATTTGATGTAAAAAGCAGAACATTGGTAAAATTGTGATAGTTTGTAGTTAAGAACTTAAAGTGATGCTTGGATTGAAAGCTTATATGGAAGCCACTAGACGGTGCAGAAGTAGGATATTTTCCCGATTTTCGTCAATTTTGATGGACTTTCATTATATTTAAGATACTTTTCTCTTCGGAAAATATAGAGCACGCGCTTGCCTATCCGAGATTTCTGCACATAAACTGCATCTGATACTAGTGTATAAAATATATAAATTTGGTAGGTAGGCAAGCTTGTGCTCTATATTTTCCGAAACAAAATGTGCTGAGAAATCGATTAAAATTTGCATTAGAATGAGAAAATGGACATATTTTCTTACCTCTCTGTGACCTCTGTGTGTATTCGAAAACTTAGAACCAATACCAATTTTGTGGCAGGGGTAACAACAGGTTTTTTATTGAAATTATTGCATCATTCCGAAAGACACCCGAAATCAGGGGCCAAAAGGGGGTCTTACCTTATCTTGTCCTTTATTATGGTATTGTAGCAAAGTTCGTTGGGACGTACAGTTAATGTATAAATGTTTCTTTTGCAGTACTATTCCACAGCAGTCGCCAGTTACCTCCGGAACTGTTATTCTGAAGACAACTGAGACAACATTCAATCATTCTTTGTGTGTTACCGATGTGGCAACTCTAGTTAAGACTGGGGAGAATAAAGAGATATGTGTAGAAACATTCAGGTTCTTATGACTTTCATATTTCGAAAAAAATCATCAGTAATTCAAAATCATAATGCTTTGAAATCTGTATGCACATCATGAATCCCTGTTTTGTTTTCAACAGTTCTGATAGAAGATGCATTATGGTGAATGCAGTGAAAAACATAACAAGTTTGTACTCATTTATGTAAATCAAATAAGTAAAATATGATTGAATCCTTTCTTAATGTCTGTAGTTAATGTAACTATTTCGAAATTTTTTTCCTACATTTTCTGCGAAACAGTTATTTTTTTTAGTATATTGTATACTCTTCATTCATATAGGCAGTTCCCCCTGCAATCCAAATCCATGTCAGGGGGAGGGGTTTTGTAGGACTTCTGATTATGTCAATCACACTTGTGTCTGTAAGACTGGTTTAGAAGGACAGGACTGTGAAAAGAAAGGTAATTATAAGCTGGATTAGAGTATGTTTACCGTATATTGTGCTATTTTGGTGTCAGGAGTATTTTTGATATTTTTTCATTAAAAAGGAATAATATTTGAAATAAATAGGTCTTATATTTTAGAGATTTACTACTAATTTTTCATTCACTGCTCTTATCCTTAAAGAATCATTATAATGTTTTATATACTTATCATACTCATTCAACGTTTCAATGTATATATTTATAGCATTCCGTGTTATGTTATGAAAAGTTAACACAATAAAGGTTTCCCATTTTCATTATAAAACAGGTTATACGCGTCTAAGACACCTCAAATAATCATGATAAATGTGTGTGAATTTTAAGATGCATCCATACCAAATATGAGTTAATGAACATTTTGACAATTTATCTTCTGATAGTTTTTTTAATTTTGATGAATTGAAATCAAACCTTTGCCAAAAAGATAACAAATACCCCATGTACGATAAGAAAATTGTAAAGTAAAAAATAAAAAAATTTGTGTCTTCTATTTTAATCATTTCTAATTCAACCTCATTTCTTTCATTCTCCATTCTGCTGCATTCATAAGCTTATTATCTTTTCATCTTCAGTAAAGCCTGTGCCAATACCCAGACAAAATACAACTTCAACAAATGTAAGTAGATACAAAGGTTGATCATTTACTCTCTCTATAAAATATCTCAGTTTTGAAATATCTAATAATACGCGTGAATGTCCATTATTTTTAGGAACTTCCCATATTTGTGGATACAATGTTACCAAAAGAAATCGTATGTTATTTGGCACAAGATTGTCCAGTTATCCTTCCAGTGGACGGTCAGCCACTGAATAGGTAATAAAGGCTCGTGATAATAAATTACATGAATAATGTTTATTTAAATAAAAATTCTTGATGACTTTCAACGCAAATTAAAAAAAAAAGTTGTGAGCATGTATCTTTAAAACTTATCTCTATTTATTCGAAGGAGTTCACTGCTGTTTGGACATATTGATAAAGGAATAAACCCCAAAAATATTGAATTAGAACACATAACAAGTCCCCTAAATCAAAGCATCGCACAGTTCCATGTGCTACCATCAGAATCGGGCACCAAACATGTCTGTGTGCAGACCAGGAACTCGATGACGTAATTATTTTCGTATATTCTTGTATCTGTATCATGATTGATTGATTGATTGATTATTGTTGTTTTACTCCGAAATGGCGATATTTCACTCTATTTTGTATCATCGTAATTGTTTTTTTTTACAGGAATACAGATGAAGTTTGCATAAAAATAATAATTCTTCCTAACGTGACGGCTACCTCACCCCCTTCAACAGTGAGTACAAATGCAAAGTCAAATGATGGTCAACAGATAATTACGAGTATATAAAGAATCAATCTCCTCAAGAATCTGGAAAATGGTTTTTTTTCTGTCTTTATCTTAAAAAGTTCAATGTTACAGGCATTTCATTCTGACAATATCCTTAGACAGGTTTTTGAATAATAATTTGTTGCAGAAAACAATCCTTTTTTTATTGGCTTTCACAAGTAAACAAAGCAAACTATATATATATAAAGCAAAACATATAAACACATATACAAGTACACGGTGAATTTCTTGATAATTTCGTCCTTTTACAACAGTACTACTAAGTTTACTTGTAACCGTGAAAGTTGTTTTACCGAAAAAAAAAGGGGGAGGGGGTGGTCAGCAGTAGTAGAAAAATGCATTCAATTATTTCTTCAAACAATTCTTAATTAATTCAGTATTAATTCAGTATCCGTTACAATTTGTCTACCCGCCTAAAATTTTTCTTGAATTGAATATGTTGTTATATTTCTATTTTCAACAGTAAAATAGTGTTTTGTATTCTTTGAATAAAGGGGATAATTTTTGCAAATGATATTTTCTCGGTTGAAATTATAAAAGATCAGAGCAAAACTCTTAGTTTTCCTTTTCCTTCAGTAAGATTAATGTACAGAAAATAAGCCCGTCAAATAGTGAAAATGAATGTCTTTTTAAAATAAGTGTGAAGCATGTTGCTATTCAATTTTCTATCAAGAATATACTGATACATGCCTTAGTTTTTACTAGTTCTTAATGGGAAACCTGAACGAAGTTTTATAAATTCAAGTTTTTGTTGGATAGAGAAAAGGGACCTCTACTGTATATAACAAAGGCAGTGATTCGGGTACATTAGCAAGGTCCAACGTCACAAGGGAATTAAGTTTGAAAGGGGTATCGTGATTTAATACCAGGATTCTGAGATAAAGAAAGGCTAATAAAGGAAGTAACAATATAACAATTCTTCTAGATACAGAGTCACATTGGTGAAGTATAGTCTTTTATGCGAAAAACTCTCTATACAACACAGCTGAAACATGTATTAATTGAGAAATAATTTAGAGATTCTTTTCCAAATTTCCGTGAAAATGTTTATTTTCCACATTTTATTTCATCTCGTCAATATCATTTCAGCATTTCCCGAACCTGGTTTTGGTTTTAGGTTTTCTTTCCCTTCCTCGGTCATTTGAAATGAATATTCTAAGTGAATAAGAAAACCGTAAATTTCACTGTAAATCACCTTATGAATTATAGATGTCACCAAAGATAACCTCACCTTCGATGCCAAACGGCACTGTTCTTCAATGCGAGTATGGAGAGAAGAGTTGTCATATACCTCTTTACACAACTCCAATACCTGGTTCAAGCAAATGGTATGGATAATAAAGCATACTTTAAAATTTGCATATAAATTTAGTAATTATGGGTTCTATTTCAAATAATTCTTTCATTTGCTTATCAAGACTTGCAAGTTAAATATAGCATTTTTATTCGGAAATCACTTGGTGAATAATAATCACTTGCTTATTTCATATTGGTTCACTTTGCAGTCCTGATGTGGAGAACACGGCTTCCTCTTCCATATCTAATACTCATGCGTTTTCATCTGAAAATAGTCAAGGATCATCACTGTGTCACGTGGACTTGTCAGTAAAACCGGAAGTACCAGGAATCCATACCCTATGTGTCAGAGTCGGAAATAAAACGTATATAATAAAAATCATTTGGAAACAATTATTTTATAAATAATTTTAATGTTATATATCTTTTACTGATGAATCTATTTTTCCCAATTTCAGTGCAAGCGGGGACATAAAATGCTACACAGTCCATGTTGTTACGAATAACAACAAGACATTTGGTAGGTAATTCCTTTTAAAATTGATAATAAAAGGAGGTATCATTAAGGATCTTGCTGCAACATCTGACCAATCTGAATGTATGTTTTAACGAGTGGACATTATATATTATTAAATAAAATGTATTTACTTAGGCGGTCCTTGTCAACAGATGCGATGTCATAATGGAGGAAACTGTGAAACTGACCCTGTGTCTTCAACCGCTCAATGCATCTGTCCAGTCGGATATTCTGACACAAAATGCCTATCACACAGTAATAATTTTAAAATATTTACATATCTGAATGTTTTCTCTTTGATAACTCTTTGAACGTTATGTGAGTTGATTTCTTGATAATTAAATCTGAATGTAAAATTTCGCCAATTGAAAGATATGCATGTCAATCTCGTGTAGCTGTCTTTGTGTTTGACTTCATGGGCGGTGACTATTGGAATTGACATTGGATGCATCGTGTGTATTAGACATCATTTTTCCAATTTAAATTTTTAATTTTATTTCACATATAGAAGTATAAGAAATCATTGTCTAGTTAGCTGAGTATGCTAGGGACATCATCGACAGTTGGAAACGTAGCAACGGATAAAGCCCGTCGTACATAAATAATCCTATGTTTCCAACTTCGTCGATACCCTTGTAAATCTGACGAACAAACTGGATAATGATTATTTAAATCATTCAATGCGCGTTTTTGAAGACTCTCATCAATCTTTTTATTTGAATTAAGCTTTGTATGCAAGATTCTTAAGTCAAGACATTTTTTGTCTGTTTTTAGAAGTCAGCATTTCACCAACATTCCCTGGACCAACGGTGGTAAGACATGTTGAATTCAAATGCAATATCAGAGGTAGAGGAAATCCATCTTTGTATGGGCTTTAGTCAACAATATAATTTTAAAAAGAACTGTTCGATTATAAACCTATTATTACGGTCGGAAATTTATTTATAATTAAAAATATCATTTTAGCGGTACTATATGGTTTTAAAAAAAATGGAAATCTATACAGTGTGATCCAATTTCAATCATACCCCGGTACAAAGAATCTAAACCAGGGGTCATAATTATATTTATGTGTTTTTCATTTATCATATAGATCTACCGTCAAATACTTCTGTACGGTTTAGTTTATAAAATAATATAATAATTGGAATAATATGTGAAAATGGTACAAACAATATTAACAATAGTTAACAGATAATTAAAGGCTAAAGGCTATTAATTAAAATATCAGTAAGGATATCTGTTTTCTCTTATTCACATCAAAACCAAGGACGTCTAAAATCAAAGGAATCATAAATATCCAAATGTAAATGTTGTTTCAAATTAGTCCAATAAGGTTGAAATGATTTGACCAAACGTTAATAAAATACAAATTGTAGAAACAAAAAAGATACCATGTATTTTCCTTTTGTCAGCCAACCACTATTAAGCCTATCTTTACGGAAACAGCTATACCAGATATCATTCAATGTCCCACCGGCAGCACATGTAGTGTTCCTTTAATAATAAAAGGGGAGCCAGGAAATATGTAAGTCTATACACAATTTTTAGTTTATGTAGTGTAGTAATTGTAGTTATCTTTTTTAATTGATTACTTAGTTTAAATGGAATAATAAAATTTATGAAGAGATTGCTTTCATAGTCTCATTTAATGTATTGTAGTCCACAAGTTGATACGGACAGTCCTTTGGTCACCCATCCCATACAGACTGTTACTTATCCAGGAAAAACCAATGATACATTTCAAACAAATATAAAAATGAGCAGTTTAAAAGAAGGAATTCATACTGTTTGTACTCACATCGTAGACAATAGGTAAATGTTAACATCGATTTTACCGGTTGTGTGTCGATTTCGAATAGATTTCTGGTATGAAATGCTAATAACTTGAGCAGTAAACAATTTTGATTTTTGTTTAACACTTGATAAGGTAAAATGAATACATTTGAATTCATTGAGATACAATAAGTACATGTAGACGGCAACTATTTAACTTAGTTCATTAAAATAAACAAAACAGTTTGATTATATGTTGAGGACGCTGGTTTAATTTCGTATATTTGTTTTCATATCCATTGCAAAGGCAGGACATCCCTCGTTATATCCCTTTCAAGTTAATGGATATTTTGTCTGTTTGTTTTCTTGTTTATTTCTTTTACTAAATATGAATGATCTATTGAATTACAGAGAGAAAGGGGATGAGATTTGCTTTAAAGTCAATTTTACATCACCAGTTACAACAGTATCGACAGGAAGCCATGTGGTATGTAGAGATATAAGTGTAAAACTATTATGTGTTCCGTATTCCTGTCCGTTTAAAAAATATTAGTGCATTTCTTTTGCAGAAATTTCAAGAACCTACGATTCCAGATATGTCGTCTGTCAATTGTTTAGAAAATAAAACATGTCACGTGCTACTGCATGCTCCAATGGATAACAATGGCAATTGGTATTTTTAGCTCACCTAAGCCGAAGGCTCAAGTGAGCATTTCTGATCAAAATTTGTCCGTTGTCTGTCGTTCTCCTTGTAGTCGTTGTAGTAGTTGTCGTTGTCGTCGTAAACTCTTCTTCTCAAGAACCACTGGGCCAATTTTAACCAAACTTGCCACTAAGTATCCATGGATAAAGGGGATTCAAGTTTGTTCAAATGAAGGGCCAAGACATTTTCCAAGGGGAGATAATTATGAATTAATGAAAAATTAATGACATCTTTTAAAAATCTTTTTCTCCAGAACCATTGGGCCAGGAAAGATGAAACTCATTTGGAAGCATCCTCAGGTAGTGTAGAATCAATTTGTTCAAATCATGACCCCCGGGAGTAGGCCGGGGCTATAATGGGCAATCACAGATTTACATAGGAATATAAAGGGAAAATCTTTAAAAATCTTCTTCTCTAGAACCACCCGGCCACAGTGGCTGATCAAAGTTTTACATAGGAATATATATAGGAAAAATCTTTATAAATCTACTTCTCCAGAACCACCGGGCAAGGAGAGATGAAACGCGCGTTTGGAAGCATCGTCAGGTAGTGTAGATTCAAGTTTGTTCAAATCATAACCCCTGGGTGTAGGGCACGAACACAATGGCTGATCAAAGTTAAACATAGGAATATATATATATGATTTTTTTAAAATCTTCTCCAGAACCACTTTGCCAAAAAATGAAACTTATATGGAAACATCCTCAGGTAGTGTAGATTCAATTTTTTTTTCAAATCATGACCCTCGGGGTTAGGGCCGGGCCACAACTGACGATCAAAGATTTACAAAGAAATATGTAGGAAAAATCTTTGAAAATCTTCTTCTTAAGAACCACTGGGCCGGGAAAGATGAAACTTATGTGAAAACATCCTCAGGTGGTGTACCAGTAGATTCAAGTTTGTTCAAATCATGACCCCCGGGGGTAGGGCGGGGCCACAATGGACGATTTAAATTTTCCATAGAAATGAATATATCAGAATTTTTTAAAACTCTTTTTAAGAACCACAAAGCCATGATTGGTCATATCTTTATGCAAGCATCATCACGTAGTGTTGTTTTAAGTTTGTTGAAGTCATGAATAGGAAGTAAGGGTTGGATAGGGTGGGCCACAATTGGGGATCAAAGTTTGGCCTAGAAATATAAAAAAAAATATTGTTTGTTCCCAAGAAGAGGAAAGCCATGTTCAATCATATTGGTATGGAGGCATACTTAGGTAGTACAAAGTCAAACTGATTCAAATGAGGGCTCACATGGCTAGGACAGGGCCACAAGGGGGGAGTCAAATGAATAAATAGGAAAAAAAATCATCTGCTCAATAGCAGCAAAGGTATTTGTTTTATGGAAGCATCATCAATCATCTAGTAGTTGGTAGTTTAGAATTCCAGACACCCCTCCCCCATTTAAACTTCTCAATACTGAGGTGATTTCTGCTTTATTTCCTAGCCAATGTGCTCAGGTGAGCGATGTGGCTCATAGGCCTCTTGTTAACCTTTTGAAATAAAGTGCATAAATTTTCTAGTACAAATAAGTATGATGTTTCTAATAGATAATATTTCCTTTATTAAATTTAATCATACACTTGTTTATTTATTTGATCATTTAGACGATTTATTTGCTTAATGTTTTCATAGGCTTCATCTACAGTATGATTTTTTTCTAACAATAGACTTCTGCCGATTCTAATCTTGTTACTAATGTTCAATGTGTTCAATTTTCTACCTATATTATTTAAGCTTACTCCCAAGACAAGCTCCATTCTCATCCGGAACTGCAGTTCTCACAACTAGCTTGACAACATTTGATCACACTTTGTGTGTAGCAGATATTGCAACGATTGTTAAACATAACGAAACAAAGAAACTTTGCTTTGAAGTAAATGGGTACGTTGTTCATATATTTTATAAATTATAAAAATTGACACATTTATTTGCTTGTTTTGTTTAATGTTTCAATCCAACATTTCTCCACATGTCTTTCCAAGATGTAATTACATTTGATTTCGTAGTCTTTTCAAGTTCAATTTTCCTTAATAATTTTTTTTTCGGATAAAAAGTGGTATCATAAGTCAGTTTTTTACCGTAAATGCTAACATTAGCTTTTCAAAATCTTTCTTTTACCGATTTTTATTAGGTCACCTGAGTAAACTCAGGTGACCTATTGCTATCTGTTTTCGTCCGTCGTCGTGCGTCGTCCGTCGTGCGTTAACATTTGAACATTTTCAGCTTCTTCTCTGCAACCACTGAACCAATTTCAACCAAATTTGGCATACAGCATCTATGGGTAAAGGGGAACAAAATTTATGAATTTCATGATCCCTGCCCCCCTGGGGCCTGAGGGGTGGGGCCAAAACCACTAAAATTAATGCAATCTTTAAAAATCTTCTTCTTTACCCCTGGACATCAAGCAGTCAAACTGTTTGCATGATTGTAATCAGCATTGATTCCTCTACCAAAATTGTGAAATTCATGGCCCTGGGGTCAGGGGTTCTAGTGCTAGGGCGAGGCTAAATAAGTATATAGTGAAAATGCATTATTTCTTTGAAAATCTTCTTCTCTGCTCCTGGGTATTAAATAAACTAACTAAGTACATAGTTATGATGAGCAAGAGTGCCTCTACCAAAATTGTGAATTTTATGCCCCCAGGTTCAGGGGTTCTGGTGTTAGGGCGGGGCTCTATTGATTATATAGTGAAAATACATGAATTCTTTGAAAGTCTTCTTCTCTGCTCCTGGGTATTAAATAAACTAACTAAGTGCATAGTTATGATGAGCAAGAGTGCCTCTACCAAAATTATGAATTTTATGGCCCCAGGGTCAGGGGTTCTGGTGTTAGGGCGGGGCTCTATTGATTATATAGTGAAAATACATGAATTCTTTGAAAATCTTCTTCTCTGCTCCTGGATATTAAATAAACTAAGTGCATAGTTATAATGAGCAAGAGTGCCTCTACCAAAATTGTGAATTTTATGGCCCCGGGGTCAGGTGTTAGGGTGGGGCTCTATTGATTATATAGTGAAAATGCATTTAATCTTCTCTGTCTCTAGGTATGAAGCAGATGAACTACCTATATAGTTATGATGAGCAAGGGCCCTAATCTTGCAGAATTGTGAATTTCAAGGCTTCAGGATCAGGGGTACCATAGAGGGTGGGGCTGTACTTGTATACTGAAAATGAATGAATTGTTTGAAATCTGCTCCTTGATATTAATCAAATATTTTTGAAAAGCAAGGATACCTTTTCAAAAATTGTGCAGTGTGTGGATCTAGGCCAAAAGTCAGGGGTTTATGTGTGGTATGGGCACTACTGATTATTGCGGAATATTACTGATTAGTTGAAATGCATTTTTTGTTCCCCTACCCTGCCTATGGGTATTAAGTAACCAAGCTAAGCAACTGCTGAGTGTATTGTTATGTTGAATTGTTGATCAATGGTGCCTCTTTCAAAATTGTGAATGCCGTAACATCTTGCTTAAAACATGAATCGAATTAAATAACTGGAAAGTTGTTGCATAATGCTCAGGTGACCTATAAGGCCCATGGGCCTCTTGTTTATTACAGATCCGCAGATAAAAGATGCATAATTGTGAATGCAGTGACAAATTTAACAAGTAAGAATCTCAACTATGAAAAAAAATGTATAAACTGATGGACATTTCCTAAAATAATAACATTGAACTTTAAATGATAAATAATCTCTTTATTGATCTTTTTTAGAATCACATTGCAATAGTAAACCTTGTGGAGCATATGGCTATTGCAAGTCAACTTCCACTTCCTACGTGTGTATATGCAAACTTGGATATAAAGGAATGCATTGTGAAAAAACAAGTAAGTTTACTTCTATAAACTTTTAAAAAGTTGGTTAAAATAACAAAGGAAGTTTACACACAGCGTGGATATAAATTAAAAAAGACAAACAAGGTCAAACAAAAAAGTATCAATACTTTTTGTATTTCAGCACAACCTATACCAGTACCACGGCCATCTAACAAGTTTTCAAACGTAAGTGAATATCTTAAATGAAATTAAATTTTAACTCGAAATCAATTGTCAAAAATATATTTTCAAATACATATTTTTACAGTCTTCACCAATATTTGTGAACACAATGTTACCAAAAGAAATAACGTGCCAGCTGAACAAAGATTGCCCTATAATGATACCCGTGCATGGAAGTCCAGTGAATAAGTAAGGCATAACAATTATAATTTTTTGTATATTCTTCGTCAATGCCTTTTGTTGTAGAAAGTGAGAATAAAGAATCCTTTTTATAAAACAGGAGTTCCTTACTTTTTGGACATTTGGATAAAGGAGTCGAGCCAAAACAAATTAATCTTATAGATATCACAAAACCAGTCAATCAATCCATAGCGCAATTCCATGTCATACCATCACAAACCGGAACAAAACGAGTCTGCGTTCAAACAAAAAATTCTTTGACGTAAGTATTTTCCTACTAACAATTTTATTAGAGTTTTTATATATTTTTTTATTTATTTATTTATTTTTAGGTCACCTGAGTAAACTCAGGTGACCTATTGCTATCTGTTTTCGTCCGTCGTCGTGCGTCGTGTGTCGTGCGTCGTGCGTTAACATTTGAACATTTTCAGCTTCTTCTCTGAAACCACTGAACCAATTTCAACCAAATTTGACATATAGCATCTATGGGTAAAGGGGAACAAAAATTGTGAATTTCATGATCCCTGCCCCCCTGGGGCCTGAGGGGTGGGGCCAAAACCACTAAAATTAGTGCAATCTTTAAAAATCTTCTTCTTTACTCCTGGACATCAAGCAGTCAAACTGTTGGTATGATTGTAATCAGCACTGAGTCCTCTACCAAAATTGTGAAATTCATGGCCCCAGGGTCAGGGGTTCTAGTGCTAGGGCGGGGCTAAATAAGTAGGTAGTGAAAATGCATTATTTCTTTGAAAATCTTCTTCTCTGCTCCTGGGTATTAAATAAACCAACATAAACCAACTAAGTACATAGTTATGATGAGCAAGAGTGCCTATACCAAAATTGTGAATTTTATGGTCCCAAGGGGTTCTTGTTTTAGGGTGGGGCTCTAATGATTATATAGTGAAATGCATGAATTCTTTGA
This sequence comes from Saccostrea cuccullata, assembly GCF_032062105.1. NCBI lineage: Eukaryota > Metazoa > Mollusca > Bivalvia > Ostreida > Ostreidae > Saccostrea > Saccostrea cuccullata. The sequence goes on along the minus strand of NW_026928969.1, from coordinate 218,806 downwards.
ACATCTTATCCTTTGCTCCTGGTTAATATGCTAATGATCTAATTACATATTTAAGGCCAGGAATTATTTTATTTTCAGTTTTACAAACCCTCCGCTCAAGGTTTTCAATTTTCAGGAAAAAATAAAACAATTTTTTTCTTTCCGATGTCAAATTTGAGTCGGGATCGAGATTTCAGATTTACGAACATGCACTTCCGGTTTTAAGATGAAGGTATCACACCGGTAATTGTTTTCACTATATAATTCTATATAGCATAAAAAATCGTTAAAAATCAGGTATTTGTTTACATGAAAAAATATTTAGCAGGAGGTGTTAAACATTATCTGTCACATTAGCTGACACCAAAAAACAGGGTACCCACACGGCATTTTCGGACTTTTTCCATCTGCAAACAGGGCTACCCTCAAATCCACGTGTTTTCACTTTGTTTATAAACACCTCGAGTGCATCACAGGAAGTAGCCTCCTATGCCCTGAAAAAAATAGTTCCTGTCAAAAACCTTTATTTATTCACAAAGCACATAAAATTTACTAGGCACAGGTACCAAAGTTGTAAAAATGGCTTGGAAGAAAATAGAAAAACGCCTCAAAAGAAAAGAAAAATAATTTTATATATATGGACCTACATTTGACTAAGTTCATTTTGATTGGTCAATTACCGGTGTGATACCTGAAAATAAAGCTAGATCTGAGAAGATAGCTTGGTTTAGTGTAAAATTCATCGATACGAGTGCCATTCAAAACGTTTCACCCGTTCAAAGGACTAATAAAATGCTGACGACTTTGTTGCACAATGACATGCTTGTGAGATAATTATGTATTCGTTTCAAAAGTATCTGTAAATTGTTTTCCTTCCCCAGGTTTTAAACTGCCCGTGGTAGTTATTGCATATTGCCAGCGACATTGTTTAGGTCTATGTTATAGCTTACAGTCTAAGCATCATTCTTCAGAAAAGGTTTACTTATGCATCAGATGTAATGAATAAAACTATGGGAGAAGTTAAGTCCATTTGAGGAAGAAATAAACAATAACCTGAAGAAATAAAAAAAAATTCAACTATTAAAAGGCAAGAATATACAAATATATACTGGCATGTAGTATCATTTGTATCAGCCAGAAAAAATTATTTTACACTTAATTGAAAAAATATTCACCCTACTCCCCAATACTCCCTGACTGTTTTATGATAGGAATTATAGTTTTAGGCATCAAGTAAATTTTAGAACAATGTCTACACATTCACCTAACACATATTTAAAAAATGAAGATATATTGAAAGACTTTTAAAGAATTAATTTTTTAAAATATATTTTGACCAACATCACAAAATTTATATAACTGGCCCAAACTGGCGGATGATGAAATAAGCAATTACATGTTCTACTTTCCTATTTGTAAGCATTATGTGTCCAGTGGTATGGAGCCTATTAGAATAGCATATGATAAAAAAAAAGAATGTACAAATGTTAATAATTGATTTATCAAAAAAAAAATTTTATTTCCTTCTCCTTCGGGACTTTTTTATTCTCATTTCATAACCATGATAACTAAACCTAAACATAAAAAAATGCTGGCCTTATAATGAAGAAGGGGCCTCTTTCAAAATAGATAATTTCAGGGCCGCTGGGTCAGGGGTACCAGGAGGGTACTTTGACTAAAAATAAATTAATGCTTTGAAATCTGCCCTTTGATAAGCAATGGTGCCTCTTTCAAAATTTGTGAATTTCATGGCTTTTGGATTAAAACACGAACCAAATACAATCGCTGGAAAGTTGTTACATGATACTCAGGTGACCTATAAGGCCCGTGGGCCTCTTGTTATTCTCAGTGTTTGTCAACTTTTGCAGGAACACTGATGAAATCTGCGTCAACGTAAAGATCATACCAGGTAAAAAAAATTGCAAATGACATACTGAGTAATTCATTTTTAGAAGTATAATGCTGGTATTAATATTTCACAATTCAATGTATGGAAGATTTTTTTTGTAACGGAACAAAATGTGTTTCAGATAATACCGTGTCCACAACAACGCCACTCGTAAGTGACATACAAAAGTTTAGAGAAAAAAATTAATTATCTTTGTATTGTATCATAAAGGAACCCTGCATTTAGTCCAAATACTATGGACCCCTCGATTTTTTCACTACCATGAATAAAATACAATCAATCTTAAACAAGAACATTTGTTCAATAAACATCTCAGCTAAGGTTTACTCATCCATCTATCGCTTACATATGTATATCATTAGCATTTGTCAAAGATTGGTTTCAAATGTAGCAAGAGGTTATCAGATTGAATATCATTCTCTCTGATTTTTTCTGTACTGAGTCCCAAGAAGCATTTTATAGATTGCTTGAAAGGATGCCCTTAACAAAGTACATTGATTTTGAACAGATAACACCAGAAATAGTCTCCCCCTCTTTGCCAGATGGAACAGTATTACAATGTGAAAGTGCACTGGACAGTTGTCATATACAGCTCGTAACGAAGCCAACACCAGGATCACAATCTTGGTAGGAATAATTTAAACGAAAAATAAAATGGTGTTTTCTTTAATTATATACACCAGTGATTGAAATGGAGTATATAAGGGTTCACAATTTTTAGAGGAAAAGGTAATCTTTATGTATAAAAATATTTTTATATTGCAGTCCAAGAGTGGAAAACACGCCAACTTCTTCGTTAGTAAACATTCATGATTTCACATCGGAGACGGTCACAACATCCCATTCAGTGTGTTACACAGATTTGTCCGTTAAACCCAGCACACCGGGTAATCACTCGCTGTGTATAAAGGCAAGACAAGAAGAGTAGGTGTCACACATTTTATTTTTCATGCATGATACGTACATATTTTATATATAAAACAACAATAATTGACACTCGTATAATGTTATCTTTCTGTCTTTTTCCAATTTAGGAAAGTAGGGCATGAGAGATGTTATATTATCCAGGCGGTAACCAATGGCAGTAAATCATTTGGTATGCTCGGTAGTTTTCGAAGTTTTTCAATTCTTGATGCCTATGAAAATATTAGCATGGCAATGTACTAATTTGTTCTCCCTGTACTTGTAATCACAAGAAAGATTACTTGTAAAACGTATATTTCCTTGTTTATATTTGAAAGGTGGACCTTGTCAAGATCAACATTGCTACAATGGCGGACGATGTGACGCAACCTCTGTTTCAAAGTCATCATGCATATGCCCTGTTGGATTTACAGGAAGCACCTGCCAGAAAAGTTTGTTTTATACCAAATTACTACCATTTTATTTCTTATCTGACACATATGCCATTTAATTTATTTTTAACGGTATATTTTTTTCAGGCCGATTTTCTCCCCCAGTAAACCAAGGGAACACGGGCAAGGTAAATAATAAGTTTTTTTTATGAATTCCGAACACCAAATGCAGGTACCACTCATAATTTTTTAAGCATGGATAATGATTTAGAACATGATCATAATATAATCGTTTTAATCTTATAGCAAAACAACACTGCACCAGTATTTACGGACACTGCCATTCCGGAGGTAATACAGTGTTCAATTGGCACACCTTGTGGAGTGCCTCTAATCGTTACCGGTCCACCTGGAGACATGTAAGATATCCTTTTATGATATAGTCATTCCTCAAAGAAAATAGGAAAATGTTTCAAAAGGCATATTTTTTTTTTAAAAAATCTGGATTCAGAGTATCTTTGAAGTTGATTATCTTTTTTTCATAGCCCCACCGTTGATACAGACAGTCCTTTTGTTATCCATCCTGTAAAAACAGACACGTTCCCAGGAGATTCAAATTCTACCTATCAAACAAACATCAAACTAAAGGCAACAAAGGAGGGTCAACGTAAAATATGTATTAATACTGTTCATAAAAGGTAATACAAGAAACATATTGACGCAAGCGTCAAAAATCGTAAACCAATTTATATAACTGTTGAAGTTCATTAAAAAAACTGAAATTTGCTGTTTTTTTTTAAAAAAAATTCTTCAGAAACTGAAATCTGCTGTTTTAAAAAAAAAATTCTTATATTTATCTGTTAAAATATCCTCGTGACATGAAAAAAAAAATGCATGCGACAATGTTGAATAATGCATGTACAATATTACATGTATAGGCAATATATATAAACTATGCATTTTATGACTGGTACAACTTGCTGTTTAAGTAGTTTTTACATTAAAAGTACAAAACTAAAGTTTAAACTTAGCTATAGTTTAACCTTAATAAAAACGCAACAAATATATAACATGTGGGGCTCCTCGCTCTCTCTTATAGGATGTTAACCCCCCCCCCCCCCAACTCCTTCAAGATCCACCACTACATTTCTTCTCTTACAATCTATTTGTTTTGGTGTTGAGATGTGGCGGGAAAATGTTTGGCACATTGTAAAACGCGCTCTATCCTAGTCTCCTGGACCAACATGTCTTAATATTCTTTGCTTTTAAGAAATCAATATTTCATCATATTTTTGAAAAACATCCATGTATAAAATTAATACAGCAGATCCTGTTTTAAAAAGAGAAAGTAAAATTGTTGATTTACAACGCGGTCTTTGTTTTAGATTCCTAACCATAGTTATATCAGGGTTTGTCGAAAATTTTGAATTTTACTTATTGCTTTTTCCTAAACATTTAGAAATAATTGTTTAATATTAAAACGCCGGCGATATGATGTTGAATATTTTTATTCAAATTGTTAGCTCCGCAGAAACGCACAGCGACTTAAATAGTCTCGTTCAACCAGTCGGCTGTCTCCGTAAATCTCCGAAAATTTAGTGATCTACAGTACCTGGCGGCCGGTAATAATCTGCCGAGCAGTGATTGTTTTGATTGAAACTTCTTATATTACATTTTATGAAATTAAAAAAAGAGACTTAGTGGTAGAGATCATAAATTTATAATGTTTTATTGAATTGTAGTTTGAAAGGTGATGAAATTTGCTTTAAAGTCAATTTTACATCTGCATTGCCTACCAAGCCACCCTCTGGTGTACGTATAAAAGAATTACATGAGTGTTTATTAGTAAAGGAATAAAGATTAAAAATATAACATCGGTTACAGCGAAAAAAATATAACCTGTTTAATATTATTTCAGGGCCTACAAGAACCAACACTTCCCGATTCTTCTTCTGTTCGATGTTTAGAAAACACAGACTGTCATTTGCTGATACATACTTCAAAAGATCACAGTGGTAAATGGTAAGGAACGACATTGCAAATTATTAACAAATATCAACTTCATGTATATATTTCGATTTCATTCTTGTGATTCTTTAGTGAAGAGCCAAAGGAGCTACCACACACATCAGGAACAGTCATTGTAAGTACAAAAGTGACTAGCTTTGATCCCAACCTTTGTGTCACTGACGTCGTCACACGGGTGCAGCACACAGAAACTAAGAAGATTTGCATTGGGGCCCAAAGGTATTACTTGTATTCTAAAAGGCATTATGTTTTATAATGCTTGTCCAGTAAAAAAATCTAATAACACAAAACACATTTTGCATTTAACTAAAATATCTTTGTTTTGCAAAAAATATTGAAAATTTAATTGCGATTGAAAGAATGTAACCCTTCTTGTTATTTTTTATTATAGTTCCAACGTGAAAAGATGCATCATTGTTAATCCATCGCTCAATTCCACAAGTAAGGGATTTTTATTTTTGTTTATGATATTCAGATTATTTTTTTTATAGAAATTTGTTCATAAGAAGATAAGCATATGTTTCTCTTTTCAGCTTCCCATTGTCAACACGTATCTTGTAATAAAGGATACTGTTTTTCTAACGACCAGTCCTTCACGTGTATTTGTCCGGTGGGAGTCAGTGGAAGAAACTGTCAGAATAATGGTGGCGTATTTTTCTTGGTTTCAAATTATATAGAATTGTCATTCAATTAATGTCATTTTTTGGAATTTTTTTTCTTTATTTTAGTTTCATGTATCCCAATACCAAGAAACCCTTCTGCAAATATAACAGCAGTGAGTTTTTTTTCTATTTCATTTAGTGTTAAAAGATAATACATGTATTTATTTCACAAAGAATATTATGAAATATACAGGGTAATTTAATGGGTTTTTTTTTTGATAAATATATTTGATATATATTTTATCGTTTTGTGAAAAATATTGAAATGAATAGTTTTTTCTTCTAAATTAAGATGCAAATTAATCTAAATCTTTGTTAGCCTTCTCTTTAAGAAATTATCATGCATGTATAAAAATCATAGTTCAAAGCATTTTGTTTAATTCATCCAGCGTGATTTTTCTCGCAAGATTCATGAAGATAATTGTTTTCCAATGATTCACCAAAATATGAAATAAGATATTTTGTAGTGCTTTTAATATTTATTACAGAATTCAACTATATTTGTGGACACCGGTGTACCTACTGATATCAACTGTGTCTTGAATCTGCCCTGTGAATTCCCATTACCAATATCCGGGCAGAATCTATCAATGTATTTTATTTATTTTACAGATAAATCAGATCTTTAAATGAGTTATTTCTGATTAATGTAATTCATATTTTGATTCTGCTTTTATATTATTTTTTAATGTAGCAAATCTTTAGCAATTGGATCTAAGAATGCGTCCTTACAAAATTGTCCATTAACGCTGAGTGGCGTAGATACAAAGCTTGCTCATTTTTGTGTCAAACCAACTCAAGTTGGCAGTAAAATGATGTGTGTACAGACCCGAAATACTGCTGGGTAATGTTATTTTTAACCTACAATTCTCGTGATTAAAACTACCATTCAGAATATTAATTCTATATAAGTTCCATATATTTATGTTTGAAATCTCGACTTCATTCTGATTGTAATGAATTTCTTTACAGAGTCACCATGGATGAAATTTGTTTAAAGATTTATACCACATCTGGTATGTTTTGAAAATAAATAACTAGTATTAAATCGTAAGATTTTTTTTAACGTTGCTAAATGTCATGTATGTAGACGTTCCATTTTTATTTCAGCCCCACCGACAGTAACAGCACCACACACAGTGCGTACAATCCTTTATATAACAATTCTAAGTTTTCTCTCTTGTATTAATATTAATTGAAATTTTCATTTGCTTGTTTGCTTTGATGCAATAAATTCTATAAATCTATATAGATAAAAGATCACATCATCAATCCTTCATATCCGGATGGATCTGTTATTAACTGCGTGGTGAATAAGACCTGCTATGTCCCAGTAATTACAGAAAAGACTCTAAATCCTCCATCATGGTAATCAATTTTCAAACAAGAATCACTAATTATAAATTGAAGAAAGAGTATAAAGTAAATAGAAGTTCTGTTTAAACTTTAGTGTTTCATGTAAAAAGGAAATATGCTGTTGTTTTTTTTTTAGCCCGAATATAAAACAGACTGAGAGAACTACTCTGGAAAAGTTGCATGCTTTTACACCACTTGCTCCAATTAATGATAAATGTGTTGGGAACATAGCCATCATTCCTCAGCAAAAAGAAATAGGACTACAAGACTTGTGTTTCAAAGCAATACAACAGAAGTGAGTTATGTTTTAAATGATAATGTATCATCATCTTTTCATCGGGAAAAGTAAACTGGATTTAGGTTGAATTTATAGTGAACACATTTTTTTTCCTTATTTGACAGTAATGGTTTTTTTAAATTTTTTTCTTTATTTTTGCTCTAAATTTTACAAATTAAATAAAAGCATATGTTTTATTTGACTATGAATGTGAGAGTAATTGATGATGGTTAATATGAATTGATAAAATAATTGCTATAATGCTTCAAACATGCATTGAGTACCTCAGTCTTCAGTGAAATTCAAGAGTTATATTATTTAATATTTTCTAAATGTGAAAAAAAGGTTTTTTTCATGCTTTTCAGAACAGTGCAAACGTGAATGATTTGAATGTTGCATTATAAGAATTTCAAATGTTTTTATAGCTATCCAGGAACGGAACACTGTTTGGTGATCAAGGTAGTGGATTCATCTGACAAGTCAAAAGGTAGAATTAAGTCTGTATTTCATTTGTTTTTAAAAGGTCTTTGCATTAATGCTAGTCAATACGATGATTGTTCAAAACCATTTATCTTTAATTCAATGCCAAGAAAAAATGCAGAAATTTTGTTTTTAATTAGTACTTGTATACTATTTTTTTATTTTTCTTTCGTGATAGGAGGGCCCTGTCAGACAAAACCTTGTGAGCATTTCAGCCAATGTATTTCTGATGTGGTCAGTAATACTGCCAGCTGTAACTGTTCTACTGGATATACGGGGAATCTTTGTGAGAAAATAGGTAACTTTAACTCAATTTTCCGTCTTATGACGGTTTTAACCGGAAAAATGTTTCCATAGTATACCTTAATCATATAACGTCCTTTAAAATATTACAATTTCTTGAAATAATGCAGCTCTTTCCAGCGATTCGCTTGTTCACAGAATATTTGCATATTTCAATTAAGTCCAACCTGATCAATATAAACGATGATCTACATACAACCTAACATAAGTTTTGATATACTGAGTATAATTTGTTCGATTTATTTATTAATCAATACATAAATCGTTACATAAAATCGACATTGTATGTCTACTTTTTGATACCGTATTATTAGAAATTTTAGCGAGGATTTTATTTTGGCATCATTAGCCAGGGTGTTGAGATCGCTAAAATTGAATATCACTATAATGTAGTTGCGGTTTATTTGTAACTGATTCTTTAAGTGAGCATTTTAAAATCGCTAAATTGCTTTTTAACTCTGAATTGAAACGAAATATACCAAATATTATTAATGTAGGGTAACTATTTTAAAAAATCGTTTTAGGAAGCACTGTAAGAACATGACCTATAACTTGAACGTTTCAAACTCACAGGAAGCTTTTATCTAAATTATGTGCCCTGATGTTCTTTGGATAATTAGCTTTGTCTTATTTTGCCCCCATATTCCTAAAAAAATGAATTTTAAATGTCCATCTATTTCTTGTTTTTCTTCTATTGGACATTGTTTGATCCATTAAACTTTTGTATCAAATAAAAGTGTGGATGAAACTGGCCCAGTTGATTCCTCAGATCTCTGATGTTTTATAGATCCGTGTTTGTTCTGTTCCACATTTGTATGGACTTTTGAGCTTGATAACTGGTCGTTATCTGCATATTTCTTTGAGGAAGAAGATTAATATACAGTGTATAGCAAGTTTATATGATACAGTACTCGCGTACACACAAGACATTTGTCAATCGAAAAAAAACACATCTGAGTCTATAGATTAGGCAAGATAAAATATAAAAGGGTTTTCTTGTTAAACTCCCCCTTGGACCTTTCGGGTTTTCGAAAAAGATTAAGCTCACTGTTGGCCGCCAGAGAAGCAAAAAACTCCAAAAATGATCAAACTGTCGCCCAAGTGTTAAACAATATTAAGAAATCAATCTTCTTTATTTTAAATGTAATAAGCTAAAAAATGCAGTAAATACTTTTTTTTATTCTGGTGCCTTATTTTTGAAAATCTTTTTCGTAATATACACAGATGTACGCACAACTTCATCGCCGACATCAGCTATCATGACGACGGCGCCTTCGGTCTCTTTATCAGGAAAATCCTCAGCACAGACGTGTGAAATTAGTATGTACACTTGTCATTAAACTAAAGTTTGTAAAACAGAACAGAACTTAAAGGAGATAATTCAAGATGTTAGGTGTACTGTATGTTGAATGCCTCTATTTTCTTGGATTCAAAGAGATAAAATGATTTTCTTTTTATAGGTGGAAAAGATGCAGTGAGTATTTATTTTCAAGTATTATTGAAATCTTCTTTACGTACATACCTTGTCTATTGTCATATTTTTACATGAAGGATCACCAGCTAAGATTTTAAACGAAACAATTAGTACAAGTTTTGATTTATTCTAAAATGTAGCGTATAGCAGCTAAGCATGGAAGAGTGAAGTGCACGTGTCACAGTAAAGGAAACGGCAAACCAAGCCAGGTGATTACAACAAACCCTACGGCGACATTGGACCAGCTTGTTAAAGCAGCCGGTATTGGGGCTGGTAGTGTAGGTGGATCTATTGCCATAGCAACGTTTATTTATGTAATTGTCCAAAAATTGCGGAATCATTTGAAAATGAAAGAAACGAAACGAAGACCAAAGTACCTGAAATGACTTTATCAAACATAGACTTTTCAAACAAAAGATTGCCATATTTATTATTAAAGAATAGTTTTATGCAGTAAAACATGTTCCATTTTATTATACATGTATTTTTAAGAATGTTCTCTAAACTCTGCTATAATTTAGTGGATACTCCGTCTGTATTGCTATGTATAGTAGCTACTTCCACACTTTGATTATTATCCTGTTCTGGTGGGGGCTTGTAAAGTTTAAACGCAGTGAAGAAAAATATCACTCCCAAAGCTTTTAAAACTAACCACCAAATCATGATGCGCATGCCTAAGTCATGTTTGTTGTATGTCCAACAGGAGCCCTTTTCACCACAGTCCTCTTGCCAAATTGTGCAAGCACTGTCAATAATGTATCCAAGCAACACTGGTCCTGGAGTTGTTCCTGTGGAATAAAAAGCAATGCCATTTATTACCTTAACTTCTATATTAGTGTGCGTACAGAGATGTTGATTGTATGTTATTTTACGTCCCGTTTGAGAATTTCTCACTAAAAACAGAGACACCATCATATAGTGCTGAAGGTCTTCAAATTTAGACGTTTATTCGGCTCTTATGGCCATTGAGCAGTGAGGTTTCTTTATCAAGCCAACGCCTAGCGTGACGCGGGGCCTCGGTTTTTAATGTCCTATCCGAAGTGCCCGCAACTTTTACTTCAGAGTGCCGAGCGCTTAGTGCAGGAACAGTTGCTTCCTATTTTTTATCGACTTAAGTCAGTCGCAGCCGTGATGCAAACAATTAGCGGACGAAAGAATAAGGAGAGAGAGACACCATGGATCTGGATTAAGAAACATTTCAAAAACTTCCTTAATTAGTTAAATTCTTACATTATCGTAAAGTCACTAAAATTCATTGAATCGTTTGATTCTTAAGGTAGGTCCGTACTTTCAAAATTTTCTGTCAAACTATTAATTTTTTAATATAAATACCTTAGATAATTCATAAACTAACTAAAACACCCAAAAAAGACATATCTTTGCAGGTGAATATTCATACAACATGTCTCAGAGTACATACCTCTAAAACTTCAACAGCAAAATTGATCTTAAAGAAGTGAGATATCATATTTCATTTAGCTATGCACCAAATCACATGTAATTTATGTTAAAACTTATGAAAATCAAAAATATTCATTTGCCAAGAGAATATTTGAAATCTTTACTGGAAAAAATTAACAAATTGATGCTGAATCTGCCCACGTCTTTCAAATACAAATCTCAATATTTCTTAATTTTTAATATTTCTCAAAATCGAAATTGTTTAGATGCCATTTTTTCTTTAAAAATATTAAGAATTATATCTAAGGTTAACAAAAACACATCGTTCATTATGTTCAACCAGATAAATTTAACAAAACAGGCTTTTGAACACGTATACCCCCATATTTTAAATATCAATTTTTCAATCATTTTTGGCAAAAAATTTTTAAAAGTTGAATTTAAAAAGATGATATAGGCTTTAAAATCAAGGAAAATAGATCTCAAGTTAGTTTGTTTAAAAAAAAATAAAAAGCATTAGGTCCATAAAGACAATTAAGAATTTTGTGTCTGTGTATTACCATATGACATATAGTTCCTACGGAAAGAGTGCAAAGTGTTAAAATTTCCATAAATAACGATGTTTAATGCTCAATTACATTAAAATAAACAAATACATACTTGCTAAATTATTTTCAATCATCCAAATAGATTTTTTCAACAGATAAGTGATAATCAGAATTTTATATTGGTGTGTAAAATTAAAACCGGATCCGTAAAAGTATGGACCTTCCTTAACTCCCTATTTTCATTTATTGAAAGTGAAATACTATCAGAGCCTTCCCAACACGAATCTTGGAATGGCATTGCTAGCCTTACCTAATAGACGGCCAATTAGAAGCTGAATGCCTAGCGCTAAGGATCGTTGATTGTCAGGTACACATCTAGATAAAATGTAAATGAGATATAATCACAGTCAAATGGTAGATGTATCTCAATTTTACCGCTTTGATTGATTTTTGCGATTTACTTTTATCATAAATTCATATTCCAATATTCTGATACGAAATTTAAAAGAAAATACAACAAGATTGTTACCTGAATATTGAAGTCACTACTGGAGACATTGTCATAAAGGTGAAAAACATGATGCCAAATAATAAGACACAGAAAGCATAGAACCAAGAGCATTTCTCTGAACAGCTACCATCAACCGCAGCAGACTTATTACTTGGAGAGTCTATACACGAACAGTTGAAGAATGACTAAAGAATTAAAAATGGAAAGAAAAACTTCGTAGTTTTTTCATTCGTAGTTTTTTTTAATGTTTTTCCACTAGCTATTATAATTTGAAATTCATGAGGTTTCAGTCATCATTAATTTTACAATCTTAGACCTGATGTTAAATATACAATGTCACGTGCAATGTTTACCCAAATTTTCATGATAAACTTACTTTGACCCCTGAGATTGTAGAGACGTTTGTACAGCCTGCGTGACATGGTGAAAAATACACGGTGTGATTGACGTCACAGATTGGTTCAAATGCTGACGTAGTACATCCGCAGCCCTTATTACAAGCTGCTTTCAATTCAGATATCGAACTTCAAGAGAAAGTAGCAAAGTATTAAAATGGCTATTTTTGGTTGTTTCATTAAGATTATTTTATTATTATAATGGAGAACAGAAAGGCCATGGTTACTCAGGTAAGCGTTGTGGCATATGGCCCTCTTGTCTTTCTGTGATATAATTAAATCCATTGGAGAGCGGCTTGACTCCGATTAAAATCTCCTTTTAAAATAATTTACTTAGGATTGCCGCGCCATAATACTTAAAAATTTAAAACTTTAAAAAAAATCGTCTACACAGTTCTTGTAAATGAAAAAGACAATCACCTTTCTCCAGTGTATGGTTTGTCCAGGCCAAAGATAGGCTGATCCGGACAGTTGATCAGAAATGTGGGCGCAAACAAAAGACAAGTAGCCATGCAGATGAAACAGAGTTTGAGTATTCCAGGACAGCGAAGTTGTAATTTCTTGGGTAAGTAACCCCCTAAAAGCATGCCTCCTCCCGACCCAGGAATTGTTATAATGCCTAAAACGAGAAAATACATAATGCGTACTTACCCATGCAAGGAAACAATCCCATATATGAAAAAAAAATGTTTAATTTCTTAATGACATCATTGATTAACACAATACATGTAACAACAAATACCCATAACACTTCCGGCTGTTGTTAAATCCACGTTAAACAAGACGTGTAGAAGCTTTGCTCCAAACACGGCTGTGCCTCCAACAATGTTTAACTCGATTGTTGCCCCTAGTACTATGAATACGAATGTGGGATTCTTCAGCTGTCCATTGTAAAATTTTAATGTAATGTATAAAAACACAACCAATTTTAAGGCAAATATCAAGGTATCTAAAAGCAATATACCAGAAGCCATATTGCTTTGGGAATGTCCTTAAGTTTGGTCCCAAAATCAGCTCTTGTAGTTGCTTCCGAACCTCCAGAATTGTATGCTTCAGATACCTTCTGTTTTTGCAACTCATCATATCCTATAGGAAAAGAGAATTTCACAGTGCAGAATTCATTGATCATGATAAATTTTGAACATATATGCATATATGCGTTTCCTACCAGGGTATATGTATATGCGGGACATTTCATTTTGGGTATCATTTAGAGACGCTAATGATAAGTTGTATTTAGAGACGAAAATGAAATAACATATATTGATGGTACGTAACATATCTGTTGATTCGTATTCTTGAACAGAAAGTTTAAGTCTGTCTGACTATTAACACGGATATAGTGTATGGAATACAAGTTCCAACTGACCATATGCTTTTATTTGATTATAATTATATAACAAGAAAAGTTTTGTAGAACATTCCTAGCCTAATGTATCAAATTGATTGGTCAAGGAGCATCCTAAAATAAAAAATGCAAAATAAAGTATTTTAACATGATGACTCTTTTTTCTTTGCCAAAAAATTAATCCCCTTAACTCTAAAAGTTTTCAAAGTCCAGATAAACATGTTCATTGTGTCAATGCTACCATGTTCTAAATTTCGAAAATACCGATGGGTGTAAATTCAAAATTTAGAACATGACACTACGTTAGAACATACACACAGTCATGTATCCCCATTTCCCTGTGGTATGTTCTCAATGAAATCGTAAGAGCGTTGTACAAATTCAAAATATGAAATATTAGTACAAAAGTGAAAACCTTTATAAGTGACATACCTGGTAGTCGCTTGGGAAATCCAAGTGTTGGTAAAAAGATGAAGAAGAAGGCAAAGAAGCTGACGACGACACCTATCCACCAGGCGCCGACCCACTGAGGGTCATCTGGGGTCAGTCCCACACTGTCATAAAAGGTCAATATAGTTTTTGAAAATTGAATGAGCCTTTAGACTGTTAGATTTACTAGAATTATACTTTTTGATATGAAGTGAGAGTAAGTGCACCAAAATCCATCTCGCAATCATGAACTACATGTAAATCTAATTAATCTAATTTTAATGTTTTTAAAAGTAATAAATGCTTCGCATTTTCAAAATTTGTTAAAATATCAATAAGATTAGAATATTTTATTGTCAGAGATAATTAACTACGTACTTGTATTCTTAAAATGTAATTATGAGTATATGGTACAAAAATTAAATGTATGTATCTACATACGAATCTGTGGGTACTTTATCGATGTCGACGAAGAGTCCCAGGGTTTGTCCTCCGACAATGTAACCAACAGCAACACCAACGGCAGCGCAGCAAAAAGTTAGCGCTAAATACAAACCAAGAATAAATTTCAGAGACGTTTTTATTAACTGTGTATATTATTTTTAAAATCATTTAAGATTATTAATTAGATAAACTCTTATATACTTACAAACATACAGAGATGTCATTTTCTGCTTGCAATTTTCATCAATATACGCTAGTGCAATTGTAAACATGGGTACGGCCCCGATGCCGTGGAACATTTGTCCCAGGATAAACATGGCGTAATATTCGGTATAAGAAGACGTCTGGGTATCCTTGGCTTCACATTGTGTAGATTCAGAGTTTAGGTTGCATACAGCCTCTGTTTTGTTGTTTCTGGCATTGCTATCTGTAAAGTTATCCTTTAGTTTTGTTAATAAACTATTTTAAAATCAATATCTATGGAAATACATATGTAACGCCTATAGCTAAATTCTGTTTATAATGTTAATACATGGTAATTGTATTGTCAAAGAGATTTTTTATCAATTAAAATACATGTACATTCAAGAAATAGGTTTAAGTACGATTTTAATACAATTGTGATTAGAAATACTGTTACCTGACAAAATAAAATGGTATTTTTCTCCAATAAAATGTGGTAACAGAAACAAGAAGCTTCCAAGTGACATAACAAGAACACCAGCGGCCATTAATTTAGGTTTGTGCACGCGTTCGCCAATGTATCCCACAAAAATGAAGAAAATAAAAGCACCAAAGTCATTTGCCGATGCAATGATGGCGGAGCGTTTGCTAGAGAGGCTGTATCTCTTCTCCAACGCCGGAATAATGACATTGACGACTCCATTAACAATGAATCCTTCAAAGAAATTGAATACACACTGCCAAAAAACGTTCCATTGTATAGTATTGAAGAACTGTAGGCATCTGAAAGCGGAAAAAGAAAACATGGGTACTTAAAACAGAAGTAGAGAGTGTTTCAAGGAATTCAACTGGAGAATAATGTGAATTAATTATGTACATGTAATAAGTTCCGATAATTTTTTTTCTCTCAAAAAAGTGTAGTTTATTGCATATAGTTGCATAAATTTTGATAGAAGATTTAGGCATTCTGCACGCCTATTTTTCTCATCCTCTTTAATTTTGGATAAAGTCTTGCTTCATACATCACTTTTTGTTGCATTTGAATATTGATAAAAATGAATTTTGCGGGTTTTTTTTTATTTTTTTTGGAATGAAGTTTAGAGCAGAGAGACATTAGGTCTTTGAGCAGCAATTTGAGTTCCATAATTTTTTAATTGAAATCCTTAAAATTACCTCGGTTTAAAACAACAGCAACCATAAGGTTCTATTTCCTTCTCCGCTTCATCACTTTTCCCTCTGTCTTGGTTCACTTTGCTCATTGGCATTAATCTCTTGAGTGTAAAAAATATACTGAACAACAAAGCACAAATCACACATTTATTTTGCTTTTTTGATATAAAAATTACGAAAGAGTGCGAAGTAAAACTTAATTGAAAGGAAAACTAATTTAATGAGAACTTTACACTACTGTAGAATAAATACAACATACCTCGGACTGCTGTTCTTCCAGGGACATTTTGGGTAGTTTTTACTTTAACATTTGTTTATCTCATTATAATTTACTTATGGCTCTAGTTCTGATAGATAACAAGTATAATCGAATTTTCGGTTTGGCATTTTGTTTATAATCCTTAGTGAAGATAAAAATAAGTTGTCCCGGCAACTATACCGAGCGTGACAATAAGAGAGTTCACCAATTTTCAGGCAGTTATTAGAATAGATAGGGATATAGGTACGTCAAATTTTGTTGCGTAACATTTAATTTTTTAAGCTTAAATAGCCGTTGTAGCACTACTTTTGGATCAACCCTCGTAATTTCAATAGAAATGAGTATATATGTAATAAGCATATTATTTCAGATAGTATTACCTCTGGGTTAGGATTTGCTGCTTGACCCTGGGAACATTATCTTGTTACACAATAACGTTTTCGCGCGACGACACACTTGTACAAACAAAGTGAGAGAACAAATCCATTCCCAGTGAAAAAATATATCTTTTCTTTTTCTATTTTTGCAGCAATACAACACCTTTAAAATCTCACGGTAAAATAATTGGCCAAAAATTTACAAATGGTGCAAGGAAAAAATAAAAATCCACATGTGAAATTTACAGAAATTGACGGGTCTTACATATAAGCATGCCAGTTTTATAGATTTATTGTAGGTAGTAAGATGTCTTATCTTTCTTGAACTATAAACATCTTATTCTATTCTGGCCCAGATAATAAATTTATTTAGAGAAATTAATATCAAAACAACTTACTTTTGAAGACCAAAGAGAAATAGATTGATCCTTTCACTAGTTCTACTAATGACCCGTCTGTCAAATTACATAGTACCTTTGTATGACCCATTCATGAACTAGTGACATAATTTGTAAATATACTTATATACAGCCATGTTTACTTAGAAGCGAGTCTAAGATCATCTTTGGTGATCAAATATAATCTTACAACAATAAACTTGTCAATATTTGCGGATAAGCATCATTTTACAAGAAAGTGTATTTAGATATTCATATTTCTCTTTTAAGGCGATGTACGATTTTATTCTAGGTTAAATTACAACGTACATGATTTAATTGGCCCCCTGCCCCTCTCTGCACGCTTGTTATTATATAACGCTCTTTTTTATTATTCGTTAGTTATATTTTGAAAGTGATCAGGAAAAAAAATTGCTACAAAACATGTATCACAACTAATATATCAATCAATAAATGAGAAAGATAAGAAAATAAACAAATTTATGCATACAACGTTTGACCATTAATTAATTTTTCAGTTTTCACCTCAGCTTTACTTGCTCGAAATGAACAAAAATTATATAAATTTTGACCATTCATTAATTTTTTTGGTTCAGTTTTCACTTTTCAGTTCAGTTTCACTTGGTCCATATTTGTCATTGCTACAAACAATATGGTATCATTCTGGAAATATTTATCGAGCAAAACAAAATTTGTCTCTGTTAATAATGAAATGTTTTAGATAAATTACTTTTTATAGTCTTTGAATTGTCGTTGTTTTATAGGCAAAATGACTTTTGTAATCTCCTAATTATCACTAGTTTCATTTTATGGTCGTTGTACTGATGTTGTTCAAATGGAGAACATTTGAGCACATCCAGAGTTACCTTATGCAAATATAAAAGAAAGCCTATGAGAGGCATGTGGGGATAAATTCGAGATTTCTAGAAGGAATTGGTTGAACCAAAGTAAAGAACAAATCTACTACTTTCTTGCAAAAAATGCACATATGTATGTCTAATTACCTGTGCACCAAATGTGTTTTATCAAATTATGAACTCATTTGATATTCATATATTGATCCAATTTTATGTAATTAAACCTCGGCTATTTTTCAAACTAATATTATTTGCGAAATTTAGACTTTTAACTTTATTGTTCATAACCTTGTTTCATCAATGCATTCGTCAACAGACTGTCTCCGCTATGCTTCTGTCCATCAAATCAAAAAAAAAAGTGGGAGGGTACATGGTGGTCGCGCTGTCCGTCCGCTTGTATTTCCGTCCGTTCGTCAGTTTTGCTTGTGGGTACCCATCTCTTATCTGCAACTGCTCTTATATCACCGAATGATATTTAATGATACTTTCATGGATTCTTTATTACATACTGTAATGCCATTGTGATCTCTTATTTTATTTTTTGATTTAATACTTATTTCGGGTCTCCCAAGGCAAAACATGGATTTTGTCATTATAATCTTATGGGAGGCCGGGGTATCATTTAGTGCGATCAGTGCTCAAAGTACCTCTACTTTAATTCTAATGCATTCTGATGTACTTAGACTTAGAGTGCATGCTGCTCTTCTCAAATAAGGATTTGCTTATGAGTATATATACATACGTAGGCCATGGCCATATTCTCTCTTTTTACCCCCTGCTTGAAATGTGGGTGGGTATATAGTGTTCGGGATGTCCGCCCGTATGTTACGTTATCCATCTCTTATCCGCAACTCCTCTTATACCACGGAGTAAAATTTAATGACACTTTCACAGAATCTTTTGACGTAATAACATTGTGCACCTTCTACCTTGTGATCCGACATATATTTTGGACTCCCCATAGCAAAACATGGACAGGATAATTCATTCTAAAATATCATAGGGTACTCATCCTTTATTCGCAGCTCCTCATATACCGTGGAGTAATATTTAATGGTACTTTTACAGATTTTTAACGACATAATGTCATTATTTTCTACCATTTTACTTTTTGATCTGTCACTTGTTTTAGGTCTCCCAGAGCAAAATATGGACTTTTCCATTATAACCATATGGGAGGCGGGGGTATCATTTAGTGAGCTCAGTGCTCAGTACCAATACCTCTGAATATTAGCTGCAGCTGTCCTCAATTTTATAGGCTATACCTACTATGTACATGAAAGTTTAAAACATAACAGGACAGGCAATGATAACAAAAGCGCTGGGTAAAAAACAGTTTTCCACTGTGGGAATCCTTATGGAAACCATCTGGAAACCTCAAGATTACATTATGTTTCCCTGGGGTTTCCGTGTGATATACTGAGTTATTTCCCCCTTGATTCCGTGCCACAGAAACTACTACACTCCGATTCCATAAGTGGCAAGGAAACTACTCGGAAATGTCAAGGATTCCATGTTTTGGAAACCACTTGGATACAATAAGGAAACCTTAAGTTTCTATGAGCTGGAAACCTTTGGAATGAAAGGGGTAGTAGTTTCCGTGGCTGGGAAACTAGTCGAGAATCTAAAGGATTTCAAAATGTGGAAACTACTTGGATCAATATATGAAACCTAGAGTTTCCGTGGGTTGGAAACCTAAGGGAATTGAAAGATAGTAGTTTCCGTATCGTGGAAACTTATCAGGAATCGTGAAGTTCTTATGTGGTTTCCGTGAAATGGCAACTATATAGAAACTACTGATGTCACGATATTTCCAAATTTGGGAAACCTAGTTTTTCACCCAGTGAAGGTAACCAAAGTGTCCATCTATTGGTGATGACATAAAACTAGATCATGAACGTAATATTGGTACTTTGCCATGTTGGGAAGTATGATTAAACATATGGCAAAATGAAAACTACAATCTGCTTCAATTCATGAAATTTTTATAGCAATAAACGTAATCTGTATGAAACATTTCACTGAAAATGATATAAAATAAATTTCTCCAATTAAGCAAGTACACACACACACAACATTCTCTCTCTCTCTCTCTCTCTCTCATAACCTAGAATTACAGTTCTCGTCAAGAATATTGAATTCGGGATTATCTGTCCTTGCTTACTCTCCGTTATTGTTCTTCACATCCACCACATTTGTAGAATTTTCTGCTACCTCTGGTTTGTAAACAATGGATGCAATAAAAAGAAGAACAACTCCAGTGAATTTTGTTCCCATCCACCACAGCATAAGACGAAGCCCTAACGGCCATTTATCGTAGATCCAGCAGGACCCACGTACTCCACAATTCTCCTGCCACACCGAACAAGTGCTGTCTAAAATGGCCCCCAGGAATATTGGTCCCGGTAGAGTTCCTAGTCAATCATTTATCAGTTGAATGCATTCTCATATCATTTGTTGAAAAAGAAACGTTTAAAGGTTCATATACGTTTATGTTTATGATGTCAATACAATGCAATTACTTACCTAGAAGTCGACCAAATGTCAACTGTATTCCAAGTCCAAGGGAACGCTGCTGTTGTGGAATACATCTGAAAATGTACTCTTTTACTTTGATGAGCAGTAAATATTGGATAAAGTATTCTTCAATTTTAATTCTAGGCAAATCAGAAAACTTGGCAAACGACTCCTTAAGTGTGGCAGCCATCTTAAAACGCAAGTCACATCGAATCTTCTTAATATAAGGAATCGCTTGCGAAGTTTTTTGCTCAGTCAGTTTAAAAAAGAATATGCATATCAATGCACAAAGAAAACCTTTAAAAACATAAAACAATAATTCAAAAAAACTTGCCCAAACGAAAGTATATTTCAAAGCATACTTACCTGAACATTGCTGTTAATGTTGGTGAGGTTGTAGAAAATGTCAAAAACATCATCAAAAACAAGAGAACACAAAACACATAAAACCAAGTACATCTTCTCGAACATGTTCCACTTCTCAAAACCATAGACGGGGCACTGCTATTTATACAGGAACAGTCTTGATATATCTGGTAGAAAAATATTCATTTTATCTTTGCTTATAATGAACATTGATTTTTTTTACCAAAGCTTTTCAATTTGTCTGGCTGCCCGCAAAGCGTTTTAGAATTCGATGATCAAATTGGAAATGGGGAAAGGCAGGGCAGACGAGAATTTCCGGAAGGGCTACCTATATTTGAATAAGGTCTAATATGATGATGAGTTCACCGGCGTAACAATGCAGGATAGATTCAATTCAATCCCCGGATTCATTTCAAAATTAAGAAATACTGCAAACACCTTTTTTTCTGAAATTGTCTTACAACTTATGGACAGACAGAGCGCCTACCATAAGAAGCCAAATTTATTTACTGAGAGAAATTTTAAAAATCGACAGTTGAAGTATGGAAGCTTTAAAAAGATGCAGACAAATCAGATGGTTAGACTTATTTTTTCCATCTGATATTAGCTATTAATTTGTATTAAGTATATCTTCATGTCCAAGAGATATGGTGATAATCAGTGACAGAAAATTTTCATTATCAATTATTAACATACATACTTAAAATCTTATTCGAAGTGTATTTTTTACTACCTTGGTTTCATTTAAAGTGGTGATACTTGTGCATCCAGCATGACATGGAGAAAAATACACAATTTGGTTTTCATCGCAGATTGGCTCGTATCCTTTTGTAGAACATCCACAGTCGGAGTTACAAGAGGATATAAAGGACGAATCCCTGTACAAATAAAAAAGCAAGCATCCAAACCTGTGCCATTTTTTATGGTTACTATTGTTGGTTAACAAAATTTATACAAAATTATCAAAATGAGTGCCTTGATAGCCATATCAAGCAGCATGTATGGCATAGACATTTGTCTCAGTTTTGCTACTACCAATCTATCCCCCTAGTGACCTTGTCAAAAGACCATGGGTGGAATAAAACTCATATTGCCTAGTGAAGGTTTTACTTTTCAAGTAAGTACATCACGTTAAATAATTCTTATATAATGCAGTTACTAAATTGTTACTTCAGGAGAGGTGAAAAAAAATGTCCATTCTGATCGCTTGTATTTAGTGAGTACAATTTAATAATGATACTTCTCTCACCCAGTTGATGGATATGTCGAAGACATTCCAGCTATAGGGCGGCTTGGACAACTAGCCAGGAATGAAGGACCCAGTAACATGCAGAAGAACAGGCATGCACAGCTGAAGCGAATGATCCCTCGGCATTTCAAGTTGAACTTTTTCACTACATAACCTCCAAAGAGCATACCACCAGCAGATCCAGGTACCATAATGAAACCTTAAGGGTAAAGGTATGAAAAGTTTCATTTGTCGAGTACCACTTGATTTCAGAATCAATAAATATAAATCGTTTTTACTCATCAGTTTTCCGGCCTCCATTATATCTACGTTAAAAAATACTTGAAACAATTTCGCGCCAAATGTTGCTAATCCGCCAATGATGAAGATTTCAACAGTTCCCCCGAGGAGGATGAAAACGAAGGCAGGATTCTTCGCCTGTAATGACAATTGTTTCGACGCAGACTAAGAAAGGTTTATGAAAACACTATTTCCTAATTAAAAGAAGAGAATCTCACTCCTTTCAAATTTACTAGTAGTTGGTTAAATATGAACCTCTCTTGCATAGAGTCTGCAAGGAGTGTTGCATGCAAAGTAAAAAAAATACTAGTGATTCAAGGAGAATTATTTACTTACAAGTAGCAAGAGGGATTTTGGAAGATGTTTTATGCTTTTGCCAAATTCTTCTTTTTCCTTGTAGACCTTCTCAGAATTGGTCTGAGCTTCTGAAACTTTTTCTTTCTGTAGTTCTTCCTAACCTAAATAGGCATTAAAAATGCATCTCATAAAAGCTGCGGATGAGATTGGTTCCCTGCAATATTATATAAAGAATGGCCCTGTCAATATTTTGCTATGGGAAACCCGAAATGTGTGTCTGATCAAAACAAAAAGTAAAATAGGAGGTGCACAATGTACTTATTAAAACATTTTGTACGAAGTGCATTGAATTAGTTTTACCATAAGGATTATTTTACCAGGAAGTCTTCTGGGATATCCGATTATGGGAAACAAAACCAATATAAACCCCCCCATTCCCGCCAAAATACAGATCCACCAGGCTCCTACCCATTGTGGGCTCAGTGGACTCAGAGATATGCTGAAAAATAAAAATATATAAACTAATAATATAATTGGAAAGCCATTAACGAAAAATTATTCTAATATAAAAAAAGATAATTTAACCTGCTTATGTCCATTTTATTCACGTCTACAAATATGGACAACGAGTGTGCCCCTGCAATGTAGCCCACAACAACACCGAGCGCCGCGCAACAAAACGTACAACCTACAAAGCAACAATTTGAATAGTGGAATTTTATTATAAGAGCATTTTCATTCTTTTGGCGGGGGTTCCGAGGCATGTTTACGAATTTGAATTCCTACTGAAAAATTATCATTATTTAAGCTACACGTAGAAGAACTTAAGCATTTTATTACTAGTATACTTAGTACACTGTGCTGGTGTAGAGTAAGAGAGGAAGTAGTACCAAAGTAGAAGGGAGAGTTCCTGGTTTTACTATTCTCTTCTATGTACGTTATACCCAGGGTAAACGATGGAACTGCTCCTATACCGATGATTATGTTCTCCTTCGTTTCACTCATCCGAACATAAAATATTTCTATTCTAAGTACTTAGAAAATAAATAACAGAACACAGATGTAGTATGTTGAGCGCCTATCAACCAGTTTATTCGCATATATATGTACAATAAACACGCGACTTTAAGTAGCGATGCACTGGATGATGACCCCAAGAATATTACCAAAATTCCAAATACAATCTATCTGCAAAATACAATGAAACATGTCTTAATTATACAATATATATATATCTAAGTAATTCAAAAAAAGCGTGTTCGAAATCTGGTTGATTATTGCTCGTCGATGACCACTTTACGCCTGACCAACTTCTTATATACTATGACCAAACAACTACCCTTCAATATGCTTACGCGTATAAAATAATCCCCACATACAACTAATAGAAAATGATTTATGTTCTCCTTCGTTTCACTCATCCGAACATAAAATATTTCTATTCTAAGTACTTAGAAAATAAATAACAGAACACAGATGTAGTATGTTGAGCGCCTATCAACCAGTTCGAACACAAAGGTTGGGTATATCATTAACCTACAAAAGAAATTAAAGAATTCATAATCCAAGATTCAAAGTAACCACGAGTTTGTTATTTAAACTATCTGAAATGTAACCATCTTTAGCATTCTCCGAACGCCATCTGCCATGAGCTTTAAAAAGTCTATCTGGAATATTGTTATTAGCTGCTGCAGTTGCTCCACCACTTCTCAAACTATGTAAACCATAATCTTTAAAATCTACACACACACTTTTAAGAGCATCCAGAAGAAGCTCTCTAGCTCTAGTATAAGTCAAAGGTTTATTTGATTTACATAACTTATAAACATTGTCCTTTTTGAAAAATGTAACTGCTCTAAAAATAAAATCATTAGACTGAAAAGCAAGACCAGCTAATGATATGTATTTTTCAAGATAAGAAACAGGACAAAGTTTATTACCTGTTTTCGCTATAACAACAATATTACCTTGCCTGAAAATATCCGTTTTGCTTTTATCAACTCTAATTTCAACATGTGAACCTGATTCATGAAACTTAATGTCACACATTCGAATATGCACAAGTTCATCATATCTTAAGAAACCTGCATAACCTAATAACAACATACATACCAATCTCGAATGATATAAATTTTCTACCTGTGGAAATTTATCCATTATTTTATCTAAAATCTCAGGTGTAATAGGTTTCTTCTTAACTACAGGTTTCGATAACAATCTCTTCCCTCCTTCTAAAATCAAATTTACAAGATTGTCTGCACATGGATTATTACAAAGATTAATATGATGTGCCCATTGAATACTATAATATGCCGCATTAATGACTGCAACTGAAGACTGCTTTTGTATAAGATAAGACAAATAAACTGCAACAGAAGATGGTGTAGCAGGTAATGCAAGAAATTTAAATTTTGTGCACCAAGACTTAAACTGTAGAAAATAGCTTCTGTATTTTTTATACGTGTTATCACTTTTACTGTGCATTACTATATCATTCATTTTGAGTACCGTGTCCTTGAGTCTAGGATCTTGAATCTTTTTAATTTCTTTCCAAGTCGAGAAACTACATGTGAGCTGAAATTAAAAAAAAAAATTACTTCATATTAAATATATATACATTTATGTCTCTTGATCAACATTTCAGCCCTTTCTTGATCAAATTTAATAAGTACATCTGTAATCTTATTCATAATGCTTCATAATTCATAATAATTAACAATTATATGCAACATAAATTTTATATTCATAATTGCCCCATCAAGGCTTCATCACAATTGCCCCATCCGGGCTTCATCACTATTGCCCCATCCGGGCTTCATCACAATTGCCCCATCCGGGCTTCATCACAATTGCCCCATCCGGGCTTTACAAAAGCCTCATAAAGGCTAACATAAATTCATGATCATTGTCTGTTATAACATAGCATAAACACAAAATTCAACAATCAGAACAATCTATGTAAAGCACAATAACATTACTCTGAAACTGTGGTTCAGCAAACACACTTTCTGCATGAGATCCTTTCCTGAAAAAGTTTCGAGGCTTGTGATATTCAAGCCATTCTTTAACAAAATTTTGAAAATTTCCAGAAAACGGCTTAACTAATAAAGGCCAAAAAGGTGCAGACTGCCATTTAGGAACAATAAGAGTACCTCTTGCTTTGCACAAAATCAAATGTTTAATCACTTTTATAATTAGATTAACAGGAGGTACTATCCAATTATTACCTATAGACCAATCAAACCCAAAAGCATCTACACCTGATGTTCCAGGATTCCAAAATCTGGAATAAAATTTTTCTACTTTCTTATTTTTACAGTCTGCAAATAAATCATAATCAAATGGCCCCCATTTTTTACTTAAAAACTGGAAAATGTGATCACCCACTGACCAATCATCAAAATCAAAAATCTTACTGTACGCATCTGCAATTTCATTCTCAGATCTTGGAATCCATTCAGTCTCTAGCTTAATTTTATTCTGCAAACAAATAGAATAAATAGATATTGATAAACTTTGCAATTCTTGATTCATACTGCCCTTGTCAACGATCTTGACTACATTTTGATTATCAGTGTACAGCTTAACTACCCTATCGCTTAACATTTCTTTGAGACTCTCTACAGTAATTTGTACTGCTTTAAGTTCTCTCCATGTGGAACTTTGACACTTCTGTTCAGGTGTCCACATATAATGAACCAACGAATTATTTGTCTTAACAGAATAACCAGCTCCTGCAATACCACTAGCATCTGTATATAAAATCTGCTCTGGACGTTTGTCACTTTCAAAATAACACACTCTGGCTAAAGATCTACAATTTTGTAACCAAAAGTTAATTTCATGATCGATGTTATCATTAAATAATATTGTTTGATCCCATGAGACACATTCTGCAATGGCTATATGTAAATATCTAGACATGATGTTACATATGTTACCAAGGCTAAAAGAAAATGAAATGATTTTCCCTGTAATTTTAGCCAACTGTCTAGCTGTAACATTACTTTTGTTTTTGATAATGAACTCAATATCATTCTGAAATTTCAAAAGTTTATCATCAGGTACTGATAGAGTTCCCAATTTAGTATCCCATAAAAATCCTAACCACTTAATGACTTGTTTGGGTTGAAACTCACTCTTTTCTTCATTGATAACAAAACCTGCATCAATTAAATCTTTTTTAACTTCACAAGAAATTTTTGCACAAGTATGATAATCATCAGCAATACCCCATCCATCATCTAGATAAACGATTGAATTAAAACCTTTGTTTCTCCAGAATTTCACTAAAGATCTAAGTAACTTTGTAAATAAATACGGGGCACTCGACAAACCAAAAGGTAAACATTTAAAAATGAAATACCTCTTTTTATCTCCAAAAATTTCCATGTGAAACCAAGATATTTTTGATGCGAATCATGTATTTCTACATGGTGGTACCCTGACTTTAAATCAAATTTGTACATAAATCCATTTTTTACCACCAATTGTAATGCATTAGCAACACCTTCGATTTTAAATTTTTTCTTTTCAATAAATTGATTAACATGCCTGAGGTCTAATATCAATCTACATTTTCCAGCAGAATTAACCGACACAGATAAAGGGTTTACCACATAAGGTTGAGTCATCTGTTCCTCTACTATTCCTGAAACTAAGAGCTCATTAATAGCACAGTCAACAAATTGTCCATGCTGTAATGCAGATTTGTTATTAGTGAGACATGCTGTTGGAGGCAACATTAAAAATGGAATAAAATAACCATATTCTATGACATTTAAAATAAAATCTGAGGCACCTATATGATATTTCCAAAATTTTGCGTGTTTCTTTAAATTGCCTTTAACACTATTTGAACTAAAATTTTCAAATTCACATACATTGTCATTCAAAGAACAAGTGCTCACCAAGTCATTATTTGCTGGCTGTTGTTGTTGTTGCGGTTGTAGTGGAAGTTCCACTTCCTCTCTCTGGACATTTGTTGGCCCAGTGTCCAAATTTGTTACAGTAGAAACAGATGTTGCTGGCTGCTGCTCCGTTGTTACTTGTGACAGTTGAAGTTGCCTTTCTGTACCCTTGTTGAGGATATGTGAAGGGCTGATAGAACGATTGTCTTCCGTACTCCGTACTGTTCTGGGGAAACCCTGTCCAGAATCCTGCCCATATGAACGAAAAAACTGTCCCGGAAATGACTGCACTTCCTGTCCAGGATAAGCACGTGTTGTTCTGTCATAAGGCTTCTTGTTGTTGCTTCTTTTCTTTGCTCTGAAAATAGCTTGTCGAAGCTTAGTAGCATCGTCAGCGTCGTCAGTAATAGGATCATCTTCATACTCATGTACAACATCCCAACCATATTTATCCGCTATGCGAACAACTTTATTTCTTTTATTCAAATGTGTTATGGTAGAATTCAAAATTTCTTTAGCCGCTTCTATTCTGTTATTTTCCAACAGGTTTAATACTTTTCTAATGTCAGTTTCTCTTTCTGCATTGAATTCAAACTGAATTTTATTGCCTTGATATCTAAAATCAGGTACCTTTTTTTCTGTTGACCTCTGGGCTAAACTCAACTCACTGACGATTTCTTGCTTTTGCCGTCTAAGCGCCCTTTCTAATTTGTCTGTAAAAATATCCAGTGCATCTTCACTAGTGAATTCGTCTTGCGAATTTTGTGTCAAGCCAGGTCGTCCACTTTGGCCAATTTGGGGCGCAGCATGTAAAACCCGCTCCTCGTGACTAGAATTTGACTCATTCATAACAGGTAAAGCGTGTTCGAAATCTGGTTGATTATTGCTCGTCGATGACCACTTTACGCCTGACCAACTTCTTATATACTATGACCAAACAACTACCCTTCAATATGCTTACGCGTATAAAATAATCCCCACATACAACTAATAGAAAATGATGTACATTCCCCAGCAACAACATGGAGTAGTAGCTTTTGTAATTTTGCTCCGAACTTTGAACTGAACAAATTGCAGTGCTTGAATTGGGCGATACGCAGACGTTGTCGGTAGAGTTTTCTGCTGCACCTAAAAATTGAATGCAAAGTCTCAAATGATGGAACATGTCAAATTTTTTTGTAGAACTAATGCTCGAAAAGCATATGTTATTTATGGAGTAAGAGTATTAACTCACTTGATATGGTGTAAGTGTATTTTTCTCCGATGAACTGCGGTAGAGCAAACACCAAACATCCTATAGACATCAAAAACATCCCAGCTCCCATTAGACGAGGCTTATTGGCATAAGTCCCCAAATACCCCACAATCATAAGCAGAACTGCAGCTCCGAAATCATTGGCCGAGGCGATCATGCCCGACTCCTTACTGGACAATTCATATCTTTTCTCTAACGTGACGACGATTATGTTGATGACACCATTGACAATGAAACCTTCACAGAACGAGAAGATACAGTGAAATAGTACGTACCATCTTATCGTGTTAAGGAACTGAAGGCAGCTGGAAAAGGAAGAGTGGGTCTATGTACTACTTTCTAGTGTTTGGTGCTTTCTTTAATAAATGTAGTAATTTCATATACAGGCCCTTGGAAACGCTTTATTTAAAAGAAAGGTGCACCCCCTCCCCCTACACAAAAAACAAAAAAGGTTATTAATTGATGGAACGTAAACTATGCGGAAAATTGTTTGATTTCGACTTCACATCTTAAAGTTGGGAGGGGCTTCAAAATTATACTATACATAGAAAAACTACACCAACCAGACTATTCTCACCCCCCACCCCGCCCCCTGCAAATTACGGGCCTGGTATATGATAATACATTTCAATAGAAAATTGGGAAAAAGGAAACGTTAGAATCCAACTAAACTATAGCTAATAATGCAAAAATTAAAAAAAAAAATAGTGGAAATGTTCATCCCCGATTCATGTAACCTTTCATTTACTTTCGACTTAAAAAAAGGTTAGACAAAAAAATGAACGCATGTTCAATGAATGCGTAAGCGAGTCGAATAGTGGAATGTCACGTGAGTAAAGTGATTATACGAAAAACCTTGATGACACTCGGTAAACTGCTAAATTAGTGGCTAACTCAACCGTAGTTTGAAGACTTTTTCAAAAAATTAGATATGAGCCGAAATGTGTGCAATATTGTCCTTTGGATATGTTAAAATTCAAAATAAAATACACATTCTGTGCAAATGAGACCAATGGACAAGTTGCGGCTCGATGTAAACGACGTCACTGAAACGGGCTTGCATATGAATAACAATAGAAATGTGACAAAACTGTTAGACCCCCTTCTCAAAAGCTAGTGTCGCTCTGCATTATTTAATACTTCCACGTAATATAATATACCAAAACCTGCTCTTAAGACTTTTTTAATTTCTGAATGAACTTCGGAATTTAATTTGCGCAAGACACCAGGACCCAACTCTTATAGCTTAAGTGCATTCCTCCTTTACATATCTGAACCTATAGGCATTCTGCTATTAGATTGAAAAATCCAATCTGACAATGATAGCCAAATCATAGAAACCTGTGGACAGTAAAAAATAAATGTTTAATTGATTCTGGTTCTTGTTCATATAGTGAACAAAGTGGAGAATTTTTAATTTTAAAAAGTGTAAGTTTTTTATTTGTAACTTAAATTCTATGAATAATTCTATAATTGAACCATATCAGTCCTGAATCTTTAGTTAAGTATTTAAAGTTTGTATAAATATGATTCCAATTAAAATCAGATTCCAATTTTATGTCAATAGCACATTTGTTTTCACAAATAGGTTTGTGCTGTATTTTTGACATTAAATGATCGTTAATGTTTCTTGATCCTTGTTTATTCCGACATAGTATTTTTAAAAATTCAGGTTGGTATGGTTTAACATAAATAGTTTTTGACAATTGTTTGACATTTGGCCATGAATATAAAACTGCCTGCTTCAGTCCCTCGTATGTGGTGAATGGCAACTTAATTAAATAATCATTTGTGATACTTTCATAACTAATAAAATTGCGTTCTGTATCAAATAAATCATGTGCTACATGGAACCCTTTTTCATACAATGTCTTATAAAATACATATTTATTTTGAATCTTTATTTTATTATTATACCACAATGGATCTAACAATATATATTCATCGTGAAAGTTAAAACTGTCTAAAAAATCAGCAAAATAAAGCAAAGTTTCTTTCCAAAAAATACTTTGTATGATTTTTGCCCTTTGTTTACAATTTTTTGTTTTATATTCAGACCCAACCTGACAAAGTTTATTAATATTACAACCAGTAATTTCAGAAAGAATATTTATCCAGTTTGAATTATTTGTAAATATTCTCCGAATCCATGTTAATTTTAGGGATTTAATAAATGTTTCTATATTAGTCATTCTACATCCACCTCTTTCAGAGTTCAACTGTAACGTTTTTCGAGATATTTTGTCAATTTTATTTCCCCATATGAATTTATACAGAGCTTTTTCGAGTTGCTGTATCCACTGCATACTTGGTTTCGGAAGAGAAATAAATAAATAAATGTGTAAACTTTGATAAAAGCAAACTTTTTACTAAAGTTATTTTTCCTAAAGGTGAAATATTTCTTTTAGACCTTCTGAATAAGTTTAAACTTATTGTCAAAATTAGGCTCTTCCTTTTCTTTTTTTAAAGATTTGCAGTGTATGTAATGCCTAAAACAGTAATTGGTTCAGTTGTCCATTTTAATCCTGTATCACTAGTATTTTTTGTGTTAATTTTAGATCCAATCCAGACTGCTTTTATTTTTGAAATATAAGGCTTTAATCCGGAGAGTTTTGAAAATTGAAAAAAAAAGATCAAGTGCACTTTTAAAACTCTTTTCTGATCCATCCAAAAAAATGAACTGTGTAGTCTGCATATTGAAGTAAACAAACTTTTTCCTTTCCTATTTTAATGTCTTTGATATTTTTATTTTGTCGTATCATATGTGCTAAAATTTCTACACAAAGATTAAATAAGTAGGGAGATACTGGGTCACCCTGACGACATCCCCTGCCAATTTCAAAAAAATTAGAAAAAATGCCATTTTGGATAACAAATAATTTGGCTTTATTATATAGCACTGAATCCAATTTAAGAAGATCAGGGCCAAAATTTAAAAATTGCTGAGTATTGTACATAATTTTCCATGATATGGAGTCAAATGCTTTTTCAAAATCTATTAGTAATACCATACCTGGAATATTGTTTTCATAAGTGGCATTAATTACATCATAGATCATTCGTGTATTTTCCCCCAATACATGTAAATCTATCTCTAAGAAAGCCCTTTTGATTATCATGAATTAAATAGTCAAGAACGTTTTTAATCCTATTTGCTATATATGATGAAGCAATTTTATATGTTGATACTGGACGCCACCCTATTAATCCGAAGCCTAAGAGTTAACTGATAAACATTGATTCAAGTTTCATATATATAATAATATATAACAATGGCAATTATAGCACAATTCTGAGCATGAATGACAGGTGGCTTGGATAGAAAAACTCATATCACATTGAGTAAGTTTGTTTAAATTGACACATTTTGAGTTGCATTGTAATTATCATAATTCTAGTGTTTCATGGTGTTAAAAGTAATTACAGTTACTAGTAATTAAAAGTATATTACAAACTCAGCTAAAATGTCACCATAATTGTTTTTATCAAAAATCACACCCCGATATTTCTAAAAGGTGTTTTGAAAAAAAGTTTGGAAAATGAAACAAGTCAAAAGGTGAAAGATCTGGCGTATATTGCTGGTGTGACAAAACATTAACTTTCTGTTTAACCCAAAAACTACTTTACTCTTCACGGCGTGAGGTTCTGGACGCTGTCATGAAGAAATTTAATGTTGTGTATTCCTGATTTTTTTTTTTTTTTTTTTTTTTTTTTTTTTGCAAAAAATTGCTTTCTAGACTTCTCTAGAAATTGAACTGCTTTCCCGAATAAGAATTTGAACAACAAGACCACTAATACTTAAGAAAATGTCATATAAATCTGTTTTTGTGATTTTACAATACTTTGCCTTTTTTAGACCTTGGCTTTTTTTCGTCAAGTGCATCTTATTGTAATTTTGTTTTGAGAGTTTAAACTAATGGATTCGTTTCACTATTTATTTATTTATTTTTATTTTTATTTCTATTTTTTTATTTTTATCATTATTTTTTTTTTTTTTTTGAATTTCAGAAAAACGTGGATAACTTCAATTTTTGATTTTTTTAAAATAATAGTTTAGATATTCTTCCACGATGTCCTTTTCGCTCTTTTTTTTCAAAACATAGGGTGACCATCGAGTACTAAGTTTTTTTTACTGTGAAATGTTTCTTTAAAACAGTGTAAACTATCCCCAAAATAATGCTGATCAATTTTGAAGTTTGGCAATCAATACATTGGAGTTGTAAGTTTTTGTCGCCAAGGACAATTTTTGTTCATTGAAATCCACCTGCTCATGTATATAAAACATACACTGATAGCTGTAAATGTCACTTATTTCAATGAATATTTCTTGGGGATTTTTAATGAAATTACAGCAGCTTTCATGAAGCGTTTAATCTCACTCTAGTTTACTGATTCTTTACCATTCATTTCAAATGCAGTGTCTCGAATAGCCCTTATTTCCCATCTTCTCACAATAAAACTATGTGATGAACAGTGGTAAAAAAACTAATCAATTCATTAAAGATTCATTCATGAGAGAAAGTCAAGATTAATGTAATATGATTTCTTTATTGTATGTCATAAAGCTCGGGACATAATTTATTGAACAGCCCTGACATATAAGCAGCAATTTGCGTTCCTTAAATTTTTGAGATGAAATTTAGAACGGAGAGACATTAGGCCTTTATAAGCAGCAATTTGCGTTCCATAAATTTTTGAAGATGAAATATAGAAAAGAGAGACATAAGGTCTTTGAGCAGCAATTTGCGTTCCATAAATTTTAAACTGAAATCCTTACCTCGGTTTAAAACAACAGAAACCATAAGGTTCTATTTTCTTATCCACTTCATCACTTTTCCCTCTGTCTTGGTTCGCTTTGCTCATTGGCATTAATTTCTTGAGGGTAAAAGAAAATAATATTATACTTAAAAAAACAAGCAAAAATTACAAATTCATTTTTTTTTAATATACTAATTGCAAAAGATCAATCGTGCACGGTTGTAAAACTTTATTGAAAGGAAAATTAATTTAATGAGAACTGTACACTACTTTGGAATTAATATAACATACCTCGGACTGATGTTCTTCCAGTGACATTTCGGATAGTTTTTACTTTAACGTTTGTTTATCTCATTATAATACACTTCTAATTCTTGTTCTGGTAGATAACTAATATGATAACCGAACTTTCGTTTTGGCATTTTGTTTAAAATCCTTAGTGAAGAAAAAATAAGTTGTCCAGACAACAATACTGGGCGTGACAATAAGAGAGTTCACCAAAAGTAGTGTTGTTGTACTGTACAATGTATAATATTATCGGTTCACTTTGAATGCCACCTGTAGGAATTTTGAGTTGATTTAAAGAAGAATACTTTTTTAATTGTGAGGGTGGTCCAGAAAATTCATTGTTCAAAGACTGTTGATTTCAGAATAATTGCTTTACACATTCGTCAAACATTGAGAGCTGCATACTTTATGCTCTGACTGACCAAAGAGATGGACACATTACAGTACAGAATGGTTTGAGATGATCTGTTCTGTTCTGTTCCGTAAAATATCATATTGAAAAGTTTGAAAAATTCTGAATAATTTTAGTGAATTCAGTACTATTTCGCACTTAAATTCAAGAACCATCGCAAAATTGATTGACATGTACAAGGCAGATGAGAGAAAAAGTGCAAAACAGGATATATGCATTTGAAAGGCTAAAAAGTATAGAATGTCATAGAAACATAATTCATTTTCAATATAAGATCGAGATTACTTGTTTTTTTACGGTATCCCCCCCAAATATTCTTAGAAATACTGCTAATATAGCTAAGATTTCATACATACTTTGTAGTACACTTCACATATCTATTATGTTTGCTATCTTCTCGCCGTTAGACTGATTAAAATATGATTTTAAAAAATGTCCTGTTGTGTATATGAAGCAAGAAAACATCCCATAGAACATACTGCTTTTCCAAATTACAAAAATAATTTAAAGTGGGAAGGAAAGAAAGTACACTGAAAGGTACCTCAAACGAAAGTTTGTCCCTCTCTTTCTTATTTTAAAACGCAAGGGTTTTATTATTTGAAGAATCGCATAACTTTTTAACAAGAAAAGATAAAGATATAAGCAGATGTAAAAATTCAATCTAAATAATGATTATAATTTTATATTTAAAAAATAAAAAGAAAGAAAACTGGAATTCCTTGTGAACTAAATAGTTTTGTCAGAGTTTGTTTACATATATTTCATCTGGATCAACATTTATTCAAAGAGAGACCTTTAAAAAATATTTCTATTAATATCACATCTTATTTGGGTTCTTATCAATTTTCCTTTGAAAACGTACTAGACTTGAACATTTTTATAAGTATACTTTCTTTAACTTAATATCCCTGTCTCTTCGTAAATTTTCAATACAGTCAATATGGAAATATGAAAACGTGATAACACTGTTTTATGTTTAAAAGAAAGGTTTTATACGAGGATTGGTTGTTCTGACGTTTCACTTTGCACTCATTTTGAATCTACCAAAAAAAATCGAATACTTCATTTATTAAATGATCTTAAAGCTACAGCTCATCAGCTTATAGCAAAATAGCAGTAAAAGATATAGAAATGAACTGAATGAGTGCCAAAAGTAACGTCATTATGACATCGGTAATATTTTTGCCATCCGACAGTAGACAAAACTTAACGTGATATTCATCTTATTGTTTTAATTTAATCGAATGAAATTTTTGGCAAATTATTTAAATAGATAGGGATAGTAGTACGTCAATTTTTGTTGCGCAAGGATGACGTTTACTCAAGTTTCAGAAGACAGAAAGGAAATTTTATGAAGTACAATATGTTAAATCAAAAATTATTCTAAACGAATGATAAAATAACCAAGTTTTAATTCTAATCAAGTCAAAATTTTATATCTTATTATTTGAAGAATATATACAGGAACAAAGGTTAATAAACGGTAATGCAGAGGAAATTCTCATTTTTAATATCAAATATATGAAAGGTTACATGTATTTTTAAACATCAATTTGCAAATATTATATGTTAACGCTCATGAATTATTTCAAATAATTGAATGCTATGAAATAAAGAAATTTAAAAATGTGAACAAAAACCATTCCAGACAACTTATCTCAATAATTTGATCATTGACCTCATATAATATTAGCACCATTAGAATCAGGGCAACAAAAGTAACCTGAGGTTATAAATGATTTTGAGTTCTTACCATTCAGATTTTTGTAATATTTCTATTCCCCACGATAAATTTAAATCCAGGCTTTTTGATATAATTGACAGTTGCTTTTTCAATAAAAATGGAACTCGTAATTTTACTTACCTGGTCACTGGTCATATGCAAAATTATTTTGTTAAAAAAGATTCTGATTGCACACACAAGTACTCTGAAGTTGACATCAAGAAGACGTATGAGTTTTTGATTGACAATATCTATGTGGTTTTTGGAGATCAGGTCTTCCAACAATCTATTGGAATTCCCATGGGAACAATTGCGCTCCGTTATTTGCAGACCTATTTTTGTATTCATATGAAGCAGAATTTATGCAAAATCTTATGCGTAAAAAGAAGAAAACACTTGCTGTGGCCTTCAACTCGACCTTCAGATATATCGACGACGTATTGTCAATTAACAATGGTAATTTCCATTCCTACGTCGATACGATATATCCAGGAGAGCTTGAGATAAAAGATACCACAGAGTCTGACACATCTGTTTCATACTTTGATATTTGACTTGAAAAGACGTTAATGGTAACCTAACAACCAAGTTATATGATAAACGTGACGACTTCAACTTTTCTATCGTCAACTTCCCTTACTTATGCAGCAATATATATCTCAGTTGATTCGATACGCAAGAGCATACTCTACGTATGAACAATTTTTAAAACGAGGTAAATTATTGACAAGCAAGTTAATGAAACAAAAATATCAGCAGTCTCGTTTAAAGTCATCATTTCGTAAGTTCTATGGTCGATACAATGACCTTGTCAGCAAATACAATTTATCAATTAGTCATATGCTGACTGACGTTTTTCATACCAATTGTTAGTCCATTATTTATACACTGAATTAACGACAGATTTTTCAGTTATTTCACGATCATGACAATGAGCACACGGCGGGTGTGACCGGTCAGCTCACTCCTCCATGGCACCTGATCTCACCTCTGGTGTTTCGGAGGTCCGCGTTTGCTCTGCTCCTATTTTGTATTGTTTTATGGACTTTGATATTGAATACTGTTCGTTATCTCCATATCCTTCCTTGATTACAAATGGGGAAAATAGAAATATGACAGAGGAAATTCGGACTGTAATAATAAATAAGTGTATGATTCTAATCGTTTATTTATATGAAGCAACGCTGTTCCTTTCCTATAATATTTCATTATTTAAGGAGTTTTGTTGCCTGTAATATATTGTGAGTAAAGAAAGAAATGGTCATAGTGTGAAAAATTGGGGTATTTTCCGAGAAATACTTAAGATATGTCACTCGTGAAATTTGTTCAATCAAGGATTTTTTGAGAAGTATATTTTGGATAAGTACTCATACAGTGTGACTCAAAATCGCAGACAAAATAGGGGGTCGGTGTGCATCTTACTGATCTACGGTACAAATAAGTTGACCTTTTTGCACTTAAACTTTAACTCTTTGGTAAATTACTTTAACCTTTGTCATAATTTATCAGATGTAACCATGGCTATAAATATAATTTTATTTTACCTTAAATAGTTTGAATAATATTAATCATAGAAAAAAAATTCTTGCAAATTAATGCGCGTAAATTATTGTGTGAGCTTTTGTAGCTTTTTGAGCATTTTTTTCGTTGAATGTTAAAACATTAACATTGTTGAATTTAAATATGTTATAAAAATTGAAAATTAATAAATAGTTTTGACGCAAGAGGATCTGCGTCAACTTTTCTAAAAAGCTGACGAGTGACATAAGGGCCACTAGCATGAAAAGTTGGTCATTGCATGACCTAGTTATTTGAAATTGAAATTTAACACAAGAATCATAGGTGTACAATGTGCAAAAGGTGGTTTTTCGTTCCTATCAGTGGAATCTTTTTTTTGTCAACTGAGTAAAGGTATACCTTAACATTTAATTTTTAAATATTTATGGCAGTTTGTAACATTACTTTTGAATCAACCCTCGTAGTTCCAATAGAAATTAGTGTACATGTATGAATGCATATGTATGCATCCTATTTCAGATAGCATTACCTCTGGGTTTGAATTTGCTGCTTGATCTTGTTACACAATAAAGTTTTCGCGCGATGACACACATGCACGAACAAGGAAGAAAAAACAAATACATTCCCATTGATAAATATCTTTCTCTCTCTCTCTATATAACTCTCTCTCTCTCTCTCTCTCTCTTACTCTACACACACACACACACACACACATCTCTCTCTCTCTCTCTCACACACACACACACACTCTCTCTCTCTCATAACCTAGTATTACACTTCTTCTCGTCAAAAATATTGAAGACGGGATTGTCTGTCCCTGCTTTCTCTGCGTTATTATTCTTCACTTCCACTGCATTTGTAGAATCTTCTGCCACCTCTGGTTTGTACACAAGAGATGCAATGAAAAGAAGAACAACTCCAGTGAATTTTGTTCCCATCCACCACAGCATAAGACGAAGACCTAGCGGCCATTTATCGTAAATCCAGCAGGATCCACGTACCCCACAATTATCCTGCCACACCGAACAAGTGCTGTCTAAAATGGCTCCCAGGAATATTGGTCCAGGTAGCGTTCCTAATCAATAATAAATAAGTTGATGGCATTTCATTTGTTGAAAAAGAAACGTTTAAAGGTACATGTACGTTTATGTTTATGATGTCAATACAATGCAATTACTTACCTAGAAGTCGACCAAAAGTCAACTGTATTCCAAGTCCAAGGGAACGCTGCTGTTGTGGAATACATCTGAAAATGTACTCTTTTACTTTGATGAGCGGTAAATATTGGATAAAGTAATCTTCAATTTAATTCTAGGCAAAATCAGAAACTTGTCATATGGCAACCATTCTAAAACCCAAGTCACGCCGATTTTCTTAAAAACAAATCCAAAGAATCGCTTTTTTCAAGACATTTTTACTCAGTCAATATGAAAATACATATATATCTATGCAAAAAAGAAAACAAACAAAACATGCTAAAACATATATTTAAAAAAATTAAAAACCTTGTCCAAACAAAAGTTTATTTCATGATATACTTACCTGAACATTGCTGTCAGTGTTGGT
Organism: Saccostrea cuccullata; assembly: GCF_032062105.1. Classification (NCBI taxonomy): domain Eukaryota; kingdom Metazoa; phylum Mollusca; class Bivalvia; order Ostreida; family Ostreidae; genus Saccostrea; species Saccostrea cuccullata. Next base: position 179,585 of record NW_026928969.1, on the reverse strand, counting down.
GAGGTTGTAGAAAATGTCAAAAACATCATCAAAAACAAGAGAACACAAAACACATAAAACCAAGTACATCTTCCCGAACACGTCCCACTTCTCAAAACCATGGACGGGGCACTGCTGTTTATACAGGAACAGTCTTGATATATCTGGTAGAAAAATATTTATTTTATTTTTGCTGATAAAGTTTGAGGAAGATTGTATTATTATCTAAGCTTTTCAATTTGTCTGTCTGTCTGCAAAATGCTTTAGAATTCGATTATCTTTATGAAAGTGATGAAAGACAGGACAGACAAGAATTTCCGGAAGGGCTACATTTATTTTATTAAGTTGTGATGGTGAGTTCATAGACATAACAATACAGAACATATTCATTATCAATCATTTACATAATACTTAAAATCTTATTCAAACGTATTTTTACTACCTTGGTTTCATTTAAAGTGGTGATACTTTTGCATCCAGCATGGCATGGAGAAAAATACACAATTTGGTTTTCATCGCAGATTGGCTCGTATCCTTTTGTAGAACATCCACAGTCGGAGTTACACGAGGAAATAAAAGACGAATCCCTGTTTAAATTAAAAAAAAAAAACAAGAATCCAAACTTGAGCCATTTTATGGTAACTGTTGATGGTTAATACAACTTTTAAGATATTTCTAATTACCAACAAGCCTTGATCAAAAGTTACTTCAGTGGGATACACCTACGCTTCAAAACAGCCAGCTATACAACATCTTGACAGAAACTGCAGAAGGGAATTTTGACAGGTTGCACCATCTCAGTGCTCCTGTTGGTAATGGATATGAATATGACCATCAAGGCCGGAGAGAAAAAACACCATACAGAGGTTTCATGGATGATCTTACAATAACAACAGACATCCATAATTATCCAAGCAAGATAGATTCTAAAGGCTCTAGAAAAAGCAGCATCATGGGCAAGAATGACCTTTTCAAACCTAAGAAGTTAAGATCCTTGATAGTAAAGAAAGGGAAAAGGAGTTTCAAATGAGTTTACAATCTAGGGATAGAATATTTCATCTTTTATCGGAAACCCTACAAAGTGCTTACGCAAATGGTTTGACGAAACACTTGGAGATAAAGCCAACATTTAAAAATAGAACAAGTAATAGAAGGGATGAGGAACACAGACAATTCAGGATTACCAGAGAAACTCAAGGTATGGATTCACCAACATGGCCTCTTTCCACGCTTGGCTTGGCCATTAATGCTGTACGAGATACCAATATCAACAGTTGAACAATTTGAGATAATCATCAATAAACACCTCGATCATGAAATGGTTTGGAGCACCACAAAGGTTTGGATCAATGGGCTTGTACAGCAGATCAGCCAAACTACAAACTTCCTCAGACATCAATAGTAGAACAGTTTAAGGCCAGCGAAGCAAGGCTTGTCATGACTTTAAAGGGTTGTATTGGGTAAAAATAATATTGTCTGGAGAAGATTTTACTTTTCAAGGACGTACATCAGCTTAAATAATTCTCTTGTTTTGCGGTTAATTAATAGTTGCTTCAGGAGAGCTTTGCTAAATGGTCAAAAAACGTCCATTCTGATCGTTTTTATTTAGCGAGTTCAGTTTAATGATAATACTTCTCTCACCCAGTTGATGGATATGTCCTTGACACGCCAGCTATAGGGCGGCTTGGACAAGTAGCCAGGAATGAGGGGCCAAGTAACATGCAGAAAAACAAGCATGCGCAGCTGAAGCGAATTATTCCTCGGCATTTCAAGTTGAACTTTTTCACAACATAACCTCCAAAGAGCATACCACCCGCAGATCCAGGTACAGTGATGAAACCTTGAAATTAACAAATGATCATGATCAGTTTATTTTTTTTTCAAGTGTAACACTTTTTGGAGACTAATACATATTTCATGTTTTTACCCATGAGATTTCCGGCTTCCAATATATCTACATTAAAAAATTCTTGGAACAATTTCGCGCCAAATGTTGCTAACCCGCCGATGATAAAGATTTCAACAGTTCCCCCAAGGATGATGAAAACGAAGGCTGGATTCTTCGCCTGTAATGATTTTTTTTCAAATCAGACAAAGAAAGATTTATAAATATAAATAATAATATATAAAGTATGCATATATCAAAATCATTTGAAAACAATATGTGTTACATCCAAATTTGAAAAAAAAAAATCAACGAGAAAGATTTACATACTAGTAGTAAGAGAGATTTTGGAAGATGTTTTATACTCTTGCCAAATTCCTCTTTTTCTTTGTAGACCTTCTCAGAATTGGTTTGAGCTTCTGAAACTTTTTCTTTCTGCAGTTCATCGTAACCTAATTGAACATTGCAAACATTTCATCGCATATTGTTCCTCGTACAAGGTAAAATGAAATATATATTCAGCAAACACTTTTTGAACAGAGAAAAAGCATGAAATAGAACTTCAGGAATTATATTGATTTTATTTATACAAGGTTTATACTACCTGGAAGTCTTCTGGGATATCCGATTATAGGAAACAAAACCAATATAAACCCTCCCATTCCCGCCAAAATACAGATCCACCAGGCTCCTACCCATTGTGGGCTCAGTGGACTCAGAGAAAGACTAAAAAATCAAATTGGTGTCAATAATCTATTCAGATAAATGTAACCTTTAACGAAAACTAATTTAATGTATGTAGGTTAATTTTACCTGCTTATGTCCACTTTATCCACGTCTACAAATATGGACAAAGATTGTGCCCCTACAATGTAGCCTACAGCAACACCAAGCGCCGCGCAACAAAACGTACAACCTACAAAACCACAATCTACTCGTAAATACTAGTATTGTATTACAAAAGCATTTTCATTCTATTTTCGGGATTTTCGAGACACATTTAAGAAATTAAAATTCCTATAGAACAATTAATCATTTTGTTCTTTTGGGTTCTTTTATGTATACAGAAGAACTTTGGCATTACGGTACTAGTAATATACTGTGCTAGTGTCGAGTAAGAGAGGAGGTAGTACCAAAGTAGAAGGGAGAGTTCCTGGTTTTACTGTTCTCTTCGATGTACGTTATTCCCAGCGTAAACGATGGAACTGCTCCGATACCGATGAGTGCATTACCCAACAACAACATGGAGTAGTAGCCTTTGTAATTTTGCTTCGAACTTTGAATTGAACAAGTTGCAGTGCTTGAATTGGTCGCAACGCAGACGTTATCGGTAGAGTTTTCCCCTGCACCTACATGAATAATTGAATGCAAACTCTCAAATGGTAAGTGTCAAATTCGTTTGAAAAGCTGATGCTCGAATAGCTTATTTCTTTATGGAATAAGAGTGAATAACTTACTTGATATGGTGTAAGTGTATTTTTCTCCGATGAACTGCGGTAGAGCAAACACCAAACATCCTATAGACATCAAAAACATCCCAGCTCCCATTAGACGAGGCTTATTGGCATAAGTCCCCAAATACCCCACAATCATAAGTAGAGCTGCAGCTCCGAAATCATTGGCCGAGGCGATCATGCCCGACTCCTTACTGGACAATTCATATCTTTTCTCTAACGTGACGATGATTATGTTGATGACACCATTGACGATGAACCCCTCACAGAACGAGAAGATACAATGAAATAGTACGTGCCATCTAATCGTGTTAACGAACTGAAGGCAGCTGGAAAAACGAAGAGTGTGTATATGTACTCTTTTTGGTGTTTGATACTTTATTTTTGATAAATGAAGTAATTTCATATACATGCCCGTGGCTGCATCAACCAGACTATTCTCAGCCCCCGCCCCCCTCCGCCACCTCCCCTGCAAATTACGGGCCTGGCATATGATAACACCATACGAAAAGGAAAAATTAGAATCCAACTCAACTAATAGTGCAAAAATGTTAAAATTATAGTGACGTCGCGCACGGTGTTGGTGTAAAAAAGTCAAAAATTAGTATTGTGGCGGCATTTGCGCTGTTTTCATAATTTTAAAACAATTCATGAAAACCATATATTATTCGGTCGGTAATTGTATAATTAATACATTTTAACAAAAATATTGATCAAAAAATTCCATTTATCAAATATATCTATATTGATTCGGCTATTCAATCAATTACGTCAAAAACAAAAATATTGATAATTTCCATAAAACAAACAACACCAACATAAAATTTAGCAGAAAAGTTCAAAATATGATGTAAATGATGTTAATTCTTACAATTGTGATGTTGTTCAATCGGAATGGTGTGAACGCGTTGTTCAACATGCAAGACAGAGATGTAGACAAGCGTTATCCGAAGACATGTGGAAGGAACATAGAATGTCATCGGTAACTTAGAACAATAATTTCATGAGCTAAATTAATTTTGAAATTGCATCTCAATGATCCTTTTTATTTGCAAGAAACTATATTTTAAAGTAGACTGATATTTTGTGTCGATTTGTATGTTGGGTTTCTGATATGAAGCCGATTTACTGTGAGGAATGAGATCGTGTGATACAAAGTTTGGAGGTTCAATGTCACACAGTTTTTAAGATTCGTTAAATGGCAATTTTTTTAATGTTGAGTAAAAAAAATAATTATTGAAAATTATTTTAAATTCTACAAAATGTTGCCAAGTTATCTGTGGTGACATTAACCATATGTGTAGTCATTAAAAATAGACATACATGTATTCAAAATTAGAGGATTTTTATGAAATGTGCATCTCTTCAAAAAGTTATTGATATATTCCAAAATAATTTCAATAGAATGGTGACAAAATCCTAATAAAAAATTAATGTCAACATGTTATGTCACACACGTTAGAAATAAGGCGTTTTGACGTCATTACGAGGGTTGTCCGTAAAGTTCGTGGACAAGCTAAAAATTAAATAAAAGTTGTGTCATTGATATTTATTTTTAATATATTTCTAATCCTTAACTAAATTTGAATTGAAAAATGTAAATATTTATTCCATTTCAAATGTTTAACTACAATTATGGCTTCATAATTAGACTTGGAATGTAGTCCCGGAGCACCGCAAAATTTTAATCAAAAAGTTATTCATCACTTTATAAATTTCATTTGTCTGTTATAAAATTCCGCGGAAATCTGGATGACTTTTACATAATTAGATCGACAACAGTTACTTTAAACCTGCAAAATTTGAGCGTTCAAAGTTTCAAAATGGCTGAGCAATTAAGGTTAAAACATATTAAGACAGGGTCGGTTTATTAAAAAAATTCATTTTCGGAAGGTGTCAAGGAGCATATAAATTTTTTAACTTATTTTCTGGTTGATAAGCCTGATATGGATTAACAAAAGGAAACAATAATGATTGATCTTATCTGACTGATATATTCTGCATCAGTAAACATCCCTGTCAGGATCTGTCCAAAAGTCTCATCATCCGTAGTTTGAAAAAAAAAACGAGATAAAAGTCACACTGAGCAAAATTTAATTTCCTTTCAAAATTGAATTCCCTGACGATAGTTCCAGAAAAAGATAAGGATAGAACTTTGTTAAAAAAATGGAGACCAATATCTCTTCTAAATTTTGATTTTAAAATATTATCAAAGGCATTGGCAAAAAGGATGAAAACTTATTTAACTCATTTAACAGAATCTGGCCAAACTAGATATTTAGAAAATAGATTTATATCAAAAATGTTTAATTAATATCAAGAACTATCTCTGATCTTATAAATTATTTTAGTATCAAGAATATCCCCCCCCCCCCCCCCTGGACTAATTCTTTTAGTAGATTTTGAAAAGGCATTTGATACAGTAGAATGGTGTTTCATTGATAAAGCTTTAGAAATATTTGGGGTGGTGAAAGTTTCAGGCATTGGGTTCAAATCCTGTATACAGACATATCTAGTAGTGTCATAAACAATGGATATGCAACATCTTTTTCAAATTAAGTAGAGGGGTAAGACAGGGATGCCCTTTATCACCGTACTTGTTCATTTTATGTGTTGAATTGCTTGCAATAGCTATAAGAGCAAATAAAAATATGCGCAACATACTAGTATAAATAGGGAAGACTGGATTTAAGATTAGCCAGTTAGCAGATGACACTACATGTTTTCTAAGTGATGAAAAATCAGGAATTGAAATATTAAATGTTATTCAAAATTTTAAGCATTGTTCTATTAAAATTAAGTTGAATAAGACTGAAGCAATTTGGATAGGAAAAATAAAAATTTCAAACCAGGAATCTTGCCAGTAAAATGGCCAAAAGGTGATTTTTTTACTCTTGGAATTTGGAAGTTCAAGTGGGGAACAAAAATTTCTTTTTCTAAAAACTTAAATACAAAATTAGATGAACTAAAAGCAACTTTGAATTTATGGAAAATGAGGAACTTAACACTTATTGGCAAAATTCTAATAGTAAAAATTTTAGCAATATCTAAAATAGTATATTAAGCACAAGTACTTCTACTTCCCCCACAAATGATAAAGGAAGTGTCTAAAGAACTGAATAAGTTCGTATGGAATAATGAAAAACCAAAGGTTAAAAGTTCAGTATCTTGCCAAAAAATTAATAAGGGTGGATTGAAAGTTCCTAATTTTGAAGCACAAATGAAATCATTAAAACTTGGTTGGGTTAGAAGGATATTCAGTAATACAAAAGCAAGATGCAGAAGTACAATTCAATCTTACCTGAAGGATATAGTATTAAATGATTTTATAATTAGCAGAGGTTGTTTAAATAGGCTATATGCATATTTAACATTACCACAATTTTACAGAGAAATTTTTGAAACATGGACACAACTAAGATGTAATGATATTGATATTGAACCAAAAATTTTTAAAGAAGCTCTTTGGTTCAATGATAACATTAAAATCAATAATGATACTGTGTTCTGGAAAAAATGGTACACAAAAGGAGTCTTATATATTGGAGATATTTTAGGTGATAATTATGATTTTTTAAGTCATGAGGAAGTAGGTAAACTGTATGACTTAAATGTATCTTTTTTTGATTACTTTTGTTTAAGGAATGCCATTCCATATCATTGGCGAAAAAATACATAAGGCAAAACAAAAAAGTTTCAATCAATAGAGATTCTTTGATCTTAAGATTCAATGATAAAATAAGTCCATTGTCAAAAAAATCTTGTAAAGACTTTTACTGGATTATAGTAGAAAGTCTAAATGAAGTACCAACATGTGTACAAAAATGGGAGAAAATATTTAACACAAACTTTTCACCCTGCAGACTTAGAAAAAAATGTTATGCTACCTTTTGTGTGTCTATTGAAACATCATTACAGTCTTTTCAAAATAAGCTAACTCATAGATTTTTATCACATAATAAACTACTTTTTCAAATGAAAATTCAAACTTCACCACAATGTTTATTTTGTAAAAAAAAGAAGATACTTTAGAACACAAATTTTATTACTGTACTTGTGTTGCAACTTTTTGGAACCATTTTCTAACATGGTGGAATGATCTACATATATTCAATGTAGAAAATCTTTTTTGCAAAATGTTATTTTAGGTCTATATGAGAGAAAATTGACTGTTTGAATTACTGCATTTTGCTTGCAAAGTCATAAATAAATTGGGTGTCAGTATCTAATTTGGATATCGTTAGAAAAGTACCAGAGTTTCACAACTTTTTAACTGTTGAAAAAGAAATTACTGCTTAAAAAAGAAGTGTATTGCTCAAATAGTAATTTAGATAATTTTAATGAAATCTGGCAACCAATATTAGATATATTATAATCATTATCTTGGAATTTATTATATTTTTTTATATATTATGCCATTCAATTAAGTGTCAAAATCAAAATGTAATTTCCTCTGTAAAAGATTCTTTGTAAAAACAATGAACAGTTAATTTGTATAAAATTATGTAGATAGTAAGCTCCACAATAATTTTTAATGATTATAAATCAGAAACATTGTCCTATAAGATGTAGATAGATGTTATTGTCTATAGTTGAATTTATTGCATGCTTTTCTATTTTATAATTTTGTATATGAAGAAAGAGCCAATAAAAAAAAATCCCTGTCAGGATCTGTCCAAAAGTCTCATCATCCGTAGTTTGAAAAAAAAAACGAGATAAAAGTCACACGTCAAAATTTAATTTCCTTTCAAATTTGAATTCCCTGACAATAAAGTTTGTCAACTCTATATTTGATGCTGGCAAAGCGTTCAACACGGGAGTTTACATTCGGTAGTCCAGTATTGAACATATGTCAATATTCATTTTGTTATTAACCCGATAGCATCGTTTAACATACTTCATCACGCTTGGCACACTTCGACTGGTTCATACATGTACCTCATCTAATTTAACCTTTGATATACATGTAGTTTGATGAGCACCTGAAACACCCAAGGTTTGCCAAATGGACCTCATTATAAGTTAAACAAGATATGAGTACCAATAACCATTTTGTATTATAAGTGTAATGATACGTATTTTCCATTTTTGTTTACAAAAACATTTTTTTTAAGAAATACGAAACTTCGAAACTGCACCACATCGAAAATCCTTTTCATTGAAAACTTAAAGTCAGGGAGGGGTTCTCAGGTTCGTTTCCTAACTTTCTTTTAACTGAATTATTTGAAAGATCTATGGAACCAAAAAATACTCAGCATGAAAGGGTCTATGTGAGTGTGGGGGTTGAAGATGGGTTGGGGATAGGGACTTTGAATGAAAAAAATAATTCAAAGCTATATAAGCAACATATCTACAATCACACAATGTACTGAAACGAAGGACAGGTACTAGCACCTACTGATATGATATGGAATTGTTTTGAATTTATCTCAAATAAAAAGCATGTAAAATTAAAATGTGATGTCAAACAAGTTTTGTTATTTCTACCAAGCTTTTTATTAAATTAGGCAAATCATGCTTATATTCTCCTCCCGCAATATGCATGCAAAAGGGCATAAAATCTAATTACATGTGTTTTCAATGAATTGCATTATATAACTGGCGGTATTATTGGGTTTTTATTTTTTCTTCATAAAAAATGCTAGCAAAAGAGTAACGTCAAATTAATTTTCTAGAACTTCGTCATTTTGACGTTACCGAAACTGACAGCAACTAACACCGTGCGGAACGTCAGTAGAAATGTTCATCCCTAATACATGTAACCTTTCATTTCCTAGACGTTACTTTTGACGTACTATAAAAACAGGGTTAGACAAAAATTACATCTAACTTATGGAGAACTTACCCTGGTCGAATGCTTAGGCAGCCATATTTGGATTTCTTTTCTGTGTCGTCTGACATGATGTTGGGTTCAGCCTATATTCCAGAAACGGCTCCTGTTCTCTGCCGCTGTTTCATAAAATTTTCAAGTGTTATAACTTTTAATAGCTATTTAAATATTCGTTTACACGCACAGTAAATAAATTCTTCTTTTCCCACAGTATGTTTGCCCTCTTCAATGTAATAAAATCAACATTTATTTTTTTTTCTTCTATCTATTAAATGAACATAAAGGACAAACGTCCATCTATAAGAATTTCACTGTCTTAAAACAGACAAAGCAACATGATTTTCGGAGGAATTAAAGATTTTGTTATTTTTAAAAAATGGTCAAAGTTTCTCGTGGAAATTTTTCTAAGTTAATTTGACACGGATTTTATTTTCAAAGATCCTGTGCTGTTTCATCAATTTATGGAGTCAAAAAGACATCCAAGGCAAAATAATTTAGATAACATTACCTGACTTTTATTTGAACCCAACTTTTAAAAACTTCACGGGTCTCCGAATTTCAATAAGGATTGTCCATGTGTGAGATTGGGTCAACGTATTCAGTTGTACTGCATGTCAACATACCAGTAGCCCAGCGCCCGAGATTTTATTTCCATGTTTACGAAGCATTTGTCAGTCGTACAATAAAACCTTACATGGCCTTAGGCTACACATTCTCTCTCTCTAAAAAAAAAGGTTAAATAAGTATATTGATACATGTATTCACATTTGCACACATCATTGTAGGTAATTTTTTTAAGTAGTAAATTTTATGAAGGGGAATTCGAATTTCAATTTACGAAAAAATTGAAGCATTTTCAGTGCAAGTTATCCCCTTAAATTCCGGCAAAATACTTATCACCGTTGTTTTGAACATATTTTATTGTATAATTCATAAAAAGGGATTGGTTATCACTTATCACCGTTACCCCTACCATCATCTGTACATGTAACAAATTCTGTTATTTTCCAGCTAGGGAGGTAAAATCTTTTTGAATGGGCAGTGTATGGTGGCATAGTTCTGCCCCCTACATGCAATATAAATTATGTTCACATGCAACATTATTAAGTTGACATGCAATATATTTTTGTCAGCATGCAAGTAATCATGTTGACATGCAAGTTAATGATCTTATGAGACAAGTAAATTTAAATATGTGTAAATTTACTTATTTATGTCCGTATCTGACTTTGTAGATGCAAGATGCAACATAATTATGTAGACATGCGACTTATTTATGTTAACATGCAATTTATTTATGTCAACAGGCCAGATATATATGTCAACATGCAACTTATTTATGTTAACGTGCAAGATATGCATTTTAATATGCGACTTATTTATGTCACATGCAACTTATCTAGGTAAAACATACGTATGGTGGTCATATTTCTGCCCCCGACATGCAAGATAAATTATGTTATCATGCAACATAATTATGTAGACATGTAACATATTTATGTCAACATGCAGGTTAATTATGTTGACATGCAAGTAACCAATCTAATAAGAAAAATGATTTAAATATAGTTAAATTTACTCATAACGCCCGTATCTGACATCGTAGATGCATGTTGACATAAATAAGTTTATTATGTTTACATAATTATCTTTATCTTGCATGTTGACAAAAATACTAAGTAAGTTGCATGTTGACATAATTATCTTGCACGTCGACATAAATAAGTCGCATCATCGCATGTTGACATAATTGTCTTGCACGTCGACATAAATAAGTCGCATGTTGACATAATTATGCTGCACCTTGCATCTAGGATGTCAAATACGGGCGTTAGTAAGTAAAACCCATATTTGAATTACATTTTCTTACGGTACTGGTAACTTGAATGTCAACATAATTAACTTGCATGTTGACATAAATATGTTGCATGCCAACATAACTGTTGCAGGCAAAAACTTGACAAGCAAAAAAAAGTCAACAACTTCTTTCAGTACCAACCACTACATTACCCTTATTTGACTATACTTCAACGAAAATGTAATTTCTAAAAGAGGGGCTTTCAATTAACATTTTTAATAGAGAGAGGTTGTGTTGCGCAGCCCCCTCCCCTCCCGATATTAATTTTGCATTACTAGTAATTGAATTAATACAGAATTCATCAAGATTGATAACAAGATGTAAACATCACAAATCGACATTATATTCCAACGGTATTATAATTACCATACATGCATCAACGTTAATAGGTGTTTAGCAAAAATGATAAATAATAATTTTCTAACGCGATATAAGTGTTGAAAACGACAAGAATCTCTCTCTCTCTCTCTCTCTCTCTCTCTCTCTCTCTCTCTTACCTTCCATATTTGTGCCATCTTAGTAAAGATTATTTTTGTTTAAACATTTATTTAAATTCATGCAAACAAACTTCACAGTTAATTGCGCAAAGCATACATTTACGCAAACTTTCACCTTCTTGTCCGGAACTTTATTTGTTAATGGCTTTTTCATTGAAGTGTTACATAATATATTTACACAAACCGTGCATAATGAAAATTCAAACGTTTGATTTTTTCTTCTTTTTTTAATCTCACCATTCCTTGCTTTAAAATACGAAACATTAGCTATTGTCTATCTTTTCTGACTGATTTTTTTTTCCAACGACAGCATTCCGAGTATTGACAAGGAAAAACAAATGAAGAGTAGAGAATCCAGACTCGAAAATCTTTTGAACATGGTGTTGTCCCTCGGGTCTACAGGAGGGACAGTACTCGATAAAGAAATAGATGGATGGGGGAACCAGTCTATAGATGACCATTTTCGTGCTTAAATTAAAAGTAAACAGGATATATGTGTTTGTGAAACACTGGTGCCCCGTTTGACAACATTTGTCAAAGGTTTTTTTTACGCTCCAGTCATCAAAGAATCGAGGCAATTTATAGTTCTGATCTGTCTATTTGTCTTTTGATCTGTTTGTCCGCAAAAACTTAATCTTGCCCATAACTTTTGAATGGTTGGTGATAAAGCTTCCTTATTTCATAGATATATCCATATGAGCAGAACTTTCTGGAACCAATATTATTTACCTCGGCCTTGAAGTTTGACCTTTTTTTAAACTTTGACCTCGGCCAAAGCCTTTTGAAATATTGGGTTTGGGCTTTTGTTTTCCCTGTGTGATTTTGACTTACATTATTTTGACAAAAAATATCCTTCCCTGGTTGGTGATTTATGAATTTCTTGCAACAGAATCTTTCCAAATGGAACAATTTTTCTAGCTCTTGACCTTGATCTTAGAGTATGACCTACTTTTTACAAAAAATTTAACCTAGGGCCTATTCCCTGAATGGTTTGTATTAGCGCTTTCATATTTCACAAGTACTCGTATATATTCCTTGTGAAAAGACTTTTCTTTGTATACCAACATTGTAGAACTCTTGACCTTGAGGTTTGCCTTACATTTGAAAATCTTTTACCTTAGCCTTGAACTGCAATCGGGGCAACAGTATTACTAAATATATCTTGTTCGTATTATATTTTTAAGCCCCCGTAATCGAAGATTCGAGGGTATATAATATTTGTCCTGTCTGTCTGTTTGTCTGCAAAAACTTTAATCTTGCCAATAACTTTTCTGTGGGTTCAGCTATTTTGTCCTGTCCGTCTGTAGATATGTCCGTTAATCTGTTTGTCTGCATAAACTTTAATCTTGCCAATCACTTTTGAGTGGGTGAGGCTATGACTTTAATATTTCAGATTTATTTCTTGTGACAAGATCTTTCTTAGGGCACAAGAAAATTGACCTTGACCTTGGAGTTTGAATAACTTTTACCGAAAATTTTCAAACTTTAATATTGCACAAAATTTTTGAACAGATGGTGCTTGGGCTTTCATACTTATGACCATTCAATGTGACAAGTACTTTCAAAGGGTATAAATATTTTTTACCTTGACCTTAGAGTTAGATCCACTAAAAAAAAAAATTATCTTGGTCATAACTTTTGAACAGTTAGTACTAGGGCTTTCATATTTCACAGGTATAATTCTTGTGACAATACCTTCCTTTGAATAAAAACAAATTTGACCATTTGACCAAGACCTTGAAGTGTTGCATTATCAAAACCATCGCTTTTTACAAATAAAATCGATTCAATTATTTTACTCAAAATATCTAATTACATAAAGATATCTCACAAACAGCTCAACGTGTAATCTAGTTCCGTGTATTATATAATACTTATATATAAGTAATTCAATATAATGCAATACCTAGTCTTTCGTGCATTGCATAAAATTTGGTCTGGATTCAAAATATTTTTAATCTACTAAATCAGTATTTGATAGATGAAAAAAATGCTTCATAGATTCAACATCTCGAAGAGGTATGAATTAAAAGAGGAAATTTTAAAACAAGTGATGATGGTACTCAAAACACGCACGCATACCTTCTGGGTATTTTTAAAAACATGTAACATCTTCAGCATGTTAGAAAAAATAGTAACCTAGAAACATCTCCGAGAGTAAATCAAGAAGTACCTACCATTATTGATTCATTCATGTCAACCGTTGAATCGATTTTCTAACTGACCATCGGTACTAACTTTTCTGATGTAATTCGCTTAATTCTTAAGACTGAAATAGGATATAGCTGGTCATTCAACTTTCAATCCAGAAATATATGCATTTGTAAACTAGTTGCTACAGTCGATGAGTGTTATGGTATACATTGCGTCATGGAATATCAGAATTCTTTATAGCAATTAGTGAAGGAATATTATTATATTTTTTCCCATTTAAGGGAATCACCTATCTGAGAAAACTGCATTAGAAGGTTTTAAATTGATTTGGAAGGGGTATAAATAGAAAAATCATACATTTAATACACTTAACCCACCATCTGTTAGGGTTCTTCATATGTTTGTAATAAATGAGATCTTACGATGATTTTGTGAACATAGCTCTGCAAATGATCCATAGACTTTTTGGTATTATATATTAAGCATTATTGTATAATTATTTTATCTAATACACTTAGCAATTACATTTTCACATTTATTTTAAAATTATTATAAGCAGATAACATAAAGGGGAATAACTTCTCTCAAAGTAGGGTAAATAGTACCCTACATGATCAATAGAGCCTCACTGGGTGCCTTGCATCTGCTTTAAAAAATTCACTCCATTGAACTTTGTACTCTGCCTTTCAGATGTCCAGAAGCAAACATGGTGGTTCTGGCATCGAGAGGGAATTACCAGTATTTGATTCATGGAACTTCAATCTTGGGGAAACAGTTAAGTATAATAGCTTTTATTCCTAATAATAGCTACTAGTCCTTGTACTACAGAGCAAACCATATTCACTGCTTATTTTCATCCTTTTTATTAAATATAAGCAAAATGCATGTAACAATAATTATCAGAACAAATACTTTACTGAATTCTAGTTTTATCACAGTTGGCCAAGAAATAAAATAAAACAAAGTACAAATGTGGAGTAGTTGGATATTTCAATTTGATTAATACTATTAAATTCATAATATGACAAACATGTTTAAAAAGGCATTAAATAAGGATTTATATACATTTATCAATGCTCAATTCCAAAAGCTTACCCCAAAATAAATCTTACTTGTACGTCATAACTATTACAGTCAATTGAACAATTAAAAAATTAATATTTATTATAAACTTGCATTGGACAACATTTTGTCAATAGTAGGCAATGCAGTAAAATCTGAGTTATATTTTGGTAATGAGATCACAATCATCAATTGACATGGCTGTATATTGATAACACCTCTAAATTAGGAAATGGGAGGCCAGAATGAGGAATTTCTCAAAAATGTAAACACATCTATAATGAACAAGAGAGTTATGGCCCTTTTTAGTTACATCCAGGACTGGAAAATGGAACTCTACACCTTTAATTTGTAAAGGGTTCTGCCTTATCACAAAATCCTAAACATAATCCAAAATGACCTTGATCTAATACATATACATTTATCTTTTAACATGGTAAAATAATGCTTTTTTTGTCAACATAAAGATGTTGAGAGAAATACCAAAAACCTTGTTCTTGTTCAAAGACATTTTGGGATGAAGCACAAAAGCATGGAAAAGGGACAACTTTGTGCTCATCTCTATGCAATAGTCTTCTGTATTTTACTCCTCCATTTCTATAGATTCAGCATGGTTGGATCATCTACTAAATTTCCAAAGAAAATCTTTACAATCCATCTCATAATGGATAGATATGATCTAATTGTTTTAATATACAATAACAAGCCTATGAGAAAAGTATCATTTTTATGCATAAAATTTACAAAGATGGGTCTTTGGATTGATGATGAGATACACAAAAAGTTCTTTTCTATGATTTGATAGCTTAAATTTATAGGCCACCTTGCAAATTTGAGAGAACTTAATATAGAAATAGGGGAGATAATTCTAACAATTTTTATATCTAAGGATTTTATCCATACATTTCATTAAGTTTATGTTGACAATGTTTGTTCTTATCATCTCCATTTTATAAGCATTATTTAGTTTGAATATAAAATGAAAATGCAAATATCCCTCTATAACAAATAAAATAATTTAAATTGGAGCTAAAATATAAGACAAAATAAAAGAAATACTTATTCATAAAAGAATACAAATCAGAAAAAACTTAAACATTTATGTTAACAAAACAAAAATTCATTTAAACATTAGTATTCTTATAATATACTGTATTGCACAACATACTCATGTTTTAATAAACTGTTATATTTTCAGACAAGAAAATGAGTAATACACATAATATCATTTGACCCGTACCTCTGGACATCCAAAATATTGCATATCAGACATTTTTACTTCTTGTATTAAAACTTGAAAGTACTGTAGATTCCTTATTTTATGACAGTACTTAATATCGTGAAATGGTCCAATAACGTCAAATCGCAGGAACAATAATTCACAAATTGGTAATTTATCTAGAGATATTACATATATAAAAGCAGCATAAAAATAAAAGCAAGTAATTTTATTTCGCGAGCGGTATTTCTTGCGTTATTATACGATAATTTATTCATCGCGTATATTTAGGAATCTACAGTATCTACTTTACGTGTACATAATTTGGTGTATTCAAAATTAAGCCTAATCACTGGGGACAAAGTTGTTGGCGTAATCATAAATTAGCGCTACACATGTCCGTTCAGTGTATTGTATATACATGTATAAATTAATTTCTTAGCCATGTTCATGAATTAGCGCATTGTTGTCGTTGCTAAAGTCGCTAAAATATGATGCCCGCTTTTTAAAGTACACATAAAGTATTTACCTCCATAAAATTTGCTGAAAAAATTAGGTTACTAGCATTCAATCTTTTTTTAGCATTCTGTCAGTGCATTTGTAGACAAGGTCACACAGAGAAAAAAAAAATTTTGGTGTGAACCCCCCTCCCCCCCCCAAAAAAAAATTAAAAGTCAGTCTATGGAGTCTTCAGATGCTCAATAACATATATCATTTTTATCAAAAGGCACATTGGGTTGAAAAGGATATTGGTCAATGCATAATAAGTTCACAAGCTTTTAAACAAGTTTGCCTAATAGGTGGAGGTAAAACCTCTGTTTCTTTTTGCAATACTTTGAAACATTGAACTAAACTTTCTGAGATGACCTTACTTTAGGACTTAGATGCACTATTTGTCATATCTTTTATAAGGATCCATCTGAAACATGAGCTTTCTGCACAGCATAGTCAAGTTAAAGATACACTTTTCTATGTTATACACTGCAAAAGCCAATGACTTGATTATAATGGTCATAACCCCAGAATAATCCATGTTTCAAATAATTGGAATACCAAGCATTAAAAAGGTTACTTTCAGACAATCAGTTTATTCTATCATATTGTAAATCATGTTATGCTTTCATAATGAATGCATCTAGTCACAACTGGTAACATTTAAGTTGATTTTAAGGTTTCAATTCTTCTCTGTTGCAGTTTCCAAGAAAAGAAGAAAAAGAGAGGAAAACCCTGTTATCTGATTTATGGTAAGGGGTTAAAACAGATCCAGCCTTTTTATCCAGGTCATTCGAGTTCAATTTTACACTGCTATAAAAATTAGACAAATCAATTAAATAGGTTATTTTTATGGACAAATGCATTTTAGAATTTTTTCCCTACATAAATTGATTAAAATTAAATGCCAAATCAGAATCTACATTCAAGTAACAATTATGTTGACCCTGAGAGAAATGAAGAAAAAATAGACATAAATTTGCAGTTTGTCATTAATGTTACATGTATATATTGCACTTTGTTTACGAGTCTATGAAAATAAATACCATAAAAGGAATATGACTTAGAAGTCAAAATTAACAACCCAGCTTCACAACAGTTTGACACAAAAACATATACTATCTGGATTCTTAATACAAAGTATATTTACATTGTACATACCCTGAAACATTACAATAAGACATACAGTACTATCTAAAATATTTCTTCAATTAAATCAATCACATAAGAAAAAACAGAAGTCTCTGATGAGATTGTAGCTTTACTGACTTGTACTTATAATACAGAAAGAGAAAAGGTAGTACATGTACTTAGAGATGAATCAAATCAAAACTTGAAGTAGAATTTTAAAAGTGGCACT
Organism: Saccostrea cuccullata; assembly: GCF_032062105.1. Classification (NCBI taxonomy): domain Eukaryota; kingdom Metazoa; phylum Mollusca; class Bivalvia; order Ostreida; family Ostreidae; genus Saccostrea; species Saccostrea cuccullata. The sequence continues at coordinate 161,795 of NW_026928969.1, read as the reverse complement.
TTAGGACCATTACCAGTTTACTTTGGACTTTCAGTAAAGCATGGCATTCTCGATGTTACCTAATTAGCTTCTGAAATTTACACAGCTTTCCTTCACTGTTGAAATATACATAGGATAGAAATTCGTCCGAATGTCAACTGGTGTAGTAATAGCCAATTAAAAGTTCTCTCACGGCACAGAGGTGGGGCATACTGTAAACCAATTATTATACGCGTAATTTTTTATTCGCGACTGACCGCTAGAGAACTAATTCGCGACGATTTATTTCCGCGAACAAGGGATCATATTTTTTTTTATTTCCACAAGTATTTTTTGTATCAAATTAAAATTTTATAACCGCCCATAAACTACGTAAAATGCTACCGTGATTACTGCTTACGCATTATCATTCAAGACATTCTGTGCATTGCGTCCATTTAAAATCTTATATCCGCACCTGAAGTAGGAAAAATGTTACTATGAGTATACTTCTTACGCATTATTCATGACGCTTGAATGAAAATCGGGTTAAAAAATCGAGGAGATTAAAGTTGATTTCAAACTCTCAAGTGTAAAAGTTCGTCATGCTAATTGGATAATTGACGCTTTACAAGATCTACATAGTCATAGGGCAATTATTATAAATGGTTGGGACGGCGCAGGACTGGGCTATAATTAGTCGTAATTAACCAGGCTATCTCTAACTCGTCTGTGACAATAATGAACAATGATAACACAAACTGAAATAATTATTGACATTTTAATCATTTTTAGACAAATAGTTTTAGATTTGCCATTCGTTTATATATTTTTTCTGAATGTTTGCAATTAAATTTCAACTGCTTTTAGAACACAAAAGTTCTTCGACCCGTGATTACTTATTGAACCGTCGGGATCGGTATTCAAAACAGGGCAAATAACTCTAATTGTAACATTGGAAAATAACAACTGAACTGGTTCGCGACGATAAATATCCACGAGCAGAGGTTAATCGCGGAACTTGCGGATATTTATCGCACGCGTATAATACTTGGTTTACAGTAATTCGTCTCACAGTTGTCAACAATTTCAAGTTCCTGATGCTATTAATTTCTTAACCGATGAGAATCTACTAGTATTCGCCATTACGTAGCGCCGAGAATGCCACGCCTCACTGAAAGTCCAAGCTAACCCGAGAACTGTAATAAAACATTTCAACATATTTCTTTGAGTAGCTTTCACAATGACAAATAGAATTACAAGCCTTGGTTTTTATATCTTTTTGAAAGAACTTCATAGAAATTTTAATTTCAGTAACCTCAGAAACACTGTTTGTTAAAACCAAAATCTATGTATGTATGATATTACTTATCTTAGGAGTAGTCTTGTGTTTTAAGTTCTATTAAAATCAGGCCAATCTTGTATCATTTTTGAAATAAGATTTGCAGACACATAAAAGAACAAAACACCACTGATCATTGCTTATAGTAAGCTGTGGTCTTTGACCAAAAGACATTTAAAATGTGCCTAGAATAAACACAATTTCATAAGGTATACCTTAAATATATATATTGGCAAGAATATGATCAGCATGATTTTTATAAATATGGTGTTTCTCATAAACATGCAATCCATCTGTACTTTAGTACCAAAAAAAAAATGTAAGAAGGCAAAACTGTGTGAATTCAAATCTTGATGACTTTTTTTTTCAACTTAAAATGCAAATTGAAGAGCTTCTCTTCTTTCAGCTCTTCTGATCACCTCCCCTGAATAACGACATGAAAGAAGTGGCAGCCGTGGTGACGAATCCACTGGCTGTCAGTTGCTCTGGAGGTTGACCTGGATAAGACATGGTCTGGATGTTGGATATTGTGCTGTTGTATCCGGCTCGAGTTGGAACATCCGACATATCCGACACATCCTCTGTGACCTGCTCCCAGTCACTGATCAATTCGTCCTCTCCCCCACCGGTATCTGAATCCTCCTCTTGGAGGATAATCGAGTCCTCGATGGAAGCCATTAGATCTTTATCGATTTCAAAATTGGAATTCCTGTTTCAAATCAAAAGCATTTCAGGAGTAAATTGAAATAAAAGTCCTTTTTTATTTTGAATCTAGAAATTTAAAGAAAAATAAAAGGTGTCCTAAAATGTACTTTTTCTTCTCATGAAAATGCAAATTCTTAAAAGTATATACAATGTATCTCCCTATAGCAACAATGTTCTGGAGTGTACTTACTTTCCCAGTGATGGACAGGACAGAAGCACCACAATATTCTGAAGTGTGTTCCTAGGATCTATATGCTCTGGATTAGGAACATTCTGGGCAAAGCACAAATACAAGATATTCTGGTTCAAGCAGGCCACACTGTGTTTAAACTGTCTCTCTATTATTTCATTGGTACAAAAGTCACTGAAATCAGAATTTCATTTCATTGTAGAAAATTTTGAAAAGGCATGTCTGTTTATATGTCCATATGTCAAAATTCAGTTGTGTTAATATCAACAGTACACCTATATACATAATTTTTTTTCTTGATTTATTCTCTCACACTCAACATTACCGTATAATCCCTATTAACCGCCCCTACCCCTATAAGCGCCCCCTTAGGTCTTTTTCAATTGTCAAGAAATAATGGCCCCCTATAAGTGATTAAAATCAACCAGAATCGTATCAAAAAAATGTTGTCTATCATCCAATTTCTCAATGGAAAATGAACAGTTTAGCATAATTTGGGTGGATTATCTTCACTTTAAATAAAGTTAGACATTATCTTAGTTGTTTCTTGTATTTATTTTTATTTTCAAATGATTTTTTTAAGTTAAAACATGACATTAAATATCATAAAGAGAACACCAAAATAACCGCCCCTTTTTGCAATTTTCTAAGCGCCCGGGGCGGTTAATAGGGATTATACGGTAATTTGGATTTGATACCACAGCAACTTTACAACTGAGATATGACTGGGAAAAACATTACCAGAGAGTCAGAGAAAGGTAAGCAGAGACTTGTTGGTTGGTGGTACACATAACACTCACCTGTAGGGCTGTTTTCTAGGAAGACGGATATCCAGTATATGACTAAGTACAGCAGTCATCTGACTGGCGTAACACAAGCCAGCACTGATTCTGTGACCGGGATTTCTCAAACTGTTGTCAGGATGACCACCATTTTCCTGGTTTGCAGCCACTGCAAAAAAAATCAAAGAAGGATACACTTCCTATTTTCAAAAACTTTGCTTTCACATATCTACATGTATGTAATAGTGTCCACTCATGAAAAATTTCTTTTTTACATTTATTCATATTGTAAAGAAAATAACCACAGTTTCTGAAACTTTTGTATATAAATACCAAAGAGCTGTTGTAAAAATTGTTAGACAGACAGAGCAAATACATTAATTTCATGTTAGGCTAATGTATCCCTTTTTATAAACTGCAATAAAAATTTTAAAATGTGCTGTAGAAGTCCAATGAAGTATTCCGTGTTAAAAGAAACTTATTTCACCTTCATCAATCCTTGTCTTTACAATGCTTTTATATGTACATTATAAACTGACTTACCCCACAAGTTATATGCTGAGTAATCTCCACTACAAGGTAATGTGGGTTCCACAATTCTGTGTTGGGCCTCCCCACTACCGTCTGTGTATACCCACTGTCCTCTAACATACGCTGTACGACTGGCATCTCGGAGTGCACTCACTGTGCTCACAACCATTGAGTCTGTTTCACTGTTAACATGTGTGCATGGTAGAGAAAGTAAAGTGCATTAATTACCGTATAGAGTGTTTTCTTTGCGGGTGTAAAATTTGGCATTTTGCCTTCTCTAAGGTATGCCAATAATTTTGGCGTAATTTATTTTAGCGGACGCAATGTTTAAGCTCTTTGCAGATGGACACTAATAAGAGTAATGACTATTTCAGTGATTAAAATTTTAGCGGCCTATCATCAAAATGCCAAAATAGGCCAAAATTAGCACCCTGCTAAAATAACCCGCTATATGGTATGTTTGGAAATACACAGAAAAATATACAAGTACATGTATATGATAATCAAATGTCACAAAAATATCTTATGAAAACATTTTTGTACTTTGTGGGAATGTAAAATATTGATCTGGGTACTTATTCAAGAAATATGTGCTTTGAGCTAGACTTTTTGTGACCTTGACATTGTACTCTTTTGGATGTTCCATCTCACTGAGTTACCTAGTACATGTAATATCATTTTGGGACATTCAACAAGAAAATCCTACAGGAGGAAACATTTTTGTCTGTGTTGGTCTGTGGGATGTCAGAGTATTTATTTATTTATTCAAGAAAGACCTGTGCCAATCCCATGACCTTAGACTCAAGAAATGAACTTGTACATGTTCAAGTTTTCAATTTCAGTGTAATGAATACTAGTAGCTGATGTAAGAATGTTATAATAAACCAAGGCACATACGGAAAAATGAAAATTTGATTCTATCCCCACTACCCCTCCCCTTCATTCAAATAAGACATAAAGTAATAGTCATAGTACCGGTATATGTTCAAAGGAATGTCAAATAATACTTTATTTTTACCACACATAATATTGTTCATCATCTCAGGTATAGACTTCGAAAATCTAAAAGGCACGAAAACTTTTCACAGACAGCTAAATAATTAGTAACAAAGTACCTGACCAGGGCCACCTCCTCCACCTGGAAAATAAACTTCTCCAATCTATCCACCTGGACCTTTCTCTCGGCTGCTAGCTCTCTCTTCTTCTCCCTACAGAGCTGTAGTTTCTCCTCATTAGCTGCCCTTACAGCGTCTATGTAGGAACAGATGCGCCTTTTCTTTTCTTCATGTCTGCGACCTCTTACGACTCGCTGGTAGTTTTCTCTCTTGTGTTTATCACAAAGCTCTTTGCCTGCAATTTTAGGTAATTTTATAAAATTATGAACTATTCATATATATAGTAGATTTGTAGCAAAAAGATATGATTTGCTTGTTTGCTAAATTGCATGTTCCAGTCAAGTCTACTAGGAAATCACTAATATTCATGAAGGTTTGATTTTCACTACTTAACACACAAAAAACATTATACATACCCTTTAATCTTGTTTCTTTTGCTGCAGCAAGGGCCTTTTTTAAAAGCTTGATCCTTTCTTTGCATTGTTCAATTTCACTTTTCTATACAAAATAAAATGTATAACAATGAAGCAGTTAATAAAAGACTAAAAATTTAACATACAGTGTTTGTATGCAATATAGATTTTAAAACATTAATGATAGAAATCTTGGTATTATGCAGGTGGCCCAAATGAAACATATTAGTTTGGGTTAAATCTAGAATAAACAATGCTGCCAATGCTATCAAAGGTAGCAAATGTTTGAAGCTCAAAATATAACATTATTCATACATTTTCCAGGTTAAACTGTTCTCACTAAAAATTTTTAAGGAAAAAAATAGGGGTTTTATTTCTTGATCCACATAAATGTATTTAACTGAAATATATGAGCAAATCAAATGCTTATAAAGTAAACCAGTATTTGTAGCTTCACATTGCTGTTCCTTATGTCAAGTGAACTGAGTGAATTCATGTGTTGTCTAGGACAGAAATTTTTAATCAAAAAAAAAGAAGAGCAAAAGACAAAAGCATTATTAAACTAGAATTTTTGTTTTTTTCTAAAGCATATATGTCACCCTGAACTTGTCTAAAAATTTTGGTCCTTGTCATAACAATATACCAATCATATTCATTTGGGGCAACATAAATACTGTGTACAGGGTTATTTTTGCCCCGTGTTATTTTCGCCCTTTTGCACTTGCAAACTATTTTGCCCCGTTTTAAATTCGCCCATTCTTAGTTTTGTTTAAGAAACTATGCTGTGTCATTTGAATTCGCACCATTTTAAATTCGCCCAATCAGGAAGAGGGCGAAAATAAAACGGGGGCGAAAATTTCCCTGTATACAGTAGATATGTATGCCATGATAGGTGTATTTTAACACATAAGTAGATACTCAAAGAAGCAATTCATACTTACTTTTTGGTCTCTTTTTAAGTGAAGTCTGAGTGCATCTTGAACCCTAAAAATAAATGATGCATTGTCATTTAGCATATTGAAAATTTAGTACACAGGAGTTCTTGTATTTTGTTTAGAGTCATATAACATTACATACCTTTCTAATCTTCCCCTTCTTTCCTTCTGTAATAATTCTAGCTTGTGACTTTTTTCCCTGTATCTGGTAAAATGGAATTTTTAAAAAAAATTAGTCATTGGATTCATAATATTGATTGATTAATGTTGTACTACATCTTATTCGATATTTTTAACATAAAGAGATTTCACCAAACAGTGTTGAAGAGCTTCAAATTTAGACATCCACTTGGCACTCAGCTTGAGCCACTGAACAGTGAAGGATCTTATTGTGTCAATTAACACCTACTGTGACTAAGAATGGTAAGAACCTCAGTTTTTCAGTCTCATCCAAAAGAATCACAACTTTCATTTCAATGCAGAGCACTTGCAAAGGAACAGTCCAAGAGCTGCCACCTTTTTCTATCAACTTATGTTAGGGCACTTCATTGTAGCATGAGCTTGAATCTAGGACCTTGCCACCTGGGAGTAAGCATTCTACTGAGTAACCATGTGTAATCTATGCTAATAAACATTTCAGTATGTCATGATAAATTCACTATTTTAATTTTTTTATTTGATTTATGCATAATCCATGGCAAGAAACCAGTCCAGAATTTCACCAGTATATAATTAGTTAACAAAAGCTTTTCCTTGGGCAGCATTATTTTTCACTGACACTTTACACTGGATAAAAGTTACACTGGTTACAGTGGAAACAGTGATATAGTGAGGAAGGTCCCAAAACAGGTTTATTCTCACTAATTGGTCATACCAGCTAATCCTATTAACTCTGGAACGGAATGCAGAATTCCAGGGATAATTTTAATTTTGTTTTCTATATGACCTCGTATCAAAGTCATACCATTATTGGCATTCACATGCCGAAATGAATTTGATTACAATGGCAGACGACGCAAAATGTTTACCTTTCAGGGTGGCTTCCAATGGAGTGAACAAACAGTCCGCCATTCACACAATCTCTGCAATAAAACGATCTCCTACTTCCATCACATAAAGGGCACCGTTCCACTGCAACCGTCAGACCAGAGGAACTCTCTACTGAGCTCGCCAAGTCAAATTCTGTTGGTGCTAAGTTACTTTCACAAGAGCTGGAGGTCGCCATTATAAATATGGAAATGACGTAATTTTGTTTGTCTAATAGATAAACCGATCACAAAAAAAAAATCCGGAAACTTTTTTTTAGAAGTTCCAATCGTCTCTTACTCAAAAAAGTAGGCCCCATTCCTTTTCTGTTTACATTTATAATAAAACAATGTAATTGTGCTTTGATACAGAGAGCAACAGATTTTGAAGTTCTCCACTTTCTTACAAAAAAAAAAAAGAACAGAAAAGGGTATGAACAGAACCGTTACTTCTTATTTTAAAGCATACAGTTATGGAGAATAATATTTCAATATTATTCTCCATGACTGTATGCTTGAAAGTAAAAAGTATTGGTTCTGTTCATGTTATGAACACGTTTTTCATACAACCATTTTTCACCCAATATTCATTAATTCAGGTCAAATTAATTAAGTCTGAAAAGAAATTTAATTAAGGAGGGTGTCTCGATCTAAATGGAAGTAAAAGACAAGTAATTATAAAGTAATAGTTCGACATCTCTAGTACCCATTATAATAAATACTTTGGTAGGTTATTCGAAAGTAAAAACCCTTTTTTCTTTCATTTTTTGACCCTGGAATTAAATCTCGATTCCTCGAGCTCGAAAAATTTCGAACTGAGTTTTTTTCGGCCCCAATAATTTTGAGGTAACAGGGTTTGACTGTAAAAATAAAAATATATTGCAGCTTTCGATATTGCAGCAATGCTTTGATATTGGCAATTAATACAATATAGATAACTATACTGGCATGGCGCAGGACTTAAATACCTTCTCAATATACTTCGATTAGCATATATTTTTGTTCATAGAAATCAAAAAATGTTCCTAAATGTATTTTTTTCCTGACACTAAATCAATGATTTATTTTATATCTAAATTATTCATTTAGAAAAAAATATATGTATATAGAATTATTTTGTGCCAAATTGTCTGAATAATTCTCAAAAATATTTTTTTTTAAATATTGATAAAAAAAAACTTAAAAACTTAAATTATTCTGATGTAACCTTTCTGTAGCATATATTTGGGTAACGACCACTAAAGTGGAATCAGAACCTCTGATGCTGTGAAAATGATGATTGGATAAGATAAGTGAGAAGTGACGTAGCATCGCATTTGAGGCGGGGGGGTCAACTTTCCTGAATAAACCAAACAGGAGGAAAAAAAACTTGTCTAAACTCATTTTTTCGAAGGGGGGGGGGGGTAAGCCAACTTCTTTAAAATCCTCTTTTTTATACATCACTATAATTTACCCTTATTTGAATATACTGCAACAAAAGTATGGGGAGAGGCCTTTCAAAACACATTTTCACCTTTTCTCAATACACATTTTCACCTTTTCAAAAGTAAAAAAAAATATTCGTGGGGAAAAAGCCCCCTCCCCCCTTCCAATGCTACGTGCAAGTTGATATTTATTCCGCCATGTTTACCCGAGAACATTTATCAAGTGAACATTTACTTTTTTTTCATTGGAATAAAATTTTATCGAAAACTTCCAAATTGATACTTACTGGTTAACTTGAGAAAAGTGTTTTAATTAACACCATGCACCCCTTTCAGGCCAGATAAAAGACCCAAATAGATCAAGAAAATTAATTCTAAACTGATGAATCAATGCAATTTGCTGTGGTTTATATTGTAAACCCAGGTTCTTATATACTAGTACTCCTTTTCTTACATTCTAAATTTGTTTGTACATATCATTGAATCAGACCCCCCCCCCCCTCCTCGAAATATAAATCTGATTGTACATAATATTCACAAAACATAATATTCACAAAACTCAGAGGGTGAGGTGAATTTATGTACTTCTCAAATAGTTAATCATCGTACTAGCTTCAAAAACATCAATGATTATACATGTAATTATTAATATAAGTCAAATGACTTATCTCCGGAATTTTGTCCATGGTAGATTCGATTTTTGAAATGACCACGCATGCTCTTAGGGGTGTTATCGTCCATATTTGTTTACCTTTTTGAGAAGACAAGTCGCATTAGCGAGTTAATATATTTAGATTCTATATGACATAGAAAATTTAGAGGATATGGATTTTACAATGGATTAATGAACCTTTCTCCATTACAGTCGTCTTTTTAGAAATAGACTCGCTGAGTCACATCGAAATAATCAACAGATTTTTTTGTTGAGCACATGTCAGCATTTCAGCAAGGTGAAGCTTCGTCCGATCATTGACAGTGGGGGAACAGTTGTTCCGTCATCGTCCTCTACCTATTAATCCCTCCACATTGATTTCATAGTTGATTGAGACATTTTCAGAACTATCACAATGGGAAACTCGTCTTCGTCCTCTTCTCGTAGTAGACATATTTCAGGCGATGAAACGGGTCCCTCGCTCACCGCTGGAAGGTTTTTGTCGGACTCCAATAGCAGTCAAGATCCTTTCGACAGCCTTCTAAAATCTGGATACAGGGTGATTATCTTTGCTTTGTTTACAAACTCTCCTTACATTGGCCATATTGGTTTTGACATTTAGGGGCCAAAAGTATAAACAATAACAACTTCAAGGTCACATGCATAAATCTGTTTACATTAGTGTTACAAGTTGCTGTAATTATTAGTAAGATGTTTACTGGTTATTGGACTAAAATCTTAGTCAGACCATCCCATTTTTATGGATATCTCTCTTTCTTTGTTGTGTGAGGGGATTTTGTTCTTAGGGAAAGCATCGCTGTCGTTTTTCTGTATTTCATAGCTAAATTGTGTTCATCGTAAAGTGTCTGCTGATAAGACTGATTTATGGCATGACTATATTTAGGAATGTTTCAACAAATAATTTGTTGATATATGACTATGTAAAGTATATACATGTATGTTTCTAGATCAATTGAGAGATTGATGAAACTTTGAACCAAAAAAATTGTCTCAACTGAAGTAGACATAGTATTGAGTGATGTAGTCTCTGAAATATCTGATAGATTCATATCTTAATAAAATTTCACTTGCATTTGTCTATAGGTTTTGATAATAATACCTTTATTGCTTTATTATTTATATTTAGAGACAAAGGGCAGCAACAACACAAAGCCAGGGAGACACATCTATCATGAAACCAAAACTTCTCCCAACAGTCTTTAAATGGGAAGGGGGAGGCAAAGATGTCTATGTTACAGGTTCCTTTAATAATTGGCAGTCCAAAATACCACTTGTTAAGAGGTAAGTAAATTTATAGTTATTTAAAAATCATTTAACACTCAACTGCTGGTACTACAGATGTTGTGTACATTTAGCTTGTTCAATTGCTATTTTCTAATAAAATTATTCACTTTTGGATGCTTGAATACTATTTAAAATGTTCACATTCATTTTTGAGTACCAATACTTTTATAAGCTTACCTGGAGTCAAAGGCTCAAGTGAGCTTTTCTGTTCACAAATTGTCCAAGTCAATGATCTATTAGTTTTTACTAAAAACTTTTTTGAAGTTCTACAGATCATGGGGGTTAATTCAAACAAAGCTTCTCAGACACTGGAGAGTCATATAGCCACATACCATATCAAGAAGAGAAAAATAATATATTAAAGAGAAAATATGCATCATTTGAGCAAGTTGAAAATTTCTATAACCATACCCCAAAAAAGTGTAGTTAGAATAATCTAACTGTATAAAGGGACAGGCCTTCATCACAGCCTCATATAATATTATATACCCACAATCATGGTCCAATGTAGCAGAAAATGGCAGAATCGGTCCAAAACAATTTTAGAGAAAATGAATTTGCATTGAAAGAAATCACCAAAGGATGTATTCGCTATGACAAAAGAATTGACCTATAGGAGAGAACAATTTCCCAGAAAAAGTGACATTTAAAAATTAATCTTTATTTGTTGTCTTCTACCATATATATGTCTAAATTTTTCAAATTTGTATTTTATACCTAATATCTATTATTTATAACTTTACAATAAACCTCCAAAGTTGGCCAAAACACAATTTTGTCCGTCAAAGCGTTGATTTTTGCATGTATTTTGGCCTAGAAGTCCTTCAGGGCAGGCCTGCCCCTAAATAAAACTGTGATATTTTGATAGGTTCCGATGTAAAGAATAATTTAAGATAGGATTTTTTAAGGGGCACCCCTGCCCTAGGGTCAAAATTCACAAAAAAACTACAAAAAATAAGGAAACCTGATTTTGATAATCTGCTTAAAATTTATGCCCACTAATTTCATAGTCAGACTAGCTCAGTTGATATATGTGCCGACTATTACACTATCGATACTTTCTTTTTAAAGTCGGGGGTTCGAATCCACCTGGTACCACACTTTTAAAGTTTTAATTTTTCGTCTTTTCAAAGACTATTTTAATTTTTTTTATAGACTTATGCATTTTCTTTCAATTATCTATCCTTTATGCATGCCCATTCTTGATATAAGAAACACTAAAGAGAGATCAAATCGTAACTATCCATACAGTTGTCAGTCAGGCGGAACAATTTAAAAACACTTTCTCCGAGGACAAGAATAACTCACTTTGTGTTACTCGCGATCGATACAGGTATTCTTGGCAGCATTGAGCTGCGATGAATTTCAGTTGTATATATTCCTTAGAATTTAATTACATTGACTTTGGCTACATATATCAGTAACTGTTTTCCCTTGAATTTCATTTTGGCCTATATAATTTGCACACATTCATGGCATGTTTTATTATATCCATGGATAAATAGCCTACTAGTCATAAAGAAGAGACTTTCAGAGAGAGTAGACATTACCATTATGCACAATGAGAAGTAAAGAAAAATATCAATTATTACATTTGGAGATAACAAACTCAGAAAATCAATGAAAGAGTTCCTCCTATCTCTACTCACTGAAATAAAGATTTAGGGAAACAAATTGCTATATTTATTCAGCCTGATGTCATTAATCAGAACGGAAATCGAAAAGCTTTTTGCAGAGAATAAAACCAAGCCCGGTCCTATAGGTCAGATCCCTATTTATAATGAAGTGATCCTTAACCATAGCTAACCTTTTTGAGATTGTGGATAATTTTCAACCAACAAAATAAATCCGTATACCAATAATGGAAAAATTAATTGCTTTTATGAAATTTTTCACACACTTAGAATATATAAGCCTTTTTTTGTTGTCATAAAAACTCTCAAAATTAGTCATTATATGCACTCTAAGAGGTATCTACCCTGTATGTTTTGTTACTTTGCAAATGTAAAAATTGCATTCTTTTGTTAAATAATGCCTCTAGGGGATTATCATTTTAATGATTAAACACTTTATCTAAAAATATACATGTAACTTAAAAGCTTCCATAAACAATACACTTTTAGCTTTTAAATGAACATATGTAGGAGAGAGATAGCTAGAAGAAAACCCTTTGCTTTGATTGTGTATACCGTACATAATTATAAATATGGGTTTCATTTTTTTGACATACTTGTTCGACAGAAAGAGGTGTGGTGAGCTTTGTGGCACATGACCCCTTCATTTGTTTCACATGTATATGAAAGATGCCAAAGAATATTTTTACAAGAAAACCTGAATACTTTTTTTTAACTGCTTACCATAAGATTTTTTTTTTGGAATAGATAAAACCATGTATGTTAGAAAGATTTGACTTCTGACCAGGAACCTAGTTCTTGGCATAATTTTCAATGCATATTTTAATTTTCCCAGCAGTCATGATGGTGAATTTCTCACCATAATTGATCTACCTGAAGGGGATTACCAATATAGATTTTGTGTTGATGGCAACATGTGTGTTGACCCCAATGAGGTAATGGTTGGACAATTGATTAAGACACACTGTTGCTTGCAAGAGGCTCTGTCATGCTTGATAAATGTACTGGCGGTACTTTGTGTGATTTCATTGGTGATCTGTGTTTACACTATGGTTATTTGAGCAGTTTTCTTGGAGTTCTTTTTTTTTCATAAAATTGCACCCGCATTTCCATATCATTTTTTTTTTAATTTGTGATTGAATATTTATATTTCTTTATATATATATATATATATATATATATATATATATATATATATATATATATATATATATATATATCAAAAAATTATTAAATTTAAATTTTTTATTCGGCCTCCCAGATGTGTGCTCTGAAGTCCACCCAGTGTTCTTTTTAAAATATTTCTCTGAGTACTAAATTTTTGCAAGTTCAAATTTGTTTTAATTCATGATAAAATATTCAAATGTCCTTTAGATATTGTGATTCTTAAGAAGTACAAGTTAGTTAGTACTCGCATAACCATTGTGTAGTGAGATATTTAGATGTGAATTGGGTGACTGTTTGAATTCAAATTCTTAGAAAACATTCAATTTAGAAGAGTATCATGCATGAATTGCCACAGAGTTACAAGAACATTTATCAAGCATTACCCCAACTAGGCTTATGCATGCTTGTAAATTCTTAGTAGACTAATACAGTTGAAACATTTTCAGTCATGGCGATTTTACTACCATTGTTGATTTACCGGAGGGCGATCATCAGTATAAGTTTTTTGTTGACGGGCAGTGGGTCCACAATACAGAAGAGGTATGTCATGGCCGTGAGTGATATGTTCTCTGTAGAGTAGAGTGATGGGGGATGGGGAGAGAAAACTTACAAAAAGAAAACCGAAGAATTGGTGTGAAGAAAGAATTGAATGGGATTGGGGGAAGGGAGGGGTGTATGCAGGTTTTTGTCTGTTGGAAACTGTGTAAGGTACAAGATACACTTGAGGAATGGAGGAAAAATAGCAACAGATGAACATATCTTGCATTTGCAAATGCAGTCGCCAAAAGTAGTTAAAATACAGGTACATGGAAAGAATGCAGACTGCGTTGTTCTTTCAAAGAGTGTCATGAAATAACCCTTTCCTATCAGGTCTGATGTAAAGACACAGTTTGTAGATAACATCATTCCCAATATGTTAAAAGAAACAACTTGAAAACTTCATACGAATCCCGTGTCTTTCAGTTTGAATTTTCTTGGTTGATGCCAGGATATTGATGAAAAATATTTTCACAGTATTTTTTTTTAATTATAAATTATTAATGTAATTCTTATATATGAATAAACAGATTTGCTTTGCAGTTGCTAAGTGTGGTCACTGCTTAATCCTATAATCCATGAGAGTGAAACTCTTTTTTCCAAGTATAACCACTACCATTACAAATACATGTAACAACTTCTGAGTCAGAATTCTGTGCAATCATATCAATGCCTTGTACTTATTTCCCATCAAAACGCTTTATTCTGAGGAATATTTACCTCCCCTCATGCTACACATGTAATTATTGCTTCAGATTTTGGGATTGTATCCCTGGAGTGTTTAAATCTCTCAATATGTATCTTTTTTGTATTCTAATATTAGAAGGCTATAATTTTTCAATTTCATATAGGTTTTCAATTGCATATAAATCCATTTTCACCTCAAAATTTTGGGTAAAGAATGTTGCGGAGATATGTACATGTATGTCAGATGAATGCCACAATAAAAAAAATTGTGCCACTGACAGAAGAACTTCCAGTAATTTCACTGTAAACAATTCAACTTTCAAGATACCCAGTAAGAAAATGAAAATCAAATTAATTAAATCTAAAGTGAGAACTATGACGTTTGCAGATTACTTACTAGCGGTATATATTTAGGGTGTTGGATTATTGATGTGTACATTGCATGCTGGTATTCATTATTGCAGTTTACAGTTTATGTATTTGTTGAGTAACCTGTTTTATTGTCATCTTTTTTGTATTACTGTTGATGTGTTTTCAGTGGTGGGGGATTCTTATGCATGCATGAAATCATATATTGAAAGCATACGGTAATGTGAAAAGTGTAAACTCAATCAGTGATTTTTATCTGCTTTCATTTTAACAATGTATCCATCATTATGTACTTTTAAAACTGTTTTTCAGATATGCTGATTTTCTTGCTTTCTGCTCAATGACTTAAATTTTTTTTTCAAATATATTATACAGATAAAGGATCACCTGTTATTGAAAATAAATGAAATATAATAAATTGACTATCGTCTATTCTAAAATTGAGAATTTTTCAAGGAATAAAAGCTTGCTTTGTAATGATTCATATAGGGAGATATTTGATAATGGCAGCTTTTTTAGCCAGTTCTAGACCACATATAGCCCATACACTTCATTAGTTCATAAAACATGACATAAATTGATAAAAGGTTGGCATCAGTGGAAGATTCAAGCTTGTTATTATGTTCCCCAAACGAAGTTGGGGAACATATTGTTTTTACTCTGTTTCTTATTATTATTATTATTATTTTTCTTCTTCCTGGGAAAATCTTTTCCGCGAATGATCTTGTAAACTACACATCCGACACAGGTGAAACCTTTTTAGGGTCAGTAGGCATGTTATGTATATTTGCGGAACAAAGGTCATTTTGCGCGCACGTGCTTGCAAGAGCGTGCACGTGCAACACGTGAAATGACCGATTTAATTGATATAGGCGTAACTTTTTAAATTTTTGATGAAATGCCTTGAAACTTACAATATAAGGATATATTAGTAGCATATACAATATGACGTGGTCAAAATAGCAAGATCTCACGCGCATGCACGTGCGCTTCGCTCTGATTGGCTGAAACTAAAGTCTTAATATTTTTCTTGTTTTTTGACGAAATCTTTTGAAATTTTAAACAGAGCCATGCATTAGGATATCCTACAACATGATATATGGCAATTATCATGAAAACACGTGCATGCACGTGCGCTGCAATCTGATTGGCTTAAACTTTAAATAGCTATAACTCCGTTGGTTTTCAACCAAACAGGATGGGATTTGGAACATAGATAGATATAATGGGTTACTACAAGAAGGTATGGTCACCATGCACATGCATACACGTGGGTGTACGTGCGCTGCTTTTTGATTGGTTGAAATTTTAAACAGCTATAACTCCCTTTGATTTCAACCAAACGGGGTAATATTTATATAGATAGATGTAATGGACTTCTACAAGAAGGTGTGGTCACCATTTCACGTATGCACGTGCGTGCACGTGAAACGAGCAAAATCAAAAATACACTTGAATAAGCGTATTTTTCTTATTCTTTTGGATTAAATGCTTTAATATTTAGTATATTAAACTAGAGGTACTGTGAGCGATGAGCTCACTAAATGATACCCCCCGCCTCCCATATGGTTAAAACTGGTGAAAAAGTCCATGTTTTCCTGTGGCTGGAAAACTCAAAATATGTGTCGGATCAAAAAGTAAAATAGGAGGTGCACAATGGCAATATGTAATAAAGATTCTGTGAAAGTTGCATCAAATTTTACTTGGTTTAGGAGGAGTTGCGGATAAGAGATGGGTACCCCAAAGCGTAACAGACGGACGGACGGACAGACGGAAGGACGGACAGACGGACGGACGGACAGACGTACAGACGGACGGAATTAACGATTACTATATACCCTCCCGCTTTTCAAGCGGGGGGTATAAATATATAGATTGTGTAGACAAGATGATATGGTCATTACGTACATGCATTCACAAGCGCACGCGTGCAATGCTAAAATTTGAATGAACTCGTTACACTTCTGGGTAAACGTTGTTAAAGTCTCAAATGCATAGAGTTTGTCTTATTTAATTTAAAGGGAATATGGCACCAAAAGGGAGTTTCAAACTAGTTCAGGTTAAGTTTTATACATATGAAAAGTGATGTCTCTAAGAAATTACTGACTACAATTAAACTTGCATTTATTTTGTTTATTTCAAGGGATAAATGAAAAGTAAATTCTTGAATCAAAAATCTTTATATATCTAATTCTTCATAGGTATAATGCAAAAGCTAGATAACATTGATTTCATTTTGAAAAATCGATAGGTATGTGATAGTTTAGAAACATTTCAAACTATCTGTGGGGTACTCAATTTTTTGTGATAACTTTCTCTGCCAGCTTTCATTAGGAAACATTTCTTGCTAGATTTTTTTTTCTTACTAGAGTTGGTGCAATTAAAATTAAATTTCAAACCAGTTAATGTAAAAGCAATCAAGTTGGATATCTTGACCATTGTTTTGATAGAATTTTAAAATGATAATTATGATTACATGACCAATGATCATTTGCCACTATTTTATATCTTTTTTTTTTTATTGTTAACTGCATTATAATTACGTTAATATATTTCATTTACCACAGCCAACTGTAACCAATGACAAAGGCACTCAGAATAATGTGATTTCTGTGAAGAAGTCGGACTTTGAGGTGTTTGAGGCACTTGCCCTGGACAGTTTAAACACAAACAGCAACAAGAAAGGATGTAAGTGGAATCTAATTTGAGTTTACTGAATGTCATTTTGATTATTGCGAGCCTGTCGGGGGTTATATTTGGGGAAAATGTGTAAACAATTAAACCCCAACAAAATTTAATGCATCAACATTGATGGTGTAGGAATGTGTATCAGTCTTTTCTTCTCAAACTTAAAACTGAAATCTTTTTTTCACATCAGAAGCTCTAGTTCCTTTTAATGTTATTATACAAATATATTTGATCAGCCTGCTTTCCACAACTAGATGTCAGAGTTCACATAAGGAAACAAAATGTATAAATTCAAACGTAATGCATCGTCTAGCCTGATAACGTTGTTTCTTTCCAGTAGACACGCCTGGTTCACCGTCCGGCGAGTACTGTCAAGATGTCCCTCCCAGAAAGCCGGGGGAGAAACACAGTGGGCCCCCCATTCTACCTCCACACCTTCTACAAGTGATACTTAACAAAGATACTCCAGCACATGTAAGTATCTGATACTTAACAAAGATACTCCAGCACATGTAGGTATCTGATGATCTAAAACAACAGCACATTTAAATTACGGACATAACGAATATTTTTAAACTTACGAATAAACAATTATGGGTAACGACTAATGTTTTCTTGTACATTATCAACAATCTCAGGGTTTAATGAAAAAAATTTGAGAAGTTTATGCAAGTACATAGCTTACACATTAATGCTAGCTTGATTAGTAAATGATGCAGTTAAAGTTTTTTCACCTTGGACTGAAAGTTGTCAATCAATCCTTGTGTTCACTATTACAGTGCGAGCCAACTTTACTACCAGAGCCAAATCATGTGATGCTAAATCATTTGTACGCCTTATCAATAAAGGTCAGTATTGTGAAATTCTCAGTTAAATATTTCATCTACATGTTCACTTTCAAACTTTTCTGTTGAGTAATTTTAAAGTGTTTTGATGATTCATTTAGGAGATGTCTTTAATTTTACAGGATGGTGTAATGGTTCTTAGTGCCACACACAGATTTAGAAAGAAATATGTTACGACCCTTCTGTATAAACCTATATAGGATTTATTAGACTTATAGGCATATTTTATCAAATTATTGAGTAGATAGTGTTTTAACTTTATTTGTTCTATCTCTTAATGTAATGACTGATTCATTCAATCACAGATTCAGAACAAATATGAATAATTCTAGTCTATCAGATGTGGATCTTTTTTCCCCTTGTGTCATGTTTAGCTCCCATCAGCAGAAATTTGTGTTATCAATTGTGACTAGGCTGCATCTTAATGTTATACACCCAACACAGAGAATCGTTTTAGTTTGGGTCATTACTTAAAAATTTTCTTAAGCTCTGACAATGATGTAAAACATTATGTAATCTTACTTAGTAACAGAAATATTTTTTTCTTATTGAAACGTCATATGTGACCCATAGTGATAAGGCATTCCATGTTTATTTATGAATAACTAAAACTAAACGATAGAGAATTGACATCTTGGATAAAATATGGAATAAAATGATGCCCACAGTAGTGTGGTATTATCCTAATTGTTATAATGATTTCTCAATCTTTTTTTCTGCAAACTGTGCTCTTTGTATGCACACATTAGAATTTTTTATCACTTCCACCAATGTCCAGTTTCAATTTTCCTTTTACCCACTGAGGCTTTAGGTTTTCTTTTTATATCATTGTCATTTCATGAGTGCTGTAACTTTGCCAGAGAAAAGAAGAGAACGTGCTAAGTATTTGGTTTGATATTATTGAACAGGCAAAGTAAACTAACATTAAACAAACATGAAGGAAACCTGCATATTTTTTAAGTATACTGAGCCTGCTTAAAAATAAAACATTAAAAAAAATGATTATCAGTGAGATCAGATAATTTTTAAGTTATTTAAATTTTGTATATTAAAGATGATTGTTCTGATATGTACAATGTAGATGTAGATATTGGAGATGCCTTGGCAATACTTTATATATGTATAAATCTGAAATGAAATGTATTTTGCATTTAGTAAGTATTGAAGGCTTGATGCATTTTAGAAAATAGATTTTACACCTGAAAAATTAGATACCATGGTAAAATTTCATTTTCATTTTTTTTAAACCAAAGGTAAAATGAAATTAGAAAAAAAAATATTTTGATTAAATATCTGATACATGTATACCTGATATTAAAAGTAATGATTGGTAGTTTGAGATTAAGTGATTTTTCTTGCTTGTTATAAACATGGGTGATCTGGTCCTTGTTATTGTTTTGTTGGTTTGTCTGTTAGTTTTGTTGTGGGTGTAGGTCACATGAGACAAAGCTTAGCCATGCATTGCTTAAAGTTTGGACTAAAGTTGCTGGTTGATTGTGTTAGTAACCTAGTGAGAAATTAGTTCAGTTATAAGAATAAATTGATTGGCAACCTATATATAATCACCTGCACAGATATGAGAGAAGTTAACTTTGATGTTTGTTTCATGTACTGGTAAGAGTCAAACGTGAATGACAGTGGTTATAGTTAGGATAACAAACTTGTAGATGTTTCTCATTTGGTAGTTTGGTGAAATACAGAGAAAAAAAAACTGTTAAAAAAGGGTCTTAAAACAATTAAAGAAAAGGTCATTTCTAATTTTGATGTTTTTCTGAAATATTACAAAGTATTTGATCATAATGGGAAAACTACAGTACTTGCTTTGGATATTTCTATATTTTGTCAAAATTCCTGTGCTCTTCAAATCTACTTGTATGATCTGCTCCTAGATTAAAAGGGTGTGTGCTTTTTTTGAAGGGGGATCTTCAAATTATAATATTGGGAAATTCAGTGGTTGAAGTTTTTCAGTTTTAGGCATCATTTTTCTTCCATTGCTGACCATTCCTTAAGAGAGACATTCTGTGTCATAAAAGAGGTTGTGAATTGAGGAATATGGAAGAAACATCATAGCATTTTACTTGTAAAATGACACTGTTTTTAATTTTGTGCATGGGTTTTACATAAAATAAAATCTCAGGTGTTTACACTTTTAGCACCAGAACTTTTTTGGTAATCACTGTCTAGGAGAGTCTTGATATATTGAGTATATGGCTGTGCCAGAACCCACTTGAATGAAATATTTTGGGTTTTCCCCCAGCAGATATATGCATGTATGTTTTGTTTTAGGAAGATGAGTGGAAAATGTGTGTCAAGTCTGGGGTATGTCAGTGATACCCTTACATTTTTGTGGTTTTTGTGAAGACTTTCTCTGTGGAGGTGCCCATTCTTAGTGGTAACCAGAACGAATATTTAATGTATTATTGTGCAATGAGTTAGGGATATCAGTATTCCTAGGCATGGTTTAACCATGATAGGGACTGATATGTAAAGAGAATGTAAGATAGCATACAATATTTTTAATATTTTATTGCTGTTTTGTGGAATATAATTTTTACACATTATCTGTATTTTCATGGAACTTATTTGATTTGCAAATAGATAATATTTTAAGAATTAAGATGTTGCAATAAATGACAAATGTATCTTCAAGCTTCTTGCACATATCATGATTGATATCATGAAATTGGAATATATCATTAAATCAAGAAAATAATGTTCTTAAATGCATATTTCTGCTCTTACAATTGTTCACTGTTAGTTAATATGAAGTGTACAACAGTTGAAAATGTATATGCATAGTATATAATATTGACAATTTTATCATAATGATCACATTAAAGGGCAGAAGATAATAATCTAGTGTTTGTCATGTTTGATATTGCTTTGAATATGTAGGATTTGTATGAAGGGATGTCTTTCCCCTTGATTCTATTTTTCCCATAAATATTATTTTGGCCAGGTCATGCTCAAACTTATCCCATGGGTGGAGAATGTGCAGAGTTAACATTTATAACTAGCACATTCAGACAACGATAAATGAAATCTACACTAACTTGTTGAAAATTGAATTTCCATCAAATATCGTACACGCCAAATGTGATACATAAATTTACAGTATTTCCGCCCTTTATCTCTGATACAGTAGGAAACTCGTACTCTAATATTACTTCGGCTGAGTTGGGCTTGTACTTACACCTATAATTTTTTTTAGTAGAGGATGTGCAGTGACCTTGAACCATTTTTTTAAAGATGAAAATAGAGAAAAACTTCAGAATTACTAGTCCAGAGCAATTTTTTTTTCTTCCCCTAGTCAAATGGGGCTCAAGCCTTGAAAAATCTACCTTTGTAAAATCCTTATCAAAAGGCTGTTTTCTCTCTCCTTGGTCCATTCAGACTTGAACTTAATATGAAGAGCTCACCCGGAAACAGGGTACATTGACCATGAACTAATACTCTAGAAGTTGAGGTGAACAATTATTTCCATGTAAAATCCTTGTCTGGAGCTTAACCCGACCCAACCCCTTTGCCTAATCAAACCTATACTCACAATTGTACCTCAAAAGTACCCACTGATAGAGGGTGCAGTGACCATGAATCAAATTTCTAGATCAAAAGTGATTGTAAAAACATCCCTGTTTGAAATCCTTTGTCCAGTTCTATTTTTTTTTCTCTCCTTGGTTCAGTTTGACTTTGTTTTTACAGTATCTGTGGGTAGAGGGTGGGCAGTGACCTTGTGTAATTTTTTTTTGGGGGGGGGGATGAAAGGTCAATTTAAAAACTGCATTGTTAAATACTTGTTCAGAGTAAATATATAACTTTTATACCAGTCCATTCTAACAGCATTTAGATGGTCAAATTTTGAAAGTGTGAAATCCTTCATTGAAAATTGAAAGATCATCAGAAGGCGTCACAACTACAGCATTCAAACAACACATGTTTGTGAAACACTTGATGCCCCAATAGAGCAGCTTATGGCAAAAGTTACAAGCTCAAATGCAAGTCAAATTTTAAGTCCAACTGAAAATGTCATTATCCAAATTTAAAAAAAATGTTACAATGACTATACACGTAAGATATGAAAGCCCCAACCGACCGTTCAGAAAGTATGACAAAGGATAAAGTTTTTTGAAAGTTTGTCAAAATCCAAGGTCAAAGTCACAAGGTAAAAATCATTGGTATTTAAAGTAATATACGCTATAACGTATTTTAAAATCATTTTATATATTTTGTTTACCAATAAAAGTATGCTGTAAATTACACCATTTAAATAAAATTCGTTATAAAGTTATCATTATAATTGTTTATTATCCAGAATAATGTCTATTTTTAAGTAAATCCACCACGGACGCCGTCGCTACTTTTAGATTGATAAACAAACACGGCGTCAAGAAAACGAGGTAAGCCCTTTGAGATACAACTCACTTTTGACATGAATGGCGTGTTACTATTAATATAACTTATCTTTAAATGTAATCAGTATCAACCATCTATACTCTGTTATGACGCATATTAACCTTTTATTAATAATCGTTGTCAAAATGCAACGTGCCTCGTTGTCTATAATTTCCCGTGGACATACGTGTCTATATTTAGACCTAATGTTTACGCACTTCCTTTATCAATATTCATGAAAAGACTGAATTCTTGATTGCAAATTGTTCTGTTATTACAACGAGTTTTATAGTTAAATTTTGTCGTTACACTTTATGTGTTTCAAATCATTTAATCATTTTGTTTCACATACAAATCGGCATCCATACGGCGTATATTACTTTAAACAATGATCATACCACGGACACTTGGGGTATGGATGGAACCCCCCCCCCCCCTTTTCCATCTCTTTTTATGTATCGGTCGAAAACGATATATTTAAAAACAGCGTAAAGAGACAAAAGAGTTACATTATTGATCACATATAGTGCATATTAGAATACAAAAAAAGGGAAAGGTGACTCAACCCCAGTTTTAAAAACATGGAAAGGGGGGGGGGGGTCCATATCCCAAGTGCCTGTGTATCATACACTACAATCAGATGCATCTTTCGTATAAAAATCTAAGGTAGGCAAGCTTGTGCTCTATGTTTCCCGGAGTGAAAAGTATCTAAAACTTGATGAAATTCCACTATAACTGAGAAAATGTCCCATTTCCGTGTCCTCTTGTGACCTCTGTGTAAACTTTGAATCAAAATTAGTGCTGGTTTAAAACAAAGACATTATTTCAGGTTCCTTACTAAAAAATATCTCAATTTTGTGTTCTGAATTTTACATCAATTAAAGGGCTATATTCAGTCGTTACCATATCTCGTCCTTTGGTCAAATTTTGCCAAGGTTGATCAAGGTCAATGTTAAAAGGTCAAATATATTGGTCCCCAGAGAAAGGTCCTGTCACAAGGAATACACATGTGAAGTATGAAAGCCATAGCTCCGATCAATCAAAACGTATCATTTGTGGACCAACAGACAAACAGTCACATAGACGGACAGACAGGGCAAAAAACTATACGTCCCCGAATCTTCGATTATGGGGGCATAAAAATGACGCTAAGTCATTGTTAATTTAAATGCAGCCGGGGCGATTTTTGAAAAGTCATTGTCAATGGAAGTTTTGTGAAATAACCAGTGTTTCTAAATGTTGGAGTTGTCCCTCTTAAAGCCGTTGCTCCTGAACATCTTTTTGCCAATTTTTTCCCCTACTTTCGTGAAAACGAGGGGGCAGTAACTCTCATTCTTGTGTCAGTCTATCCTTCTGTCAGCCTCTCTGTCAGAAAAACTTAAATCTTGGTCAAAACTTTGAAAGAAAGATAGGACTATCATGTTTCATAGGTACTTTACCAGTAAAAATACCTTGCAAAATATATCAAGATTTATTTTACCCTGTGACCTTGACGTTTGGCCTACTTTTCAAACAAAAATTAACATTATTTTATCTCAATCATATCGTTTGAATAAAAAAGATCAGGCTATCGTATTTCACGGGTACACTACCTGTGGCAAGACCTTGCCACATATACTATGAATTTTTACCCGTCCCCGTGACCTTGATTTTGTAGTTTGACCTCCTTTTAAAAAATTTAAACATTAACGTAACCACGATCATAACTTTTGAATGAGAAGAGACAGTGCTTTCATCTTTTACATCTACATTACACATGACAAGACACTTTCAAATTACATGATTTTTTAGCCTGTGTCCTTGACCTGAAAGGTCGACTTACCTTTATCAAAAAATTTAAATGAACTTTGGTTATAACTTTTGAATAAAAGAAAACATTCAAATTTGACAGAGCAAGGCATTTTTTCAAACATGCTATAATTTTTCACCAGTTTTACCTAGAAAATTTACTTAATTTTTTGTTCCTTGCTTTTGCGAAATATGAGGGGACATTTAATCTCATTTGTCTGTCCGCCTGTCACAAAAACTTTAACCTTGGTCATACTGTTTGAATGAGAAGAGACAAGCCTTTTATATTTCACATGTACATTACATATGATAAGACTTTCCAAATATGCTACAATTTTTCACCACGTGACCTTGAAGTTTGACTACTCTTCAGAAACGTTAACATTAATTTAAATTGGTTATAACTTAATTGGAGATGGGGTTTTCACATTACACATGGATATTATCTGTTACAAGACCTTCCAAATATCCTATGATTTTTAATCCTGCAACCTTGACCATGGAGTTGACCCACTTTTCAAAAAAAGTTACTTTTCCATGTAATTTTTTGAATTGAGAGCAGATACTTATCATACTATAGTAGGGCTTTCATATTGACGTGTGTATTAATTGTGACAAGATGTTTCCGAGCATGCTATGATTTTTCAACCCTTTGACTTTGACCTTCATGTTTGACCTAAATTAAAAAAAAAAGGCTTTGATGATTACTTTGAAATTACAAATTACACGTGATAAGTTATTCAAATTTCCCACAATATGCTGGGGGGAGGGGGGGTCAAACATTCAATGATGCTCACAGTATCTGTTTTTCATATGAATTATTAGCCTAAGGTTTTTGAGACTTCTTCTTAAATACTAAGGTTGGGAAGCCGGATGCGCTTAGTATCTAAAACCCGTGTCTGAAATTTTGAATACCTTCACAAAACGTTTGTGAACAATGAAAAATATAAAACACCATTTTGTTTGACTGATACATGTATTGCATTTTACTATCAAATTCGCTGTATTTGTTTCCATGGTACCTATGTAATGAATATTGGGAAAGTTGTTGCATATATAGTGATTGGGGGTGCTCTAAGAAACACTGGAATATTAATTGCAGTGGTGCAATTCCCTGCATGTTTTAATTTATAATACCGATGTCTCTTAATCATTCATGTCCTTAAGCACGCATGAATTTTCACATAACATACCTGGCATCTTAAGGCAGACATCGATACTTGTATTAAATTCAGTAAATGTCACCCCCTGTTTACTTGTTTAAGCTTTTGGAAGGCTGAGATTTGTTTGATTTTCTTCTAATCGTTCGGTTCGAAGGCCCACTTAAAAAAAGAGAATATTGCTGGTCTCTATGAAAAATTCTTTAGCTATAAATCACACGTAATTTTAACTACCTGAGACATAGGTAGAGTATATACCAGGTTTATCTTCAATAGGGCCGTTGAATGAGCGGTTTGAGTTCACTTTGAATTTCAATTATTTGAATTTCATTTCAAAGAATTTCTGATAGGAGCTTTATCTTGGTGACCAGGATTTTTAAAGAATTCGTAGCGTGTTTAGATTTTTACCTGCGACTTTACTTAATCTTCGAATCGGTTTAAAGTCACACTTACATGTACAGATATACATGAATAAAGTTGTGGGTAGGTGGGTCTCTTTGCCCCTGTGGAGTATTTATATATATGGTAGGAAGATTCGCACCGATGTATCGCGTTGATAATACAAGTCAATAGTTTTAAACCCCGGTAGTTACGATTGTTTGTGTTTATAACGGGTCTTGCCAGGTGAATGGGTTTTTTACCTGTCTAAGACACCGAGAGAAACGGTTTGAAGTGATTTTGACAGATTTTTTTATTTAACATGGACATTGTTTTATTTTCGGTGATATAACGCAAAAAGGGAAGGAAAAAAAGTCAGTATGTTTATTTTGGTCAAATACGGTAATAATGAAACACTTCTATGCAATCCTAGCTGTGCTGTGATTAATTTACTGACCAATATCAAAAGGCGAGCTGGATATGGAAATTCTAATGTAACAGTTGATCTTTCGGACGAAACAGGTATAGAAAATTTTTCTTCTTATATTTTTTTAAGCTTTATTATTGAAGAACTTGGCTGCATGAATTAATTTCAATAATATTTTTCCTTTGCCAGAAATATATTTCTTTTCTTAAGAGCGTTATTATTTTAGCATTGAATTGTGACACTCCTGTTCTGTTCTATAGAAATCGATCATAAATCACTGTAATTCAAGACATTTAATGTACATTATCTTGTTCAATTTAAAAATTCATTTGCTTAAAGGACAGATTTCTCCTATTTATTCCGTTATCTAACAGCAACAAGAATCCAATTTACTTTTCTCAATAAGTTTATGACGCGTTCCTACAAAGGAGAAATAGCAATGAATAAATTTCGGCAAACAATTTTCACTTAAATTACTTTTTGATATTATGATCAAGTATAAGAATTGACAAAAAGATTACATCTGTATATAAATATATTTTTTTCCAAATCATGAAATTTACTAGGCATTTTAAACTTGCTTTCTTTATATTCATATATTCTTGAGACGTAGCCTTCGGCAAATTTACACCATCTTATGAAATGTTGAATGTTCCTAAAATTGCCCGAGTTACAGGAGTTTCCATCCTTGTGTATGAATTTACCTCAATTGTATGGAACCCAGAAGCAAAAAGTGCATATCGCTACTTATACACGTGTGGAGGGCTGAATTTGAATAGCCGTTTTATAATCTTAATCCAATTTTAGGCTGGCTGGATTAAGATCAATTGTTTCTAAAAAAGAGCTTGCTTAAAATATTAGATATGAGATTCAGACTAAATATGACTCATAAACATTAAAAGTGTAAAAAGTGGATCAATTTTTTTTAAACCTCGCTAAAACAAATAGAGGGAAATGCAGTAGCTGGCCATTTGTCGGAAAAACTAATCATTAATGTAAAAGCTTCAGTCTTTCATGTGACCAATTTTAGAAAATAATGGCGAAAAGTAGTCGATAAAATGACCAACCACTTAGTGATATAAGACTTTGATTTTTAATCGACATTTTATAAGAATTCAATAAATTACATTAAGGTCTTTCCAACCATGTCCATTGGACGGATGGGATTTTATAACTAGGGTTTAAAATCGATGGCGTTCCAAATGTCAGGCGTTGACAAAATTTCGGTTGATATGATCATTTGATACAAATGGAATAGGCTGATTTTTAAACCTTTTTAGGAAATTGTCAGATCTCTTCGAAGATAATATTTAGGTTGATTGATTTAAATATATTTTTCAGTCAATGTATATTACGTTGCTGATATTGGTAATTATGAATCTATACTGCAGTGTAATTTTGATGAGAGAAAATAAGACCATTTGGCACCAAGGAAAGGGGTTTTCCTCCTCGAAAATCCCATATGGATCGTGGTCAATGGTGAATTTTGACACGATTCTACTTGTAGATAAGATTAAAGGTCTGGCTGCAAGCATTCAATTGAAATATTTACTAATTTTCGTTTTGAATTACACAAAAATGGTAGTCAAAAAAGGTAATAAACTTCAAAGTTATAAAGACTTGTTACAACATATTATATCCGATGGCGATCATCCATTCATTTCAATTTACATAATCGTTTATTTATTTGTTATACCACAGAGATACAGAAATTACTTTCAATGGAATTATTGGGTTTTTATAATTGAATAAAAAAAAATCTCGTGTACAACAAATTGAATTCGATTACCCTCGATAATGGAACTGCTCTTATCTTGCTACAGGAAATTAACGGAACAGTGTTTGCTATTCTTATCATGTAACAAGTTTGTTAATTTTACTTTTTTGCCTCTTTGTGTTGGCCCATCATCAATCTCTCAGAAGGTTTGTCCTATAGAACTTTTACGAGTCACGTTTCTAACGATATCGAGGAGAGCTTCGGGCATCCATCGATATTCCCATTGATCGCCACACCAAGTTACGTGTAAATCTGTCAAATAAACAGCTTTCGAATGTGATAACCTGTTGTTATGAGTGAACCTTATATTGACACGACTTAATTAACATTCCGGTTACAATGATAAACCTGAAATATCTGATTTATAGACACTCTTAAAATGTTTCATCAGCATTATTAGGAGAGTAAAATACATCACTCAAGAAAATTCAAGAAACTGTCCATAACTATCTTCAAAATTAATTTGTTCAACTGCTAAAGTAAGATCACCCATTGCTTTAAAATATTTTGATTGTGATCGGTAACTGGGAGATTAAGGTAGAGAGTTTTGTCAAATAAACTCCCTTCTTTAGAACGATTTCTTTGGAATTTAGATATAAGATAACTGCATAATTCTACACATTTTTGTTGGTATGGAAATGCTTAAAAGGACTTAGATATATTCTAAACTGATGACGATTTTCTTTATCAACAGGGTTAGTAAAAGAACTCGACAACCATCGTCATGATTATGCCAATAAGTATCTGACGTCACACGAAACTTACATCCTAGTCCAGAAAGAACTCCAGTCAGATAACACCTCTGTAGATTCGGGATCCACCCCTAACCAGAACTACCAATATAAACCTCTACTGGAAAAGTTTGAAGAACTATTTCCTAATTATAAACTTCACGTAGACCACATTCCACCAAAAGTGTCAAAGAAACGGCCCGGAAAATCCCCAAGTCCGGCTGGAAGATTTGCTCCGAAGTCTAAAACAAAGACTGTTGAGACTATATCGAAAAAGGCTGTAAACAAAAAGAGATAAAAATAAAAAGACACCAAAATACTGGCGATTCTGGGGAGCCCTAAACTAACAGCATGGGTGTGCCATTTGAACCATGGACATCTTAAACGAGACACCATTAAGTTTTCGTTTTAATAAAATCAATATATATTATAAATATATATTACTTGTGTAACCTCACTTGGATAGAGAATGTTTACTAAACAGTTCTGTGTAAGTGAACAACAGTTATTTTCAGCATTAGTGAACTACTGCTTAATCTAATATTGGAAATCAAAATGATATTGAGAAAACATTATTGATGTTCAATAATGGGTCTCAAAAATTTATGCAATTTTTAAATGCTATTGACATTTATTGTATTTTCACTTCTTTATGTTTCTGATATTTAAAGCCTTTTATTAAATGAAGATAAACTTAAATGTGTTCATCACTTCAATGCTGGCCATTACAAATGAGTTATTTCCCTTTGTGTCAAATGTGCAAATAGTGGAAATAAAAATATCTCATTACTGGTATACATTATTTGGAAAAAAAAAAAAAAGAATTGTGGTCATTTCCAGAATCTCAGCTATAAAATTTCAAAATAATATACTATCCATTTACATGTAATGCTGCGGATTTGCTCATGCAACTTCTTTTCAAAGAGTTCTATGTAAGAATTGTATCCTTATATATACATGATATACATGTAAAGCTAATTCACCTCCAGGAATATATTTCCTGCATAAAATATATTAATATATTGACCACCTTGCATGGTTTTAACGAAATGCTCAATACGATACAACTATTATACTGACAAAATATCAGAATCTGGTGTAATTTTATCAAATTTCATACTATATGGATTATGTATGTTTACAATATGCAATTTCACTCACCGCTTTCAGTACACATATACACAACTAATAAATACACACAGACTAAAAACAAAAATTAACTGTTTATAATATCACATTCAATCATTCAATTTTCCATACATCTACAGCATTTTTCTATCATCCATATAAAAAATCTATGCATACTTTCCCACTGGAAGGATACTTGATTTAAAAATGCAATATACATGTATATGTATATGTACATGTATATGTATTTCCTCAGATTTCACTACCATTTCTATCTCCCATCAAAGTTTTTTCAGAGTCAAATGCTCTAAATTTCTCAGTTTGACTGAATGACTTTTCATTCTGCACTAAATAACTTCAGTTCAGATCTCCTGTATGTGAAATATGACATGGAAAAGAAAAACATCCAGTATTTCTGCAATTCTTTATGGATCTATGAATACTCTCTGAATGGAGGGGAATGTCAGAGGCTGAGCAGTGACCTAGTTTTTTGTTGACCTAGTTTTTTGCTGACCTAGTAACTACACAAGGTTTTGTGACATCATTCTATACTGTTCTTCATCATCTGTTGAAGTCTCGCTAACCTGGCATCTATTTCTGAAATTTCTGCTGAACGATCAAATGAATCACTGTCATCTCCTAAAATACACAAAAAGATTACTGTAAAATTTGTTACCAATCAATGCAGAATTTTAGAAATAGGATAATTAAACGAATGTCATCACCTACGCCTAACTAAATATCAAGGGACACAACTTTCATAAACCCACTCCCACTATGATCTTGTCAGATTGAAATTTCTATTTGTAGCACACATCATTTTTTTTCTTTTTCATTCTCTTTTTTTTTTTCAAGCAGGTTGGAGGGTATAAACGATCTCTTGATAATACTAATACTATGTTACCATAATGAACTCTGATGGAAACTGAAAGCAGCACCTTAAAGGTATAGGATTTACAGGTAAAGGAAATGTTCTTACCACTTAAGGGAATGTTTTCTTTGTGCTGTGGTCGTTTTCGTCGTGTTCTGACCTCATTATCTGGAGTACTGGACACAGGAGTAATAAGTGTTAAGGAACAAAATAAATATCTCAAATTCTTCCAATATAGGAACATATATTCTTTTTTCCTTTTCACAGAGTTTTCAATAATTTACCATATTTTATATACATGTATTTTATAAACTGATTTTCAGTTGTGATATAGATTTTCTACAGAAATTTTTAATCAAACAGAATAACATGAAACATGTAATATGTATGATTTAAAAACAAATAGACTGGTACTTTAAAGTAGCACTTGTGAAAATTGACCATAATTCTTAAAGTGCATCACCATGGATATCTTGAATACCATGGATAAAAAATCAAAGTGAGAAGCCCCAACAACTTTTACTTGAAATGAATTAAAGAAAGTAAGTTTGACTGTATATGTAAGTACCAGGTAAATATTTTGCTTGTACAACTTAACTGTTTTTTTTGTTGTTTTTTTTTTTCATAAAGCAAAGGATATACTTTGTTCTGTCTTCCTGAGCCAGTTCTACTGCGAGTTTTCTGAGGCTACAGTATACAAAATAAAATTTAGTATTGAAACATTTATTAAACAAAATTACTCCTTATCAGCTTCTTTACATTTTTGGCATTGAAAGCCTTAGTAAAAGCACATAATTTCATAAAAACAGTTTTGACAAAACAAATAAAGAAACAAATGAGAAATGTTTGAATTTTAATTCAGTGACTTTTTTCAATTTTAAAACCTGAGAAAAATGAAAAAAAAAACAAAACAACTGAATCCTGAGTTAAACAAATAACAGTTGTTTTGACTTACAATGTCTGGACTAGAGAGATATGAGCCTTTAGAGGATTCTACTGAGGAGTTCCTGTGGTGATTTCTCTGTGAGTTTCTGTTGAGGACTCGGAGTCTGGAGTAGGAGGAGTCTGAGAAACCTCCATCACTCAGTTCTCCAGCACTGCCAACTAAAACAAAATAAATTAAAAAATTAAAAATAAAGCTAAAGGGTTCACCAAGCTAGTAGAATGAAGCCAACCATCTAAAAATATTACAATCGTTTACTAATGCTGGTAATTCAAATAAAATGTAGCTTTTAAAGTTGTACTTACATGATGAGGTTCTTGATCTGTTTCGCAGAGCTGAAAATGAAAAAAAAAATATGGGCTTTCGCAAATATTGTCATCAATTGCATTTACAGACAAAAAAAACCCCCAACATAATCCTCATTAGAAAATAATAATTCAAGGTAATCAGTTCTCATTGCAATTCTGTTTTTTTTAATCAAATTCCGTTACATTGATATAATGTTTTTAATATTTACAAACTTTTGTAGTTTATAATTCACTTATCTGTAGATTGAATTAATGAGCATTGAAAAACATAACCATCAATTTATAGTACATGTATCTGCATGATTTATTTTAAAACAGTACACAATTTTTTTTACCTATCAGGCAAGTTATTAGGAAAGCTATAGCAAAATTTTTACAAAAGTCAATACTAAATCAAATTCATTTTTACACTTAATTAAAAAAATTTCAAACTGAGATAATTTCTTATTTCACGATACAAATAAAATGTTCTTACGCCGTGATATATGTTGTGGAGAGGGCTTTGATCTGTTGGAGGTGTTCATCTTAGATCTGACATTTCTCTGTCTGTAAACATGATTAAAACCATCTTTATATAATAAAACAATTCATTATCAAGACTTTCATCTCTGTAATCAAGTGCTTTGCACCGCATCTTTTTGTCCCCCGCTTGAAAAGTGGGGGATATTAATTTGGGTTTGTCCGTCCGTCCGTCCGTCCGTCTTTCTGTCTGTCTGTAACGCTTTCGTTTCCACACGATATCTCGAGAACCCTTTGAGCTTTTGCAATGAAATTTAGCATAGCAACTCCCTATGGACTAAAGAAGACCCCTATTGATTTTGAGGTCAAAAGGTCAAAGGTCAAGGTCATAAATAAGCAAATTCTGTCTGTTAAAACACTTTCGTTTCCACACGATATCTCTAGAACCATTTGAGCTATCGCAATGAAATTTTACATAACAACTCCCTGTGGCCTAAAGAAGACCCCTATTGATTTTGAGGTCAAAAGGTCAAAGTTCAAGGTCGTAAATTTATACATTCTGTCTGTGTGTAACACTATCATTTCCGGGCGATATTTCAAGAAGATTTTGAGCTTATGCAATGTAATTTTATACCAAAACTCCCTAGGACGTCTCTCGCCCCTCTCAAAGTGCCCCACCCCGTTTGTTTTATTAGTATTTATAGTATTACATGTCGCTATTTTTAGCGCAGGGGCATGAGGAGAGTTATTGCGTATAAAACAGGTTCTCGGCGGACTTTATGTTCTTATTATATCTATTATAACTGTTTAATAAAGGCTAAATAAATCAAACACCATGGATTGTGTAAAATTTTGAGAATACCGAACATGAAAACATGAATATATACATGTATGTGACTTCAGTTCTGCATATACTTCATTCCGTGTAAAGCGACTCCGTGGTCTAGTGGTTATGTCTCTCGCTTCAAATGTGAGAGGGCCCGGGATCGAATCTCGGTCGAACCTTTCTTTCTTTTTTTTTTTTTTAAATATTTTTTTTTACTAAATGATAGTATTCAGCATGTGAAATGAAAAATTTATGAGGTTATAAAATCATCATTACAGTGTGATAAATATTCCATATAAAAAAATCTTCTATACACATAATAAAGAATAAGCAATCAAATCTTTATATGCATATTGACATACATGTATTTTATTTCCTTCAGTATACATGTATACATTTAATAATTCTACAAATTCAATCAGGGGGAGCCGACTTTTTCCCTAAGCGGGGGACAAGAATTCTCTGAATTAGCTTGTTAAAATTTGAGAAGCATACAAAATTAAAATTTATTTTGCTTAGAATATAACATACTTTTTCATGGATGCTTCTTTTTTCTTTCTTTCTTTATCTTTAATGTAAGCTGTTGGATCAAATCGGGGATTTCTTGCTCCTACATACAAAACATTCAAGTCAAATGCATGCGAGAAACAGGCATATTAGTGTACATTCAGATAATAAATAACCCTTTCATATCAAAATTATTTGAGCAAAAATTAAATTTACTACTTGACAGACTCTTGTTAACGAGATCATTTTAACTATTAAATCTTTAAAAAAAAATGGATGATGCTTGCCTGCTGGGGAAGGTGTCCTACTTCGGGGTTTGTAGTTGTTGCGATTTGAATAGGAAGAAGAGGATCTGTTACTGAACCGACTGTTGTTATTGGCTGAGGACGGTCTTTCTCTAGACAAGTGTCTCTCTCTGGACAGAGATCTATCTCGAGTTGAGAATCGGTCACTAGACCACGATCTGTCTCTTGATAGTGAACGTTCCCTGGAGAATGACCCTGACCTCTCTCTGGAATTGTTGAATCGTTCTCTTGTTTGTGGTCTAGAGGTCCTGACTCTGTCCCTGGAATTGAAGAAAGTCAGCTCAAAAATAAATGGATACTATAAATATGACTTGAAGATCATTTATATATTATCTATGATAAAAGACAAACTCAACCAGTTATTTATCTCACTTTGATATCTGCAGAGTTTATAAGTGAAGTGAAAAATATTGTGCATCATTTCATCATCACAGTTATGCACATTTATATGTTTATACAACAGCTGACAGGACTTTTATTAAACATCAGGACTTTTATTAAACATTTCTTGCCTTTTGTATACTGCTAACTCATTGGTGAGACTTTTGACTCGGACTCGAAGATTTCTCTCTGATGCTCTTAATTCTTCAACCTGTTATTCAAAAAATATTCTAAAAAGTCACATTGGTAAAAAATATTCTGAATAAATTAAAAAAGAAAAAAACATTAAAAAAAAAAAAAAAACAATATCTTCTTCTAGCTGGTCAAAATTTTTCAAATTCCTATTTGTTTATGTTTCACTTGTTTTACACCCCTGACAATCTATGATTCCCTCCCCTCCATGAGATCTCTGTATTCTCTACTTGTTAATGCCCAACCTGTTTACACCCCTGACAATCTATGATCCCCTCCCTTACCTCCTCCAGGAGATCCCTGTATTTTCCACTTGTTAATATCCACCTGTTTACACCCCTGGCAATTTACAATCCCCTCCCTTACTACTTATTTATGTCCCATCTATTTCCTCCCCTAACAATCTATGATCCCCTCCCTTACCTCCTCCTCCTCTACTTATTTATGTCCCACCTATTTCCTCCCCTAACAATCTATGATCCCCTCCTTTACCTCCTCCTCCTCCACTTATTTATGTCCCATTTGTTTACACCCCTGACAATCTATGATCCCCTCCCTAACTCCTCCTTTTCTACTTATGTACGTCCCACCTATTTCCTTCCCTAACAATCTATGATCCCCTCCCTAACCTCCTCCTATCTACTTATTTATGTCCCATTTGTTTACACCCCTGACAATCTATGATCCCCTCCCTTACCTCCTCCTTCTCTACTTATGTATGTCCCACCTGTTTCCATCCCTGACAATCTATGATCCCCTCCCTTACCTCCTCCAGGAGGTCCCTGTATTCCTGACTCCTCTTGCTGGTTGACCTCTGATGCCGAGTTTTCTCCTTCATTAATTCCTCCTCCAGGTTCTTTGTCACCGATTTCAACATCCTTATTTCCTTGACAGCATTCCCTGTGGGTGTGTTCTTCATTTCTCGTCTATACCTGAGAAATTCCTCCTCGATTTCCTCCTTCTCTTTCAGTAATGCTTTGTTCCTAAAAAATAAAAAAGAATTATAACTTGAAATCTGTAAATATTCATCATAATTCTACTCTAGGAAATTGACCTGACAATAATTCTCTTAAACTTGAAATTTTTGTTTCCTATTAATAAAATCACATTGTTTACTTACTCTTTTTGTAGTTTTTCTACTTCTTTACTTCTAAAATCAGAACCTCCCTTCAAGAGAAGATATGTCAAAAATACATTACATCATTTTCTATAAAATACCGGTATCACAAGTTGTACAATACATGGTTTAAGTTTATACATTTTTTTTCAGTGACTTAAAAATTACAATAGTATTCAAGAAGAAAACCCATCACCATAGCTAATGAAACTTTTGTGTAGCATAAGAATTTAAAGACATAAAACAGATCACCATCAACATTTTGTTAACCAGTTCTGTGTAGAGATGATCGACACCAGAACCACCACAGATAGTTGTCACCAGTTCAGATGATGACAATCTCTGCTAAGTACTGGCCAACAAAATAAATCTACTGCCTCATTCTCACAAAGTGTTGGTGATCTGTTTATCAAATAAACAAACAAGAATGCACACCTGATGTCTAAGGCTCTTTAGTTCTTCCCTCAGTTGTCGGATTGTTTCCTGTAATGCCCTGGGATCTGGTTTTCCCATGTATGGAAGAGGTAGTGGATAGTGAATCCTGAAAATAAGATATTCGTATACATGCACACTATACTAGTAAAGGAAAAAAAACTTCTAAACTTAAGTTTATCAAGCTAGTGAAAAATTTCAAGGCACATGTACATCTTCTGAGAGTCCCATCTTACCTGTCAAACTCCACTGTGTATGTCAGAATGAGGTATCTCTTTGAATTTAATGATACAGTTCTGTTGGCAGGAATGCTTGTCTTTGCGGTGGATCCCACTTTTCTCTGGCGGAGAGACTCTAAATCAGCAAATGTGAGCAAGTCCAATGAGACACTGTCACTGCTCTGGAAGAAAACAAATGAAATCACTGAAATCAAGATGTGATTGAATTTGTTTGCATATTTTAAATATGTAAAATGTTTTGACAACAAGAATTTTTTTCCTCAAATTGATAGTAATAATCATAATATGGTCATACAGCTATTAACATTATGCAAAAGCCTTAAAAATCTATACTGAAAACCAACTTTTTGCTTGCAAGAAATTTTTCGTGTCATTGCAAATTTTTCTTACCGTGAACAGGTCCTTAAAGTCTCTGTGTCTATATTAACATCAGATCCATAAAAAGCCCGATTGCAAAAATTAATCTTCACAAATTAGTTTTCCCCAAGTCAATTGCCAAATGAAGTCGTCGCGAATAAAAGTTGGTTTACAGTATTTGTTGTGAAAAAATTTGCTTAAATGATAATTCAAAATCCAACCTGAGTGATAGCAGATTCCAGCATACTGGTGAATATATGGAATTGTTTAAAGTTTCCAGTCTTGTGGGTGAGATCCTCAATATCTAAAAACCAGAAAACAACTTGATGTACATGTAATAGTTATGTTTTTTTGCAGATTATAATTTTGGATAAATTTTCAACTAGTAAATCACACATTCTATAGTCTTACATGGACCAAATTACTAGAAACTAATATTATGTAGTCATTAAATGAGCAGTAAAAGTTCTGACTTCATCAAAGAGAGACTTTTTTCCCTCAGAATAAGAGAATAAGACAATAGAAAGAGATCGGGGGATATGATTAAATTTGATCACATAAACTGCTTGTATTGCAAATGAAAATAGTCAATATTGTAAAAGGAAATCAAATAAAATTACATGCAGAATCAAACTGCGCTCTCCATTGATCTGCTGTAAGTCGATCTTCAACTTCAACTGTTAACGAGTTTCCTCCCTGTATAATTATGGTGATTATATATTCTATTCCGCGGAAAACGTATGATGTTGATAGGGTTGTTTCATCTGGAACCTCCATTTTTCTACAAAATTTTGATTTTCATTATAAAGAAATATACATACTTTTCTACCATCGAAATGATTGTTTAAGGATCCTTTAATTTTTTAGTATATTGTTATTTAAATAATATAAGAAAAAATGTTAATTATCAAATTAAAACATACATAGATCAGTACTCTCTACTTGTATTTAAAGTAATGTTAAAGAATATTAATAATGAACATTGCCAATTTGCCAGTAACACAATAAAACAACAACAAAAGAATATCAAACTTCTAAATGTAATACATGGCACTCATCATAGCAAGCACACTTTGAATCTTTAACATAAGTAATTATTATACTGTCTACTAGTCTGAACTTGTTTAGTTTTTTTTTTTAAATGAAATTTTTTTACCTCAGTATAATTAACACCAGTTGATTAACAATTCAAATCAATATTCATAGCAGATCTGTTGACATAACTTAAAATAGGATAAAGTTAACAACTGTCAGCCACAGCGTAAATTCGCGCACTGGGATATGCAATCAACCCTTTGAAAAATCCTCGACAGCCATATTGTTGTGTGACGTCATATGGCAATGGAAGATAATAATATTCAAACCACTTTCCGGAAAGGAAAGGAAAGAAATTACAGATTCTGATAGTATAAGGCTATTTTTTCGGTTAAAGAATAATTTATTCACTTGTTCTTTATTTTTATCCTTGAATTAGTGATGTAAATTTTTATAAAACTAAATTGCCAGATAAAATCTTGATTATGGTTTTTAATTTTAGTCTGCGTCACTTGTTTCCGGTGTCAAAGAGACATGCAGGATATGTAAAAAATTTGTTTATAAAAGGCAATTTCAGAATACTTATCCTTTAGAATGTCATAAGAAGAAGATGTTATGAAAAGTCATGATACAAACAATATTTCATTTCATGCGTCAGATTTATATGTTTCTGTGATTTTGCTTTTTTTTCCCATGCATAAGTCAGACAAACTGATTTTTTTTTAATTACATACGCTGTTATAACATTTTTATTTTTAAACAAATGAATGTGAAAAAAATCATTTGAATTGATGTGGAAATCCCAATTTTCTCTTTGTCAGGTCATATATTGCTTTAGTAGCTTGCAATGGCAAGTGGTGCTCGCTCATGGTCCTTTAAGTTATCAGGTCCAGTACGATCTCTTGATTTAGCTATATAGCTTTAAATAGCTATATAGCTTTATTAAGCTATTCAAAATAGCTTTATTGAGCTATTTATATTCAGTTTTTCACAAAAATGTTTTTTGCTGAAAATAAACAAAAAGTCGCATGTATTTGACTCTTCATATATGTACTATGGACTATTAAAACAACAACGAAAATCAAAGATAGTTCTAACTTTGAGCTTTTGAATACTTTTAAGCAAAAAGAGAATTTCTATTGTTAGACTAACTGTCCACTACCTTGGGTGCCTTGAGGCATATATGAAAAGTATAATTGCTTCTCATTGTGCTGATTTGTTACCAATCAATTATCTTGTTATAACATAAAATAGCTTTATTATAATATCATTGCAGAAGTAACTGTATATATTGCTTTATATAGCCCCATAACTTGTAGAACTTGTGCTGGAGTCTCTGAAGGAGACAGTAATTTGATAAGTGATTTTTACATGCATTATTTTAAGAAGAGTTTTAAACAAAGTTGTATATCAAAAAGGTGCATTTTTTTGTACATGTGGAAAATTACACATTTTCTCTTTGTCAAATCATATATTGCTATAGAATAGCTTGCTATATAGCTATTTAAAGCTATATAGCTAAATCAAGAGATTGTACACGACCTGGTTATGGTCTTGTCAAAGCTAAAAATGAATGTTGCTTATAATTGGGGTACAGATATTGACAAATAGAATTAATGGTCTTGTCCCTAAAAGTATAAAATCATTAAAAACAATTTCACTTTTCCTAAATGGATTCTTTTAGGATAAATTTGCTTAATTCTTAAATTTGTTAGCCACATAAATAACCCATTACATGTACTGTAAACATAGTACATTTGGCTGTGTATTCTTTTTGGCAGATAAAAACTCCCACTAATTCAAGTAGAATGCTAAATGTCTTTAACTTATAAAGATAGATAAACATTAAGAATTGTGCTAAATCAAGTTGCTGCTAACTTTTCCGCCAATTTCCGCCAAATAATCATACATGCTAATTATAACACATATACAGTATATATATTGCATCTTATGGTGTAGGAGTCATAAACCTTTTCAGGTTCAGGTAATGAGAATACTTGAAAGAATAATGATGATAATTTTTTTCCTGTCTTTTAGATGATCTTCCACTAAAGGAAAGAAAAATGCCTTTACAAGAAGAAGAGTTCGATCAGTGGTTGGATTCATTTGTGCAGACATTTAAAGAGCTGAAAGATGAGCAGAAAACTAGAACATTAAAAGCTGTATTGGAGTTGTGTAGCTGTGAACAGCTAACATATCTCACACAAGTTTTCATTCCAGGCAGTTGTCAAATTGATTTTCTTTCTCACCTACCTAATGATGTTGTCATTAAGATTTTAAAATATCTGGATGGGAAAAGCCTGAAGAAATGTAGAAAAGTAAGTTACAGATTGAAATGTGTTATGATTACATAGAAAAGAGGAAGCAAGCATCGAAGAAGAATTTTTATTTAGGTCCAAAAACATTTAAAACTCATCATCAATTTTGAAGGTTTGCAAATCCTGGAATAAAACTATAAACTCTAGCAAGGAAGTCTGGCTTCATCAGTTCTGGAAGCTCGGAGGTCAGGTGCTAGCTCCATCCTCCATCACAGGGAAGGAGGCTCGGAAACTTTACTGGCACCAGTATCAATACAAGGAGAAGTTCAACGAAGATCTGGACAAGGCACAGTTTGTTTTCGGGCCCTATGATGATGAGGATAATGATGAATATTACAAGCTCAAAAGTACATACTTCTATAAGCCATATCTGGCGGCTGGTAAGTACATCTTTGGTAAACCATATCTCACTAATATGCAAATGATCTCTAAGCAATGAAATACCTGTATTTCCCTTGTAATGAAAAATACTGGCAGCTATCACTTTTCATATCAAAAAATTAAAAATATTGAAGATCATTACTTTTCTATGCAGATTATATTCTACAAATTTAAATAATTTGAAGTGCATAAAATGAGAGATTTGATGCCAAAAAGTTTCATAATAAGGGAAATATTTTATTCTACTAACAGAAATGATTTGAACTGCATAAAATGATATATTTGATGCCAAAAAAGTTTCACAATGAAAGAAAAGGAGTACAAGATGACTGTGTCATCTTTCTTTGTAGGGAGTGAAGACAGAAGTGTATATTTCTGGGATACAACAACTGGGATAGCCTATCTAGTCAAAGTGATCGAGGCCCACAGTATATGTCAGATCAAGTTTGACAAGGAATTCCTCTACACGGCGTCATATGACAACACTGCTGCCTGCTGGAACTTGGAGAGTGGTCAGCAACACAGTAGATTTGTCGGTCATGTCAATGCAGTCATGTGCATCGAACCGATAAGGAGTCTTAAAATAGTGCTCACAGGGTCAGCTGACTCTACTATCAAAATCTGGGACCATGATTCAGGGGAACTTTTACAGACTCTGGTCAAATTTCATTCTGGATGGATTAAGCAGGTACGAGCATTAAATTCACCATTGCCTGACCATTTAGTGATATTATCATGTGACACAAAGGGACAGATATGTGTGTGGAGTAAATTTTTCGACCAAGACAGAACGCTCTCTCATGAACATCGTATGTTGTTGAATGTGCCCTTTTGCTTATCGTCCCCCATTGTAACAAACAATGGACTAGTGTGCATACCAGCTGATATATCCCAAGTAGATGTTAACAACAGTACAGTGAACATCATACAGAGTGGTAGAGGGGTGCTGTCTTTCTTCTCTGTGACAGCTGAGAGGAGAAATGGAAATGAGACTCTGGTTTGTTCGTGTGTTCAGAAGGTCCCCCTCCCCTCCAGTTTGTCCGAGAGTCGGACCCTGATTGGTGCTGGGCGTAGATTTGCCGTTTTTCACGTGACAGAAGATTATATTTCAGAGGAGGGTGATCTCTATCCTTCATCTCTCTGTATTGTGGACTTAGAACTAAAAGAAATATACCAAACTTCTCCAGTGTTTCATGAAAGGTAAGCACCTGTGGACATTTACTGTAAAATCACATATTTTCTAGGGTTCAAATTTTTGTGGTTTGAAGAAAAATAATAAGTTCAAGGAGATTTGATTTCGTGGTTGAAAAATTGTTCGGTAGAAATATATGAGGGAAAATGCATTTCGAGATGGACATAAATTCATGGGTGACCGGTCTCTTCATACCTTGAAAACCACAAAAATGAAACCCCCCACGAAAATAAGTGATTTCACAGTAAATGTATTTGATATGAAGTTTCACTTTTTATTTGACTGTTTTTTGTGATCAGTAAAGCTGGAAATCACTGATCTAAAGATGAGAGCCAAGTTGTTTATCATTGTTTATGTGTGTTTGTTTGTATACATTGTGCATATACTGTTTAATCTCAACCACCATTTTCTCAAATATTATGGATTAAGACAAAGTTATTTGGAAATCTGAACCACTTATTATCACAATATTTATCCTTGATATCTGGGGATATCTCAAAGTTTTTTTGTCTCATCAATTTTTAGACCATTAGGTTTGACTGTGTATACAGTGCAACAAGTGTATAATGAAGTGTATGATGGACGATTTTTCTTCGTTATAAACGTGTTTTTTTTTTTGTTATATCCTTTATTAAGTTTGCAATGTATTTTAAAGCCATGGGGAATGAAAATTACTTTTCTGTTATCATCAATACCGGTAATTAAAAGGTCTGTTCACTATAAGCATGTTTTATGGTTTTTACCACTGTAAAAACACAGATTCCCTTCAAAAAAGTGCATCAGTTTGATAAACTGATACACACCTATTTCAAACATCTCCTATAGCAATTTCTTCCATTCTTTTGAAATGTACCAATTTGTTCAAAATGAAATTATGAATATTCATAACCCATTTAAAGTTATATGTAATAATGTAAGGAGTCAGGGCCGAATATTAAAGGGAAAGTGTAACTTGTTATTGTGACTTGAGTTTTTAAATGGGTCTAATTTTCATTTTGGTATTAGAAAAAAAGCATATCATTGATGGGGTCTGAATCCCCGCAAGCAAGCCTATTTCCCAATGCTAAGCCACCAAAATTCAGAAATGAGTTATCATTCTTTGTTCTGATAAATATCTGCATGTATACTTACTAGTACATCTGTTACTAAATCTACCAAATAAGTAGGGATGTCAAAATTGTCAATAATTAATATTCGAATATTCAATAGGAGTATTCGAATATATTCACATAAAATAAATGCATTTTGCATTACAAACATATTTTCCAAAAGCAATACCCTTTTTAGGCTAAAAAAAGTTCACAACAACTTTTTGGAAAATTTTAAGGTAGCAAGATAGACTATGAATGACAGTAAAATATATTTAGGCCATCTTTGAAAAAATATTTGTGCTCTCTTGACCGCCTGGATGAAAATGGCTTGATTCAAAACCTTTTCTTAAGTAATTATTTTAACCTGCAAGAAATGACAATTTTTGCAAATTCTTTTTCTCCAAATTTTCATCTTGTCAACAAGTACCAATATGTTGAAATTTTCTTGAAAAAAAAAATTCCACCTACCTACCAACCCATTTATTTTACTCCTAGTCAGGAGACGGATATTACCTTTTCCTGGAGTCTTTTCTCAGTTTTTCAGGGACACATTTTTTATTGTGAAATTAAATATCAGTATAAAAAGTTATCCACATCTTCATGGTCTAATCAAAATATATTTTAAGGGACTGAATATATGATTATAGGGAAATTATTAGCCTATATAAATTGTAATGTTGTCAGCATGACCTGTGTCCCCCTTTTCATCTTGGATGTACTTTAATTATTAAACATTCTATAAAAAGCTATACATCTCTAGGTTTAGCTTCTGGACATGTGTTCTGTATATAAAGTTTATCCCTCATGTCTGATAACAAATACAAGGTTAGAAAGTTAACCTTTTATCAATCCATGTTTGTTGTAAATAAGCTGAGTAATTTAGAGCTGGTGACATACACTGGATGGCAAGGTCTTTAATATTTGTTGACTCAAACAAGTTTAAAATGACCCACAGAACTTTTATTGAACTTTAACAAATTTGTTACTACTTATTCCACTGTTTGGGAAAAGTACAAATCTTACCTTGAGAATTAGGAAAAGTATATGGCATCAAATTGTAGAAAGTTATCCCATCTTAAGGCCTAATCAAAAATAAAATAATATATGATTATAGGGTTATTAGACCAAAAAAATTAGGGTATGGTAGGTAGTGTCCCCCTTTTATTATGAGAAAAAAATTTATTTCCAAAACTCAATGAAAGCAAAACATATAGCATGTAATAACAAGAAACCAATATGCTAACAGTTTACAGAGCAAGTTTCTTTATAAAGTACAGGTATCCTGTACACTTGTGATGTATTAGTTCTCTAAATATTGTTGGTCGACTTTAGTATTTCAGGAAAATAGTCACCCACAAAATGAAAATGTGATAAACACTTTTAGGGTCGGAGGGTAAAATCTAGGGTAGGTCGGGTGACAGGAAACAAGATTATTTTTTATTTTGGCCTAAGTTTAATTCCTTTGAAGGTATAACACTTAAGGAAGTCTGCTCCTCAATCAGGAAGGATAACTCTTTATTGTTTGATTCAAAAAGTCTCAAAATAAAGGTTGAAATTAAAATTTTTTCATACAACAATATTCATTCCATCAATCTCAATGTGATTTAAGGTTCTTAGAAATCTTGGAAAAGGTCTTATAAAAAATTGATATTTGTACCCCATTAAATCATTTTAAAAATTAAATAGGTACTTAAAGAAATCCAATTTTTGTTATAATTTAGCCTTAGATACAAATATTTATTGGCATAAAATAACAATAGTAGGTTAAGTTCAAGGCCATGTCTTTGAGTCTGATACTTTGTGAAAAAATAAAGTGCTAAATTTACAATAAATGCTCTTACTATTGCAATAACAAAGCTTCTTGATACTTGAAAAACAAGACTGAGTGCTAAAATTACAATTAATGCTTTATCTACAGTTATAA
The DNA here is from genome assembly GCF_032062105.1 of Saccostrea cuccullata. Classification (NCBI taxonomy): domain Eukaryota; kingdom Metazoa; phylum Mollusca; class Bivalvia; order Ostreida; family Ostreidae; genus Saccostrea; species Saccostrea cuccullata. Next base: position 116,832 of record NW_026928969.1, on the reverse strand, counting down.
TACCAATACATAGAGCAAAAGTTGAGTTTATGATAGTGGGTTAAAGGTCAAGATTATGATTACGGTTTTACCTACAAAGTTTTTTTTACTAGTTGAGTACATCTGGAATGTCTTTCTATTCAACAAACTACTTTTTTCAAAGACACACCCTTTTTGTTTATGTAATGCAAGAAGAAACTCAGAAAAGGAAGGGAACAGTCTCAACTGAAGTCAAATATTAAGATCAATGGCACATCGTAGAATACTTATCATATTTAAAAGGATCTTGTTATGGGCATCTAACAAACTTGTGTACAGTATAATTTATATGAATGCATAGTATCCTAATGTTGAAAATATGTAGACAATTATGGGTTTTCACTGTACATGTAAGACAGTTTTGAAAAGTCATAGGTCAATGTGAGGTTAATAACCTTGGTATTTTACACAGAAATAATGCCAAGCAACATTTGGAAAATTTTCTTGTAGTTCAAAAGATACATATTGTGACAGAGATACATGTAATATGCTAGGAAAAATCATCCATAAAATTTGCTCAGCAAGTGATCCCAAAATATCTGTAGTAAATATATTTTTTAAAAAAGTAATATTTCATTGTAGATACAAAAACATGAATACTTTAATAGTTTCTCCTATAGAAACAATTTTGTTGTTCTGTCTTTTAGTCCCTTTGGTGAGCCCCCTATTTTAGGAGAGACTGACTGGTTGGATGGATTTAATGAGAGGAATCATCCCTGGCAGCTTCTGATCACACAGATGGGAGATTGTCACCTCAGTCTAACAACAGGCACCAAATAAGGACACCACAAAAACACCACAATACCAAGTGACTGAAAAATGATGGCATATAAGGAAAACACAAATAAGGACACCACAAATAAGAACACCACAATGCTATGAAGTGACTGAAAAGTGATGGCATAAATAAGGAAACCACAAATAAGGACACCGCAAATAACACCACAATATCAAGTGACTGCATATGAAAATTGATGGCATATAAGGAAACCGCAAATAAGGACACCACAATACAAAATAATAGGGAAGCGGTAGCAAAAAAGGACAACACAATAACAAGTGATTGAGAAGTGGTATCAAATAAGGACACCACAATTCCAAGTAAAATGGAAGTAATAGCAAAGAACATAGTAATAGTAAACACCAAGTGAAATGGTTTTCACTTTTTTTTCAGCTATTCTAATATAATTAAGACATGGTTGCAACTTGTGGTTTTGTATTTGTTTTGAAGTGAGGAAAGGGGCAGTAAATTTGGTGAGTTGTTTTAATAAGGGAAGTTCAATTCATGAAATATGCTTGAATCTTAAGTTGATATTTAGCATTTGATTATAAACAATGTTTGATATCGAGAGTTACTTGAGTGTTGCAAGGTACATGTACACATGGCTACATAAAGGATGATTGAAAATGCCCTTCCTCTATGGTTAAACCCTATGTTATTCATAGACATAAGCCAGTTTGTCATCGGGTTAATTAACTGTCCACTTGTACTCTGTACATCATATATAGGATACAGTTATCAAAACTGTTTATTGTAATGGTACTTCAGTTTGATGATTTCTTTCTTTTAAGCTCTACTGGCAAGACACCAGAAGAGATTAATATGCTCTAAAAGGTGTCCATAGTCTGTCTGTCCTTCCATCTGTAAATATTTTATTCAAAACTTGGCAGACAAGTAGACTATACTAAGATGCACACATCTGTTTACTGAATTGCCATGGTTACTTAAAGTAAAAATTTCCATGAAATGCTTTCAAAGTGATACTTGTGTTTTCATTATATAACTTGGCACAATAGTACACTACACTAGATACATACATGTGTAATTCTTGTTTTGTTTGTTTTTTGGTGGGGGGGGGGGGGGGGTGTTGTTGTTGTTGTTGTTGTTTTGTTTTTGATTTAGAAATTTCTGTAAATTTTTTGCAAAAGCTATTTTTACTTTTAGTTTGAAAACAATAAATTTTGCCACAAAAAACTCAAGATCACATTAAAGGATTACTATTCTATTCATTGCTTTTGTCTATTTTTAAGTTGAAGTGCTACTTACAATTTTATGTAAGTATAACCAGTAGAGCTACAGTCTCATCAGAGACTTTGGGTTCTTTTATAATTGTTATTTTCACACTTTTTATTTAAATAAAATTGAAAATTCTTTGATTCAAAGACATTTTTTTTCCTTGATTTTTAGCTCTACTGGTCAGAGACCAGAAGAGCTTATGCGATAGTAATGCGTCCGGCGTCCGGCCGTCTGTCTGTCTGTAAACAATTTTTCAAAATGCTACTCTTCCTACAGTTTTGGTCTGATTTCAATATAACTTGGCACATAAGTAGACTACATGAAGATACATAATTCTGTATATCGGTTTTCAATTACGATGAACGGTGTTGCCGTGGTTACTAGAAATAGAAATTTCTTTGATATTCTTTCAAAACGCTACTCCTTCTACAGTTTTGGTCTGATTTCAATATAAGTTGGCACAGAAGTAGACTACACTGAGATACATAATTCTGTATATTGGTTTTCAATTTCGATGAACGGTGTTGCCGTGGTTACTAAAAATAGAAATTTCTGTGATATTCTTTCAAAATGCTTCTCCTCCTACAGTTTTGGTCTGATTTCAATATAACTTGGCACTCAAGTAGACTACACTAAGATACATAATTCTGTATATCGGTTTTTTATTTCGTTGAAGGGTGTCGCTGTGGTTAATAAAAATAGAAATTTCTGTGAGATTCAAAATGCTACTCCTCCTACACTTTTTGTCTGATTTCAATATAACTTTGCACACAAGTAGACTACACTAAGATACATAATTCTTTTTATAGGTTTTCAATTTTGATGAACGGTGTTGCCGTGGTTACTAAAAATAGAAATTTCTGTGAAATTCTTTCAAAATGCTACGTCTCCTACAGTTTTAGACTGATTCAATGTAAGTTGGCACACAAGTAGACTACACTAAGATACACAATTCTATGTATCGGTTTTTGACTGCGATGAACATTATTGCCTTGATTACTAAAAATAGAAATTTCTGTTTGATACTCTAAAAATAGCACTCAAATACAGTTTTAGTCTGATTATTATAATATAATGTGGCATGCAAGAAAACTACACTAAGAACATAAAGAGACTTAATCAAGGATCATTATTCAATTTTTTGTTGCTGTAAAGTTTCAGTTCCCAACTGCTTTAGTATTTTTCTCTTCCTAATTTGCTATAAGTACAAACCAGTAGAACTTCAGTCTTGACAGAGACTTCTGGTTTAGCTCACCTGATCTAAAAATGTCTGTCATTTTGTCTCATTGTCAACTTTTTATATTATCATCTTCACCAGAGTTTTACATAGGAAAGCATATACTTTAATTTTTATTAAAGTATATGTTTTCCTCAAGAAGAGCAAAGCCATGATTAGTCATGTTGAAATGGAAGCATCCTCAGATAGTGCCGATTTAAAATCTTAACCCCCGTTTATGGTAGGAACCCAATGAGTACTTGGAAACTTTATACACAGAAATTTTTCAACATTGAAATGATTTCTGTTTTTTTCCAATTTGCTAAGGTGAGCGATATGGCCAGTGGGCCTCTTATTTACAATAAAGTGCTCACTTAAAAGATTAATTAGATATTGTTCAGGTTGTTCATCTCATAGTTCCCAAACTTTGAACTAGACAAGGGGCATTTTTCAAATGATTGTACCTTCATGTTGTTGTTATTTTATAATTTTAGAAACTGGATATATAGAATATTTTCAAGTTTGGTAAAAGATGGTCATGTTCTTGGCAAGGTGTCTAAATGAGCATACAATCAGTCAGATTATTAGAAGAATTAAGAAGACATGTAAATTCAAACAGACTTAGTCTTAGATTGCAATAGTAAAAACAAACTCTTTTGCTGAAATATGACCAAGAAGTGTTACACATAATACATGTATATTTATAGACTTCAAATAAAGGACAGAATCTTTTTCACTGATAACTCTCATAAGCACCCCTTTTTACAATGCAGGGTTACTTATCATCCTTGGTCTTTTACTGAGTAAGTATATATTTTAATGGTCATTATGCTTCTGGAGACTTCAGAGAGAACCTTGTTTTTCACTAAATTAGGCCAGATCAGTTTCATAAGTTCCCTACAAAAAGCATTTACCTTTATATCTCTTTGGCCTTGTAACAAAGTTGTTTGCAAAGGCTCAACAAATTGTCACTTGGAGATTCTTTACCAAGGATTTGTAAGTTTGCTCTCTCTCTCTCTCTCTCTCTCTCTCTCTCTCTCTCTCTCTCTCTCTCTCTTTCTCTCTCTCTAGCAAGGTTACTTGTTTGGTTTTTTTTTGTTTAAAGTGTTTATTTTGGTGATTATTAAGGCCCCTAAATAGTTGTAAAATGAAACAAACTATTAAGTATTAGCATTTGTGACAATTCTCACTTTTTGTGTTTTAAAAGGCATATGGATTTTACCATTGTTACATTTTTAGTCTTAACAGTGTTATATTCGTTGTGCTCAAGACTGTACAATCATTCTTTAAGAAATATTTCACTGCACACCTTTTTATGAAAGATTTGGTAATTCTGATTTTAGTTGATTAAAATCCTGGTTTAATATAAAAGTAGAACCAATTTGATCAAATATTTGAATGGACCCAATTGGTGGTGGTATCTGGATCACCCTGAATCTGCAGAGTTAATATTTGAAAAATGTACATTGTAAAGTAACTAAAAATTGTAGGAATTTCTTGTTGGAATGGTTTTGTTTGTTTAATTGGCTACTTTGTTTAATTTAAGCTGAATGTATCAAATTCTAGTAGATCTGTTGTCTATCTAGTGCATGTAAACTTTATAGTTTTGAAATGTGCCTATTGCTCAAATTGTGTTTAATAGTAACATGCTGCTCCATCTGAATCGTAGACAGAGTTTCAATTTTCCAGGGGAGGGGGCTCCAAATTACATCGTTACAACACAAAATCAGGGTCGATTTCGAAGGATTTTGTTTACCCGCTGAATTATGATTATGTAGATACTAGTAATATGGTAAAAGTTTTTTCAAACGATTAAAATATAATATCAAGGAAGTTTCTTTTTTCTATTTCATATGAACCCGATACATCAAAAGAATGTTAAAGTTCCAGGTCACTTTTCAAGTGCGCCCAGTGCGCTCATCAGAGACACAAGGAATTTGCACTTTGTTGCATTCCTTAATTTAAATCTTTTGGCGCATGACACATAATCAGCTGATTCGGGATTATTACTACTTTCGAAACCCATTAACTTTCTAAATGTAAACTCTACATAACAAAATTAATGCCCAAAATATGTACAGGGAAATATTAGTAGGTGCTTGATATCTGTGAGGAAAAATTAAGTTCACTTATTGATTACAATACCGATTCTCAAAATAGTGGTGCACATACTCCTATCGATTTTCAAGGTCCATGGAAGTGTACGTGCCGAACTCAGATATATAAAACGACTGTGAAAGAGAACAGGTAAGGAATTTTCTACTTTGTTTGATTAAGCCTTTTTATGCTAAGGCAAATTGCACTCTGTAAATGATAACATATTAATTTTTATAAAACTGTGAATATGGATGACTTATGAGTCATACCGTGGTATACTGCATGTTTTACTGACCAGTGCAATGCATTTTATTTATTTATTTATTTATTTATTTTTGCTTTATTTCTAAGAAAGTTATGTATTTATACATGTTACTTAACAGATCAGGTAATACTTTACAATTCATCAGGAATATAATTAGTATGATTCTCTTGGCCAGCAGATTAAAAATTAAGCATTCATAGAGAATTGTAGACATTTTACACATTGTCCATTGTTCCTGCTGGGCTTTGATAGTATTTTCTGATAATACTTACACAATGTCGTCTCTCTTTTTTCAGATGAAAAATGAAATACCTTGTAGATCATATGAGAAACGATCTAAACTATTTGACTTGAATACTAGTTCTAGTACTCTTTAACCGCTAGTAAGTGTGTCACATTCAGTCCCCTTCTCTCTCTCTCTCTCTCTCTCTCTCTCCCTCTCTCTCTCTCCGTGTCTATATCGATCATTGTCCGAAAGATTGTTGCACCTCTTGCAATCTGTTACTTGATGACTATGCATTTCTTTTAGAGTTTAATCTTAAGGACCATGATACGATAGTTTAACCTTTACGGCACTTGAACTGAAACAACAGCCTGTAACTTCAAAGTAGATCAAGTGTAAAAACCTTCAAGCTTAACAAATAAATGATTTTTTTTTAAAGTTAAAAAAAATACTGATTCATATTAATTTTATTTTAGTGATTCTTTCGAAGGACGAAGCTGGTATGTATATTTCGATAACTTTAAATCTTATTTCCCCAAGCTTATTAAAGCATTATATTGTTTATTTAACATGACTCAATGCAATATCGAATGAAGATACCATGTGTATTCTTGGATCTATTAAGTAGTCGCCGAGGCTATAACCTTGGCTTATTGACGCTCTTTTCCGAATGAGAAATTAATTGGGAAAATGTATATTAATGGTAAAACTTCAGCAGCCCTATTTATCCTACCGCCGATAAGGGAAAAGAGAGAGAGGGGGGGGGGGTAATCAGACTATTTCCGAATGCAATTATATATACTAGTATGTACATGCTTTCTTGACTTTTTTTTTGGTGTATAATATTATTGATATATCTATACAGTGTATACAGAATATACAGGTACTGTATTTTCATATTCGTCAAGATTACTACACATGTTTTTCAACTTTGACATCTCTATCAAGTATCGTCAGCCTTGAATTTCTTTTTTTTTTTTTTTTTAGTTTTTGTTACTTTTACATCGATTTCATTTATCATCTCTAGCCATCCCATCATTTGAATTTATATTTCAAGTGTTTTAATTATTATTTGTCAACCCTCTAACAATAATTTAAGGATACGAACATTTTTTTTTGTTGTTTTGTCAGCTTAAACATGATTTAAGGCTAATCGTCCCTTCGTCAAGAACAATAACTCTTAAACATCATTATTTAAATAAAGTCTAAAAGTGGTTTCTGAAAATTGAAATCTCTCTGTCGTTTCAATATAATTAAGGCTATTCGAAATAAGAAAATTATTCAATTTCCTCCAAATGCTTGTATGCCTAATTGGGTTTTCTCCTAAAATATATTTATTGATTAATTATTAATTAGCTATACATATAATCATATATATCTACCCAACTCAAAAACTATTTCAATCAATGCCTTTATTCGCATTTTCTGAAAATGTATATATGAAATCTTATAATTTCCCCAATATATTATTATTATATACTGTAATCGTATTACATTTGGCTGTGTATTCTTTTTAGAGGCTTCGTTGGAACTCAACAACCGCTAAATCCAGTACACCGCTAAATGTCTTGCACATATACACATAAATAAGAATGTGAAGAAATGCGCTAAATCAAATCTACGCTAACTTACTGAGCATTCAAAATTCAATTTCCGCCAAATATCATACACGCTAAATATAATACATTTACAGTATATGAAAAGATCTTTTAAGAAATACCATGGGTAAATACACATTACTTGGTGAACTCGGTGACAATTTTGTGAGTATTTTCATTTACTTTATATTTTAGGACGTAAACTTGTTTCTTTTCAGTGGACATGAAGTGTGAAGCTTATATGGAAAAGCGAGATTTGCTACTGCAGCAAAAAGCTCCAAACTCTGGAGCAAATGGGTTTATCCAAAGGAAAGACCACTCTTTCAAGGACGACCTCGAGGTCACACCACAAGCACAAGATGGGGGTTACGCCTGGATGATTCTGGCTTGCAGTTTCTACAGCATGTTTTGTATAGAAGGACTTAACGGTTCTTTTGGCTTGTTTCTACCTATTTTAATGGAGGAATTCAAATCGACCGCCGCAGTGACGTCAATGCTGAACTCCACCTTGATTGGCATATTTTTGATAATAAGTTAGTAAAAAGGTTTTGGAATATGATTTGTGTAATAAGTCATGTTTTCTGGTAGCTGCAGGTCTGTAGCTCTCCGAAAAAAATATTGATAGACCGGGGATTGCAGTTTTAAAAACATGGAAAAATAAATCGAAAAGCGAGCGCATTTTTTTGTGCGCAATAAATATACAGTTTTTTCAATGGGTGGCACTGTAGCTCTCCGGTCTATCAATATTTTTTTTTCGAAGAGCTACGGATCTGCAGCTAGTTTTCTGGTTATGTACTTTAGAAATATCTCCAAAGTATATACAAGTTCATTTTCAAGTCGATCGTCTTATTTTATCATCTCTCGACTTTCAAATCCTTTCTTGCATACATTTTGTACTCACTTTGAACTAGATACATGTTTATCAATTTTATTTTATAAAGTAAAAATTTAATTGTTAGGTTTCTTTACAAGCTTCTTGATTGAGAGATATGGAACACGAGTTGTGATGTTCTGTGGAGCTTGTATTTACACTCTAGGACTCCTTTTCACCTTCTTCGCTCCAAACATTTTGATTTTATTCCTTACTTACGGACTCACTTTGAACTAGATACATGTTTATCAATTTTATTTTATAAGGTAAAAATTTAATTGTTAGGTTTCTTTACAAGCTTCTTGATTGAGAGATATGGAATACGAGTTGTGATGTTCTGTGGAGCTTGTATTTACACTCTTGGACTCCTTTTGACCTTCTTCGCTCCAAACATTTTGATTTTATTCCTTACTTACGGACTTCTTTGTGGTGAGTTATTTTTGTAAACATTAATAAAACAAAATATATATGAAACTTTGTTTTCCTTTTTAATAACTGATAAACAACTTCTACAATGTAACTTATATGAATGTCTTTCATTGGTGTAACAGAATCAGTAATGAGAGGAAGACTAGAACCCGGGGAACATCCAAGTGGCCAAGGGAGTGACCACCGACTAATCAAACCTGTACTTATTTTTAGAAGAACCTACTCGACTTCACGTGGACGCCATTATCTGTTAAACCCGTTAATCCTGTTCTTCCTTTCATTCATTTTCAGGCTTGGGTGTTGGGATGGTCTTCTTGCCATCCATAGTGATTGTTAACGAGTATTTTGATCGAAAACGTTCCCTTGCCAATGGAATATTGACCTCCGGTTCGGGCCTCGGTCTACTAGTAATGTCTCCAGTAATCGAAAAGTCAATAGAAGCCTTTGGATGGCGAGGATCTTTTCTGATTTATGCCTGTTTTACTCTACAGCTCTGCGTTTGTGCATCTCTGATGAGACCTTTACGGAAAATAATAAATCGAAAGGAAAACGAACCGACAACACCCTTTCCAAAGTCAGTAGCAAATGGAATAGAGAAAGACGATAATAGATACGCGTCCATGCCGTTTTTAAACAGAAGTGATAATCTGATGTTTGGCAGTTCTGGTACTTTGAGTCTTCCAATTCTTTTTGGAAGTAATCGGTCGATCAATACAGGACCCTATATAGAGTCTCTAGTAGAGGTCACAGAACCTGAAGAAAAAGTACAGCAATGTTCTGGGACCTGCACACTGCCAGCTTTCTGTTCAAGTAGGTCCTTCGTATTTATAACCATTGGTTGCCTACTGACACAGATGGGACAAGCTATTCCATTGGTGTTCATCGGCGATTACGGCAATCACGTTGGTGTGACGTCCGCTGATATTAGCCTCGTTTTGTCCACTTTTGGTAGGTGGACAAAATTTAAAATAAATGTAGGTCTACATTCTCAAAACAGATATGATAGTAAATTGTTGCAACTTATTTGAAAAAATTGTGACTTATTTATTAGGTGTGGCAAATACAATTGGTCGTTTGTCCGCTGGACTTATTGCTAACACTCGATGTCTTGGTCACCTAAACATCTGTAACATCGGACTGATGATCAGTGCTGGTGCTTGCTTTCTGTTCTTCCTCTGTACAACTCTGGGTGCCTTGATAGGCTTTGCCATTGCATATGGATTCTTCCTAGGTATTTAAGACTTGCATATATTAGATCAATATCATTAAAATGAGTGGATCACAGGCTCTCAATCTATACATTGTATATAAATTTGTAAATGGCGAAATGATAAGTACAATGTATATCTTTAATCTTTAAAATAAAGGGTTAGGCGCAAGGGGGGGGGGGGATCTCAAAGTTCTACTATGTAAATTTACTTTGGAAGCTGCCGATTTTATCGTACGGTTGGACACTGATAAATTCCAGCATTTGAGAAAAAAAGTACCGAAAATTAGAGAAAGCCCACGCCATTGAAATAGGATTTTTGTGTTGGGGAAGTCAGGTACTTTGACGCTAGTTTTTTTTTCTTTTTGCGGGGAAATTGCTACTTGAATTCAAATGAAATAATTTCTTATGTTTGTTTTATAGGATTTTTTCCACCGATGCAACCTTTAATGATCATGGACTACCTCGGTTTGGAGCAAATGACGGCGGGGTTTGGTTTTGTTACCATGCTGAAAGGCCCAGCGGCCTTCATAGGTTCTCCTATGGCAGGTTAGTTAGTCTGAATTTTAATGACTAGTTCCCCTTTCACAATGATACCCCGATGATAAAAAGCGATTCCTCCGTTGAATTTTATACAATAAAAACAATGTCAAATTGGAGATGCAAGAAGAAATATGATATCATCATATTTGTTTCAAAAGATGCGGAAACAATCTTTTTCAAATCTGACTTCTATATGTCGTTTACACTTATGCAGTGTGTATACGGCGCGGATCTAAGAATAGATGCATCAAAATAGTCAGAATATCGTAAAACTGTTACTTTAAGGGGGAAAATGCAGAAAATGTAACCAGCCACTTTTTGTTGCCTTATCTAGCTGAGCAATATGGTAATGGCGTAGTATGAAGAGATGACGTGTTTAAATCGATTACTCCGAAAAAGGAGTCACTGCATGACTGTTCGATCTTTTAATTTATTTCCAGTTTGGTAATTTATACAGTTATAATTTTTTTTCAACAGGAGCTCTTCTGGAAATGACGGGAAATTACGAAACCGTGAACGGACTAGCGGGAATTTTATTTACTTTAGCAGTCTTCTCACAAATGTTAGCCCTCTGCTGGGATCCACACGAGAAGAAACAGGAATCGGATATAGAATTGGAAAAATGATAAGAGACAATATCCAAGTCAAAGCCTGAATATAATTTGTCTTTCGAGGATTTCATTGAACGTCTTCCACCACATTTCAATGTAATTCTTTTTTTACGAATTGACCTATTAAAATGACTTTTTTTTTTTTAGTTAATTTACATGCTACTTGAACTGAATTAACTTGCAACATTGCTTAACTTGTCATTGCTGTACCTCTCTCTCTCTCAATTTTTTTTATTTTAGAGAAATATCAAACATTATCAAAAATTAATTTACATGCTACTTGAACTGAATTAACTTGCAACATTGCTTAACTGTCATTGCTGTATCCCTTGATCTCTCTCTCTCTCTTTTTCTGTGTCTCTCACTCTCTCTCTCTCTCTCTCAATTTTTGCTACCTCTTAAGTAACTGATATTATTGTTCATTTTTACTGTTTATTTCAGCGCTTTTGTATCATTATACACAACAAGTACATATTTGCACATGAATCCAAACGTATTTTTCACATACTTCTATGTGTTCGTGATAGACCTGTGCCAAATAAATATTTTAACTATCTTTTAAAAAATAAAAAAATGATTATTTTTTCAACTATAGAAAAATGCCAAACGCAGAAATTACCCAACTTACAGTATGACCACCTCATGTTCTCTAGCAGTTTATTATAGAGCTAATGGTGATCTCCGTTTAATGTATATAAATTATGTTATTTTCTGTTGTTGTTATATTATAAGGGGTGTTAAGAAACTTCGTTCCGTGATAAAATATTTTCAAAAATTTCAAAGTAGTGGTTAATAAAAGAGATTAATTTTCAAGTCTGACAAAATCACAAGAGTGTGCTTTAGGTTTATAGCAATTCATTTCTAGCAGGGAATTATATGATTTTTCTTCCAAATGTAAATATATATAATATCTTTAAAGCACCCGAATAATAGAAATGCTGGTCATTTTGAGTGAAAATAAAGGATAATTTACTTTTGTTTCTTCATAGCTTAACTTGCATCAGACAAGCTGATGAGCGTAGGTAGAGGAACGATAGATCATTTTTCAAAAGAATAGGTTTTTCATTTTGAAGTTTTTCACAGATTTAATAGTTTTTGCGTTATATTTGAAAGGACGTTTTGAGCTCTGAGATTATTATATGTCACAAATATGCGTCATCTCTAATTTTTTTCTGAAAAGACATCATCTTTTTAAATACCTGCCCTCCCCTTATTGATTCAACAAAATACAGTTAAAACCTAATCAGTAGCAAGAATGGACTCTGTAAACATGAAATATCACAAATTGTAAATATCTTCTCATCGAATTTCTTTTCGAAAATAAAAGAAAAATGTGGAACGAACTTTCTTAACACCCTTTAGATGATTATATTTAATAAATACAGTATTTAATAAACATGTCGTGTTTTGTTTTAGTATAAAGATATAAATAAATAAATGTTATAAGCAAGATTTCTTTTTTTTCATGATGTATACAATAGGGGAGGGAGTGTAAAAAAAAATCTGTTTAATGTTTCTTGGGAGAATAAAATGAAGTAACTTGAATGTGAAAACAATATGTTTGATGCTTGGTGAAAATGGGATACCTGGAGAGCTCAAGCACAGATCGTATCCCTTTTTTACTACATGTCTGACTTACTTTACATTTTAAAGGGAGTTTATTCCTCCTAAGAAGATTTTTCCATTGTTCAACAGTATCTCTGAGGAAAAGAAGGAATATGTTGCCCTTACTGCCCTACTGGATCCTTCCTTAGCAAATGATTGAAACACATTTTCTTCCCTTGAAAAGTTAACTGGAAAAGCATTCTTTAACTGATTGTAAATGTTGTATATATTGCAATAAACTGCTTTAGTGTGCAGGAGTGTAAAAAATTAAATAAAAGATGGTTTTCAGCCAGAACTTACACATTAAAAGTGAACACATTGGTGTCAAATACAAGAGATACTATCAACTGTTAAACATATAATCATAAAGTCACAAATGGTTAGAACACTAACTGCTTTCATGGAATTTAATGGTCTGCCTTTATTAACACTTTCATTGGAGGTTTAATGATACATGTATGTTCAATACATTTTTAAAAGATTTGATTTAAATATATTTGTATACCAAATTTGAGTTTCCAAGAGACCTCTTTCTATTTATCTCTATCTTCAATAGAATAAATATTTTAAATGCGCATGATTCTTCCAGTACCCATTGATATCAACATAAGAAATAAAAAACCATGTATATTTCATTATTTATCAAACATCTTTAGTGTAGCACATGACACATAGAAAAGATAACAGAAGTGTATTAATTTTATATTAAATATAACATTATTTCTGTCTTTCTCAGCATTTCTACCTGGTAATAATTCTGATGATAAACAAGTATCTTTATATATCAAATGTTTATATTCTCACACCAGATTTCAGTTTCTTGCTCAAGCCTTTGTGGACTTGAACCTGTGGGCAGCCTGAGGCAGGATTTTCTTTGAGGGGGGTGGGGGTTCAGAAATCTTGCTCTCCCTCTCTCTTTCCTGGTTCCGGTGTAGGATCTGGTTAATGCAGTACTCGGCTTCCTGTCCGGAGTCAGTTAGTCTAAGATCCATATGAGTGATAGTAGTGTTGTCCTCCATTCCCTCTTGAATTTGCTTCCCACCTTCCTGATGGTTAGAAAACAAAAAAAATTTGAAGGAAACTGTTAAGTATCTCAAGTTAAATTTCTTAAAGTTTGTCATATGTTAAAGAGAAAATTAAAAAATACATGACAGAGTCAATTAAAAGATTTAATTTTTTGTCCTCTGATTTGGTAAATATCTGTCAATTTTGATTTGTTTGAAACATACGAATATTTTACATCCAATACTTTTTTTATCATAATGTTTTATGGAAATAGATACATGTAACTTTTTACATTACAAACATTAATATAAAATACATACTGCACCAAGTCTGTTGGATGCCAGGTCCACTGATTTGAGGGTTGTGTTTTGCATGACGACCTGAGAGAAGATGGCCGCTGTGGGTTCTCCTAGATCACTGCTGGCCATGTTAATATTGCAGAGAGTTGTGTTCTTCAGCAGAGCTTTACAGATGGCCTGCCCTCCTTCGTCTCCTAACCGATTCAGTCGGATGTTCAAATCTGTCAGTGTGGTGTTTTTGGTCAGGGCGTGGGCAATGGCCTGAGCTCCGCTGTGTCGGACATCGTTATCACAAAGATTCAGCTTCACCAGTTGACTGTGGTTATTGAGGAACTTCCCTATAGCTCTGGCCCCACGATCACTGATCACATTATGTGAGAGGTCTAACTCTGTCAGACCCGGGTGGTCCAGAATATGACTGATCAGCACTCGGACTTTGTCATCATCTACTTTACTTCTATGAAGCCTAAACACCTTGAGTCCCTTTGTAGCTGCCACACACTGAGCTAAAAGCAAACAGTCTCTGGCAGTAAAATTAAACAAGTTCCATTCAAAATTCATACCACAGTCTTTCACTCCATATGTTAAATGTAGTTCTTCTATATTAGGCAGCTGTTTTAAAATTGGCCCAAAATTGAAATGATCACATTCTGGTTCATCCCCAGCCTCACTTCCAGCATCTGAAGCATCATCAAAATCGGGACCTTTTGGGGCCTCCCTTACTGGTGGAAGGAGCTGTCTGACATCTAACCTCTTGACATAATTAGCAGATAATGGTAGAGTCTCATTTAGTTCTGTCATATCTGTTGATTCTGGGACAAAGTGTTCAATGATTTGTTGGAGGTTTCTTTCAAAGTACATTCGCTTCCAATTGTTACCATATGATGCTACATCACAGATTTGCCAGCGAGCTTTGCAGCAACGTTTCCAGTAACCTTCATCTTCAACAAGGTTAGCTGTGATCTTTAGTGGTAGGTCTGTTGATATCTTCTCTAGGACTATTGACTTGTGTTTTGGTAGAAGATTGTTCAGGATTGTTGAATTATCTGTAATATACAGATTATGGATTAAATATTAATGCAATACAGGTCCATCAAAGTTTAAAAATGAATCTTGCCTGTAGTTGCTTTATATATATACAATCATTGATAAATTATGCACTGCATTATGCTTACTTTCAAAATTGGACACAATGTGTGAAATGCATAACTCAATAAGTCTGGGAACTGTTGCAAGGGAATATTCCTGATCCTCTGCAATGATTCTTCTCATGGTCCTCCAGTCTGCAGCTGGGTTATCCTTAGCTGACCCAGTGGGAGAGGGAGGCGCAGGGGCATCTCCTGCCTTCTTGCTTCCCCCACTTTTACCACTTTTTCCAGACTGTGCAGATCCAGTCCTGGATACTGGCTTTGATCCGGCTTGACTTTTAGGTCCACTTTTGGTACTCTTGTTGTCATCATCCACTGCTGGCCCTTGTTCAGTTTGGTCAGCCATTGTAATGGGGTTCTGTTGATAACGATGAAGATTCTGAAAAAAGCCCAATATATGTTGACCTGTGACAGTAAACATTGGAGTAATAATGAGGAAAATTCTGGCTGTATTTCTAAAAAATGCTAAAATAGAACAATTTACAATGATGTCACAAAACATTATTACACATGCTGCTATCATAAAATTTAAAATATCAATTTATGGACTGATCTAAGTTAATAACAGTGTTCAGACACAGCTGCAAAAAATTTCAAAATTACAAAAAAGTATATTTAACACAATGTTTAGATACCTTTAAACATATTGAAATATCTGGTCATTTAAAAAATCGGGTCATTTTTTTAATTAAATATATTCTATTAGATAGAATGTTCTATCGTTAAAATGATATTGTCCTACGGACCCGGTGGTAAGGGCTTGTACCGAGACACAGTTAGATTATTCTAACTAATATTCTATATATTTTTAATTTATTTTCAGTATATTTCTCAAAAATTCGCACATAACGTTTAAATTGATAAATTTATATATAATTTCTTTTATCAGACCCATCAATTCCCTAGTATATCAGCTCTTAAGTATGTTCCCGACCCTAGGACATCTCTCAATATAATTATTGAATGCAATGCCAACTACTTCTATCAATTCAAAGATGGCATCAGTTTACTTAAATAGAAAGAAAAAATGTGCATTAACTAAATATTGAAGTGTGACTTTAAAAAACTTAAACAATATTTCAAAATAAATGAGAAAACCTTGAGTACATCTGGGAAATAATCTTACCTTTTCAATGTAAACGTCTCTATAGAAACACCGGAAGTGTTTGGGCTATAAAGGTAAGATCGTACTTTGAAACGATAAAAATTGTGGAATATTGGCAAAATAAAAAAATGCAATTTGATGGTATCTTATATAAAATTATTTATGTTTCTACCTTTCCATTGTTTCTACCATAAGAATTAAAACATTTTTGAGTTTCACAGTTGACAAAAGTATACGGAATAAATTTTGCTCGACATATTTTAATGTTTGTTTCTATATCCGGGTGTTTTTAAAATGGCAGCGCCCATCAATTGAGCAATTCTGCAGGAGAAAATTATCAACAGAATGATACCACGCCCAAAACCAGGAGAATCAGAGGACGACTTATTGAGATTTCAGCAGGAATTCCTTGCCAAGCAAGAGAAGAGTGCCGCCAGTCTTGTAAAGAAACCAGATAAAAGAAAAACTTCGACTTCCCAAACAACTGCTTTTTGTGAAAAGGATGTAGTCGAAATCAATGGTATTTATTTCATATAAAACGTTTTGAATTCAGTTTGTTTTGATCTGCTGTTTACGGAAGATTCCTACGCAGAATAAGATCCAATGACTTTGATATTCGATACGTTAAATTACTACTGCATTCAGTGCATTGAAATATCTACTTTACTATCAATTTTTCTATATTTGCAAGAGAGAAAGAATAAAAAATTGTACAAAAGTCTAACTTAGAAAATGGAAAAGGAGGACAAGTAAATGATATCATATAAAAAACATTAACATGTCAGATATAAATACCACTTAGGTATATATTTTTAAGAACTTCCCTTCTCCTTTGCTATCCATCTCTATATTTACAAGAGAGAATGAGAGAATAAAAAATTTTGCAAAATTCTACCTTAGAAAATGGAAAAGGGGGACAAGTAAATGATATCATAAAAAGCAGTAGCATGTCTGATATATTTTTAAGAACTTCCCTCCACTAAGCCGGAATATGATCATGGAGGTCCTCAGATTCCTCACAAGAAAAGCAGGTTTTCAGCATCAAGGGATCAAACTGCAACTGCTGCTGCAGGAGATGATCCAGAGGCAATTATTGACAGTAAGTTTCCTCAGGTTACCAGCATTTTAGTCCAGCTTTTGGTCCTTGGATTCCTACAATAATTTATATACTAATTATCATCATATATGGAAACCAATGTTGTTTGTAAAGAACTACGCACGGCAACCTTTGATTCCGACTACATTTTACAACCATTTAATTCGATATATATCACAATTTGGCCATAAAATTTTTGTTTAGTACAAAGAATAGTTCAATGGTAATTGATTAATTATTTTAATTCCAGTGTTAAATAGTAAAATATTCCCAATTCCAACTCTTGAAATAAGGGTGGTAGACGATTTTTACCACTGAAATTGGGATATAAAGCATCACCATATTCTGAAATAGTCTTGGATATTGATAAATGTTTCTTAAATCTTTTTTTATGTTTTATGCATATAAGATTTAGCATATATATTTAGTAAAATATAATATTTAAGTTGTAAAGCACTTGGAAATTGATGAAAAAATATGCATTTTGTCATTTTTTTTGTATATAACTACAAGTTAATTACCTCCCCCCTCATTATATGCAATATCGTATGATTTGACAAGCACTGAGATGCCCCTTTTTAAATTTTAATCAATTAATTTGCCAATAAAGAGAAAAAAAAACAGTTGGTCACTTTTACACATGTAAACGCGGCGTGTAAATTTTAGGTGACCCTGCATATGGAAATATAAATTATTGTAAATTTGAAAGTTGTTATTACCACAAACCAATAATGTTTTGATTGCCAACAAAAATTGAGCTCCATCACCTAAAACAATTGTACAATATGATTGAATTTACATGTGCATGCACTTTTACATTTCCAATTTGAATTAAGATGAGCTTATCTGGGTTTTTTTTTATCAGAGCATGACAAACATATGGCAGCAGTTCTTACTAAAATTGTGGTAAGTTATTTGTGTAGAAACAACTGTTCATACAGTGCTTTGTCAAAGTTGGACATTATTTAAGAATAAAGTTCCCATTAAATATTATACATCATACATTATTGCCTTTGTTTTGGTCCCTAGGAGAGGGATACTAGGAACATGCAGCCATTCACCTCTGTGTTGGAGTGTTCCTCAGGATTCCCTAAGGTCATGCACAGAGGAAATTTGGAACAGGTAAGTTATCACTTACTCATTAAATTCTGAATATACCTCAAAGTTTGATCACAAATCTTCAAATAATATTACCAGAGACAGGAGAATAGCATTTTAGTTTTCAAAGCTTACTTCAACTTAGTTTGCGGCAAATTGCTGTAGGAAACATATTCCAGAGGGATATAATAAAATATTCTGTTGAATGTGATATGTCTTCCTCAGAGACAGAAAAAGAGAAATAAATGAGATAATATATATGTAATATAAGATGGTAGAGCAGTTATATATATAAGTGATGGAAGGGATTCAAGGACAGTTTGACCTTAGTACTGAAAAGGAGAAAGACAAAGATTGTTAAATGCAGATGATGAAGAAAGTTATCAATCAGGACAAGGTCAAACTTGTGCATTTTCGTTTGGAACTGAACTCTGAATCTGATAAAGAAATTAAAGGGCAACAGTGGATTATCAATAGAATGTTTATATTAGTCAAGTGTAGTTTGCCAGAGTATTAATTTTGTACATTTTATGAAATGCATTGGGTATAAAAATGATCCACAGTTGTGAAATGTCATAAAAATAGGTGTGTTGGAAAGGAGGAGGCATTTATATCCTTTATAATACATGTTCCTTAATGAATTAAAAAGACATGGAACTCCCAAATTCTAGTGGCTATGTGTATGTAAATAAATATAATATGTGTATAAAATTTCTGGCTTCTTCTTCACAGAAAAAGACAGATGGTACCAAAAAACCCAGAAGTCTTTTTGCTCAACAAATGTCCAAGATTTCTCCCAGTGAACTAGGGCTAGTGGTGAAAGAGAAACCAACACAAACCCATACAGCAGGTATTACAGCATGGACCCCAAAAAGATATATTGTTGATATTTTAGAAAATAAATTTTGATATACTGTCTGTATTTGATGAAAAAGAAGAATCATTATATCCACATGAATAGGAGGTTGGTACACTATACAATGTACTCAGTTTATAACTGGTAGAATCTGTATACTAAATGTACAGATCTTATGAATCTTAAATTACCCTTTGACCATGATATTTTCCTAGCTTTAGAATAAATACATTCATACCCAATGTGTATGATTTTCTTCTTCATATTTTCCAATAGCAAGGACTACACAAACACATGTTCAATCTTCAAGCAATAGTGGTCCCCACTTCATCAAAGGAACTGGACTCAGTGCCACTTTTGGTGAAGAAGAGGCTCAGAAAATTCATCAGGAAAATGTGAACAAAATGGCCACCATGTCATCAGAGGAAATTCTAGAAGAGAGGAATAAGCTCCTACAAATGCTGGGTACTCTTGTCTTAAATTTTAATTGTTCCTATCTTAAATTAACACTGATGAATTTTCGTTCATTTTCAAGTCATGATTGTGGAGAAAAACTTTGATAAAGATAACATACCCCTGGTATATGTATATGTATTTAGTTTATTTTTTTTTGAAAAGAAAAAAAATTTATGACCCTATCTGACTGTTAATATCAAGAAATCTCTTTTCATCTTTTTATCCTTTTCATTTGATAAAGATTTATATTCTTATAAACATTTACCACAATGTTTGGTTACTTTGGTGTTCATCGTTTGTGGTGTTGGAATGGTTTTTGTATATTAATTTAAGTCTTGTTAATTCAGATCCAAAGCTGGTGAGTTTTCTGACATCAAAGAAAAACAGACAGACCTCTGAGGGACAAACACACACTTCTGATCAAGATGAGAAAATGGAAACATCAGAATCAAAACAATCTGAGAAGAAACAGACACCTAAAGGTAAATGATTGGCTTTTTTGTTCATTGAAAGAGCTTGGATACTCAATACTTTAAAAATGTAAATTCTAGTTAAGCTTATTTTCTCCATTAGTTGTTAGCTCCCCAGGTTTAAGGATTAAATGAGCCATTATCTGTTTTGTCCTTATTCTTGTCATTAAACATTAACATCCTCAGAACCACAGAGCCAATTTCAATAAAACTTTGCCTCACTGTTTCAAGGTTACTCTACAGTGTGAGATGGCCCATGGGTCTCTTGCACGATCATTTATGGTAATGATTCACATATTGTTTTTAAAGAGGGAGAAGAATTAGACTTACCCATCAAACCTGACAGGAAGTGGATACACATGAATAAAGTGGAGTATGATAAATTATCATGGTTGAAGGATCTTCCTCCACCCTCCACTGATCATAATAAGGTACTCAGATATATAGGCAAGTTTTATAGTGATAATATTGTTGACTTTAAACAACACTTTCAATGTTTCGTAAAATTTTAAATCATGAACAAGACAAAGACTACCGGTAATATGTATATTTCCCCAAAAATATAGAGTATTTTTTATTGTCATTATTTAACTGCATAGCGAAAAAGTAAAAATCACTTTTTATACCCCCGCAAATGAAGTTTGGGGGGGTATATAGGAATCACCTTGTCCGTCTGTCTGTCTGTCCGTCTGTCCGTCTGTCCGTCTGTCTGTGCAATTGTGTCCGGTCCATATCTTTCTTACAGAGGGACAATAGAATCTACTACTCCACACTAAGATTGCTCATAACCTAAGGGTGTGTCATGACCTTGACCAAAGGTCATTTGGGGAAGTTCAAGGTCACTGGAAGAAAAATTTCATAATTCGTGTCCGGTCCATATCTTTCTTATGGATAAACTTGGTAGGTTCTCATTTCACACAAAGATTGCCCATGACCCAAGGGTGTGTCATGACCTTGACCCAAGGTCATTTGGGGAAGTTCAAGGTCACTGGGAGAAAAATTTCAAAATTCATGTTTGACACATATCTTTTATGGATAAACTTGGTAGGTTCTCAGTTCATACAAAGATTGCCCATGACCCAAGGGTGTGTCATGACCTTGACCCAAGGTCATTTGGGGAAGTTCAAGGTCACTGGAAGAAAAATTTCATTATTCGTGTCCGGTCTATATCTTTCTTATGGATAAACTTGGTAGGTTTTCATTTCACAGAAAGATTGCCCATGACCCAAGGGTGTGTCATGACCTTGACCCAAGGTCATTCAGAAGTTCAAGGTCACTGGTAGAAAAATTTAATAATTCGTGTCCGGTCCATCAAGGATAAACTTGGTAGGTTTTCATTTCACACAAAGATTGCCCATGACCTATGGGTGTGTCATGACCTTGACCCAAGGTCATTTGGGAAGTTCAAGGTCACTGGAAGAAAAATTTTATAATTCGTGTTTGATACATATCTTTATTATGCAAAAACTTCTGAAAAACCCAGCGGGGGTATTTTGTCCCAATTGGACAGTTCTAGTTTTTGGTTCATTTATATGTATGATGATTTTGAAATTGATTTTCAGACAGGAACAACTGCTCGTTTTGATTTTGAGGGAAACTTGGTGACAGTCGATGAAGGCATTGATGTCAAGTATGGCCTCCATCACCATGGAGATGAACCAGAGGTTAGAGTTCACAAAAATAGGACATCATTATTTTATTTTTGATGCATATATGTAGTTGAAAAACAAGGCTGCACATGGTACCTGGACTTTTGTCTATATATCTGTAACACTTGGGGTACCCACCTCATATCTGCAATGCCTCCCAAACTACCAAATGAAATATAATGAGACTTTCACAGTATCCTTATTACATAATGCCGATGAGCCAGTTCTACCTCTCATTTCATGTTTCAATAGAAGATATTTGTAAACTCCCTTTTTGATGTTATGTTTGTTTATAAAAGAGATAAGTTTATAAGAAATTAACTTATAAAACTTTATAGTATTTTTTTCTGTGTAGAGGGCTGGTTACTCTTTGGAGGAGTTGTTCCTTTTATGTAGAAGCACCAACATACAGCAGAGGATACTATCACTCAAAACATTAGGAAACATCCTAGTTAAGGTAAATGTGTTTATTTCACAGGAAATTTGTTTACATACAATTGATAAAAAAAAGTGGTTATGTTATTGCAATCCATATTAAAATTATTTTAACTATTAATGTCTTTGCAATTTAATCAATATACCTATATATGTCAATGTATGCTGGCAAATTAGTCTTGATTTTTTTGTTAGACTAGAAATGGTGACCTGGAGGATCAAGTGAATTCAGCCATCTTGCCTACAGTCCTAAATGCAGGAATCCTTTTTCTGGTTCGCTGGGCTATGGATGACAGTGTAGAGGGAGTTGTCTGCATGGCCGTCAAAACTCTGCACTCCATTGTGGTATCAGAAGCTGACGAGGTAAAGATTGCTGTTTTTTTCTCAAGGAATTTTCTAGATTATTTTCTGTTTAAGATCTTCTACATGTGTACTGCAGATTCCTAATTTCATTTGAGTAAGTAATATTGCAAAATGGATTGAAGACCTCAGTAGATAGAATATATATAATTAGGAATCTACAGCATCTACTGTAATTTTGGAGAGAAGGGGGTCAAAGTCTTACTGATTTAATTTTGTGTTGTAGATAGTGAATCTAATATTGTAATATTTAGTCAGCATTTCCTATAAAAGTAAACTGATTTTGTTTTTGGTTACAGGAGTCTTTAGATAGAGTGTTGCCATGGTTTCAAGGACATGTATCTCCATGTCTCAAGACCACCAAAATGTCAGCTGAAATGACCTCCAATGACCCCACACCAGAAGATGAAAAACCATTAGAGACAGACGCTGATGTGCTGAAACGAGATGTTATCTATGTAAACATTTTTTAAAAGTCATTTTTTTACATGTATAATGTTATTTTAAGTACCCTGGTAGGTATAAAAAATATTTTTAATTCAGAAAATATCGTTAATTATCTGTAATAAAGGAGTTATAATTAATTTTTCTCCAGTACCGAAAAATACTGATTCAATTTGTTTATAACATTTTACAGTTTCTGATATTCTGAAGCTATAGACAGTAAACAATGCACTCACTTTTGTCGTTGTTTAATGTAATTTGTAAGTGTAAGTGTTGGATATTTCCTGTAAGTGTTGGATATTTCTGTTACAGTGTCTGGTGATGAGAATGAACCTCCTCCCTTGTCTACACCACATTCTGTTCCACTCCCACCCTCAGGCTCCCACCGTCCTTCAGGGTCTGGAGATTCTGATAAGAATTGTTAGGCACTCACCGCAGATGGCTTACGAGGTCAGAACAGTTCTAGATAATCAAGAAGATTTCTAACATAACACAAAGTTCTGTCAAGTTTTTGATTGTCTTCAACTTATTTTATAGGTGGAAAGATGCCACGGATTATTAGAGCTTATTGTTGAAGAATTCCTGCCCACCAGTTGGAGATTGTTAGGTACATTGTATTTCTTGATACTGTTGAAAATTTTAAAGTGCGAAAAGCACTTGGATGAATTTTCAACTATATATAGATATATTCATGTATGTAACATAGTATCAAACACTGGCAGTTTAACACCGTTCGAGGAATTGCTCACAATTTCAGTATCAGATTTGGAATTTTATATCATTTCATATATTGCACTGTGACAATGTGATCATTCAGTCTGATTTGTTTGTTCTATAGATGTGAAGGCCCCCTTGTCAGACCTCTATGGTGTTCCTGTACCCATGGCAATGAAGCTTGTCAGATGCTTAGCTCAGTCTGGAAGGAACTTGGCAGCTACACTGGTAACAAATTCTGCTTTAATAATCATAGCAAAATATTGAGAATTCTATTGACAAGCTGTCTCTATGACCAAGCCATTATCTTACAATTTTCTATTTCAGGTTGATAAATACCATATAAAGGCTAGGTTTTTAAGATATTTGGTGGAGAAAAATGCAGAGTGAGTATTTTTTGTTTGTTGAAGTTATGTATGTTTACATATCGATTGAATCGCTAAAAAGTGGTACACATATTCAAAATTAAGGTTATGTATAAAGGAGAAATATACCTAATTTAGTATTTATATTCATGCAAAAAAATTATTATTTTAAACATTGTTATTACACTGTATTAAGCATCGAGCTTGTCTTAAACAGAATTATTTTCCTAATGAACAGTGATTTGCTGCTCCCCCAGAGTGAGGCTCTAAGGTTACAGATAGAGAGCTACAGGACATGGAGGGCGTGTCTTAGTTATGGTCTGGCTGCAGATCTCTTCACGTAAGCTCCTTAATATCCAGAGCTTAACAGTTATGTCTAGGAGGGCATGACACAGTATAGGAGGATATAGAAAGACTGCTAGTAGTTAAGGAAATGCCAGACTATCCCTGGATTACAATTTTACCAGCAGTGGATAGCTGGCACAGATCACTTTTTCATTTGTTTTACATTAACTTCCTAGAATTTAATATTAGATAATTAGATCAATTCACATCCAAAAGTTGCTCATAACTTCAAGCACATGATTATGTGAATCTTTCATAACATTGAGATAAATGAATTGTGATTTGTTATGTTTTCTTTACTTTTAGAGACATTTTTCCTTGCATACTGTCACAGTTAGAGGGTCTTCAAAGGGATTACCTAGAGAGTCCCACTCTTAAGTGTACAAGAATGACAGCATTTATTACAGTCCTAGAATCAGTTGTATTATTGGCCGCCCAATGTGATCAGAGGAAATTTGGATCAAGTGCAAGGTAATTCATTTTTGAAATGTCTAGTCTAGTCTAATCTGTTATGCAGATCAAATGAGAGTATACATGAAATTTAACTCACATCTCTATGTTTCTTGCTACAGCAAACTTCCAAGTGACTCAGATCAAAATTTATTGCCTAGTGTCACATGGAGCCAGATCACTGATGTTAGTCAGATTGTCCTGGATGTTTGTCACAAATGCTTAAAAAACCTAGAAAATACATATCAACATAAGGTATGACATGAGTGAACAATATAGCTATCAATTTTCTGTCAAGTCATTTCTCTAAAATGTCTTGTGATACGGAATTTTTAATAGTGGAATGATATTTTCTCTGAGCGTCATATGTATCAGAGATTTTTTTTTCTCTAATTGCAGAAATTCAACTTAGATTATGAGGTTTCATGTCTGAATTTCATGGCATCATATATTTCATCCTGGTCTTCACATGTAAGTTAGTTCATTTTAGCTGTATATTCAAATGTCATCTTGATAAAATGTCATTTTCTGTTTTGTACACTGTTGCCAGGAGGAATAATCCATTTAACATGCATTTTTTTCTCTTTTAAAGAAAAGTTTTGATCCTGTGGCAGGACTTCAGTCTATAGAGAAGATATTTACTGATGTGTTAGAACCGCTCATCAAATCTCTGGGATTCCAGGCCGTCATCTCAAGTTTATGGTAACTATTATCAAAGGAAATCATTGGAAATTGTTAATACAATTATTTTTTTCAATTTTATGTAAAATATGCATTAAAGAAAAAAATGTACCGGTATTTTTGTTTGATGCTTTAATAAGAACACATGTTCTTAAGGTGCTTATTAAAGTGTAGTCACATATTGTTATTCTGTATTCCACTTATTTAGGCATTTTATCATAAGGATTATGAAATTGAGTTTTATCACTGTGCAAAGTTTCTTGCAAGAGATTCAATAATCCAAATGTTTATTGAGAACATTTTATTTGGATAAAAGTCATCGGGAAATCTGGAATAATGAAGCACCATTGAAAATATTTGCTCATTTCAGTTCTTGCTCAAGCTTCCTGCACCCAGAACATCAGTTAAAAAGGGAATATGCTGACAATTTGCCAGGGCTTGGCTTGAGAATAAATGATGGCCACTTAATAGAACCCTGTCTACAGGAATACTCACCTTTTGGTATGGTGGGAGCAGTTCTGAGGGTGTTATGTATTACCAGTCAAGTTCACAAAGGTCTTCAAGCAAAGGTATATGAATTTTTAAAATTTTATTAAAGCCACAGTGGATGCTAAAAAAGCAAAAAACAAACAGCCAAAAGAAAGATTTTTATACAAACATTTTTGCTGTCAAAACCCCACCCCAAAGATTAATCATTTTAGAGTTGATGTTCATTTTGATATGTTCCTTCAGTAAATAAATATAAAGTGCAAACACTGCATGCCATATACTATATACATACAGCAAAACTTGGTTATAATGAAGTCATTGGGACCTATGAAATTACTTCGCTATATCCATAATTTGTTATAAACATATAAAAAATTCATTAAAATTATATAGCTTGGGGTCCAAGATGACTTCGCTATATCCGTGAATTCGCAATATCTGTATTCATACTAAACGAGTTTTACTGTATCTGTATACTTTAAGCACACCACAACTTCTTCTCTTTGTAGATTGCTGACCTTATTTCTTCTGAAGGACACTTATTAACTTATCAAAGGAAAATGGCAAACTGTCCAAGATCCACCTCCTCTTGTCATTTCAACAAATATGAAGACTTAGTGATGTATTTCTTCATAAAATTAGTCACCAGTAATGTGAGTCAACTTAAAATCACTTAATTAAACTGAACTTCTACTGTATGTGAATAAAATGATGAATCAAAGTTTCTTATTCTTAGCCTGCCAGTGAGAAGACAGCCCCTCTGGTACAAAAACTGATGCTCAGGTTGATGACACAACTTCAACATGGAGATGAGTTCTTAGTTCATGACCTTTTATCAACAGTAATGTTCTCACCAAATGTATGGAAGTAAGTTACTCAGTAAACTGATAAAGAAAGTAAGTTTGATAAATTCTTTGAGATTATAAT
Organism: Saccostrea cuccullata; assembly: GCF_032062105.1. Classification (NCBI taxonomy): domain Eukaryota; kingdom Metazoa; phylum Mollusca; class Bivalvia; order Ostreida; family Ostreidae; genus Saccostrea; species Saccostrea cuccullata. The sequence continues at coordinate 89,740 of NW_026928969.1, read as the reverse complement.
TGAATTCATGAAAAGTACTACTGTAGATTCCTAAATATATGCGTGGAATTAATTATTGCATAATTTCGCGTGAAGCATCACATGCGAAATAAAATTACTCGCTTTTATTTTTATGGTGCCGAAATCTATGTACAATCTCTTGATCAAACTCCACTCACGAATTATTTTTCTTGTGATTTGCCGTCGAAGAGCCCATTCATGAAAATAAGTACTCGCGAAAAATAAGGAATCTACAGTATTCAATAGTTTGTAAGTAAAAAAGGTATATGCATTTAATCAAGAGGCCCATGGGCCACATCACTAACCTGAGCACTGTGGCTAGGAAAAGGTGGAAATCGGTTTATTATGGAAAAGTTAAAATCCAAAAGTAGTCCCATAACCAATCATGACTTTGCTATTCTTGAGCAGATGATCTTTAAAGAATTTTCCTATATATGTCTATGTAAAACTTTGGTCAGGCATTTTGGCCCTGCCCTACCCCTGGGGGTCATGATTTGAACAAACTTGAATCTACACTACGTGAGGATGCTTCCATATAAATATGATCAATTATGCCTTTGCTATTCTTGAAAAGAAGATTTTTTTATAGGGCTGGGTATTGGGCAGAAATTTCGTATTGCGATATATTGCGATATTTTTAACTGTATTGCGATATGTATTGCAATATTTTCAACGAAAATAAAATGGTATTTTCTTAATAAATTTACTTTAATTTACATGCAGAATGTACATAACTATGATAAGTAGCCAAAAGAAAAAAATCTTGTTAAATTTATCAAAGTAATGCTCTGAAATACAACCATAAAACAGCTTCTGTCTTACTGTTTGGCTTAATAACAAGCCTTTAATTCTTACATTTATTTTTATATTTAATGATAAAATTCCATAGTCTAAGTATATTGCCGATATATCGATATTACAAAAACATATTGCAATACAATATTTTTTGTCATTGTTTTGCAATATACCGAAATATCAATATTTTTGCCCAGCCCTAATTTTTAAAGAATTTTCCTATATATTTCCATGTAAAACTTTGATCTGACATTGTGGTCCCGCCCTACCCCCAGGGGTCATGATTTGAACAAACATGTATCTACACTACCTGAGGATGGTTCCATATAATATGATCAATTATGGCTTTGCAATACTTGTTGAGAAGATTTTTAAAGAATTTTCCTATATATTTTTATGTAAAACTTTGGTCGGCCATTGTGTATGGCACGCCAAATTCACAAAAATGAGCTAAACCTAGTTTCACAATTCACAAACCAGGTTTATCGACTGTAAACTATAGTGTACAAACAGTGAACTATAGTTAACGATTCGTTAACTATTGTTTTCATCTGTAAAACTATATTTAACGGTTGTTAACTATAGTTTACGAATGTTAATTTAAGTTTATCTGTCTGTAATAAAGCGTTAACAATAGATTTTGTTGATAAACATAGATTCACGTTTGTAAACTATAGTTTACAATCGTAAACTATAGTTAAGAGTTGTTAATCATAGTTTCACAAATTGTGAAACTATATTTATCAGATCGTTAACTATAGTTAACGGTTTGTAAACTATAGTTTACAAATCGTGAAACTGTATTTATCAGATAATCTATGTTTTGCAATCGCAAATGATTGTTTTCGGTGTTAGGTATAGTTTACGGTTGTGAAACATAGATTATCACTTTAACTATGGTTTACAGAATGATGTGAAATATAGATTAACGTTGTTAACTACAGTTTACGGTTTGTTAACTATAGTTTACAACCAATAAACCTAGTTTATCGATTGTGAAACTATGATTATCTCATTTTTGTGAATTTGGCGTGCCATAATTGTGGCCCTGCATGTCATGATTTGAACGAACTTGAATCTACACTACCTGAGGATGTTTCCCCATAAGTTTCATCTTTCCTGGCGCAGTGGTTCTTGAGAAGATTTTTAAAACATGCCTCCAAATTTTCAATAATTCCCAATTATCTCCCCTTGAATGAGGGCGTGGCCCTTCGTTTGAATAAACTTGAATCCCCTTCACCCAAGGATGCTTTGTGGCAAGTTTGGTTGAAATTGGCCCAGCAGTTCTTGAGAAGAAGTCTAAAATGTGAAAAGTTTACAGACAGACGGACAGCTAAACGGAGGCCGGACAAAATGTGATCAGAAAAGCTCACTTGAGCCTACGGCTCAGGTGAGCTAAAAAAAAAAAGTAAAATGCTTTTGAATTATTTAAGGTATTTTTTTCAATAATTAAAGATTAAGATTGTGTTCCCGTTTTGCACACATTTGTAATTAGGTATAGAACAATAGGTGTGAAGTGTGTTTTTATAGCAATTATAGTCTGATTTCTGGTTTTGATTTACCTGTGAATACCTGATTTAGCTTAATGTATTCTTAAGGGGTTTAATACAATTTTACAAACATTTTATTAAAATTCTATATATATTTATGGGAAAATATTTGATTTTATTGAATACAATATTAATATTTATTTAATATTATTTATTAATTAAGTACATTTTTTTTTAAAAAGACATTAATTTTCAGTCTTGATAGCTGTGAAGTCTTCTAAATGAATTCAAGATGTAACAAATAGTACAGAAATTTTGTGTCTTTCCATGTTAGTAAATTGTTGATTATTATATCAATCTATGTTTTATCATCAAAGTGAATATATATGCAGTTGTATCAACATTTTGAACTATAAAATAGAGGAAAAAATTCAGAGTTATCTCATTCAAAAATATCATTATAATTCAATAACTTTGTATTTATTCTAGGGATGTCAACGAGTACCCGGTTAACCGGGTACTCGATCGAACGTCCGAGTATCGAATACTAAAATCGGTACTCGGTTACTCGGATGTATATTTTTTGAATATTTCTAAGCTTATTTATTATGCATTAAACAATATCTTTTAAAACGTAAAATGCTCATTGCACTTGTACATACAGTAATTAGGGTTTACTACGACTCTAAATGACCGTTATCGCCTGTGGCAGTGTTTATACAGTTATTATCGTGACCAAGCACTTGGGGTACCTGACTTTTCTCACCTTCGGCTGTCTTCTACCCTTATTTTTTGTTTGGCTTTAATTATTTGTTTTCACTGAACATCGTTTTAAATCCATTAGGTTTAAATAAATTAGATATTTTTGTCAATTCTCCGAGAAACCGTAAATTCTCGGGAAAAGAGCGGATGATATTACATGTGCGATTATCGATATAGTTGTGTTTGATTACAACTGGTTGTAGGCAAAGGCTTTAATTAAACTGATGGCCATTGTTGCACCAAACTACAAAATACCGTCCCGTAATATTATAAAATCTAGGATCGAAAAAGTGTACGAAAATCGCAAATCCGCTCTGTTAGGACGACTTGATCAAGTGCAAGTTGATACCGTACGTAGCTCTGACAACTGATACCTTGTCGTCAAACGCTACAAAGAGTTACATTACAATTACGGAGCAGATTATTTTTTTTAAACAAAAACACTGTGAACAACTTATGATTTTATATCTTGTGTTTATCTGATAAATAAATTGAATTTTAAAAAATGTTTAATTTCGTCGGGCACGAAGTGCTCATCATTATTACAAAAGAAATACATTTACGGATAAGCCTCCTATCAGTGCATCTGGTTTTATTTCTACAAGAGTTTACAATGTTTTACAGTCTTCAATTTACTTGTTCATATTTATTTGCACTTTTACCGAGTACCCGGGTACTCGATCGGAAAAACGTCCGAGTAACCGAGTATTGAAAATTGACCAATTTGACATCCCTAATTTATTCCCTTACTTTTTCACTATAAGTTTACCTTCCACATACTAACTAATCATGGTATAGACTATAGGAATTAAGTAATTATCTCACCTGGTCAAATTCCCGTTTTCACACATTTTTTAATTACTTGTAATTAAAATGTGTGCAAAACGGGAACAAACCCTGTAAATGACTTTTTATTCTCGAGAACTTTATTTTCACATAATTATGCTAGACAATGAGCTGGTGAAAACTTCATTCTTGTTTATAAAAGTATTCCTTACAATCATATAGAGGAATATAACAACAATACGTGAAAATTATGTCTCACTGATAAAGAATTAATGACTACCTCGCGAAAATAAGGTATCGCGAAAATTTAGTGATCTACAGTATTTTGTTATGTTTGTTGAATTATTTTATAGACAAGACAAAGATGAGATGACCAGTTCCCTGGAGAACCTGCAGTTGTCTGATGCTGTACATCTGTGTAGTGTCACCCAGGAACAGGTGACTGTCAATCAAACGCAACTGGTGGCCGCCACTCTTTCTCAACTGGTTCCTATCAGAGCCACGTACCTTCAAGCTTTGTCCAGCCACCAAAAGATGGCTATACATTCTAGGTATAACACATGTCTTTGTTTCGGGATCTCATATGAAAGATGTTAGTGAATAACTGACATAAAATTTGAAACAGTTAGTAAATCTTGTCTATATTTTTTTCAGGACTGGTCATTTTAATAAAATATGTATACTTTAAGTTACAGTTTAATATTTCTGTTACAGACACAGATTCTTAATGCAGGCATTAGAAGTTCAGAATCTGGTGTCCTCCACACCGGCGGAGACCCTGCTCCCATTAGACTGGATGTATCTCCCCCTGATAGATCTCTACAACAGATTTAGCTCAGTGTAAGTTCTCTATTGATATGTTAGATCTCTACAACAGATTTAGCTCAGTGTAAGTTCTCTACTGATATGTTAGATCTCTACAACAGATTTAGCTCAGTGTAAGTTCTCTGTTGATATGTTAGATCTCTACAACAGATTTAGCTCAGTGTAAGTTCTCTATTGATATGTTAGATCTTTACAACAGATTTAGCTCAGTGTAAGTTCTCTACTGATATGCAAGATCTCTACAACAAATTTAGCTCAGTGTAAGTTCTCTACTGATATGCAAGATCTCTACAACAGATTTAGCTCAGTGTAAGTTCTCTACTGATATGTTAGATCTCTACCACAGATTTAGCTCAGTGTAAGTTCTCTATTGATATGTTAGATCTCTACAACAGATTTAGCTCAGTGTAAGTTCTCTACTGATATGCAAGATCTCTACAACAGATTTAGCTCAGTGTAAGTTCTCTACTGATATGCAAGATCTCTACAACAGATTTAGCTCAGTGTAAGTTCTCTACTGATATGTTAGATCTCTACCACAGATTTAGCTCAGTGTAAGTTCTCTACTGATATGTTAGATCTCTATAACATATTAAATTATTGATATTTCTCTTCTGATATGTTAGATATAACAGATTTTGCTTGGTGTAAGTTCTCTACTGATATGATAGATCTCTACTACAGATTAAGCTCAGTGTAAGATCCCTTTTTATCTCTAATGATATATCAGATCTCTACAACTGTTACAGATTTAGCTCAGTGTAAATTCTCTTCTAATCTCTACTGGTATGCTTGTAAGTTTTCTTCTTATTGTTACTGATATGAATGATCTCTAACATGAATAAACCTCGGTGTAAGTTCTAACCTCTAGTAATCCCATAGATCTCTACAACAAATTTAGTTCAATGGATATGTACTTTTATTGTTGAATATGTGAATTAAAAGCGTCAATGACTTAAATTTATATTAATTAATCTGTGAATGTGTCTCAAAAAGGACTTTCCTTAAATAGTGGAGCAGATGTTCAGGACGCCCTGTCTAAGACCGAGGTATCCATGGTGACATCTGTCCTGCGGTGGGTGTACCTCCTAGAGAAGTCTCAGCCCCAGGTCACGGAGTCTGTGTCCCCCACTCTCAGGGTCTCCAGGGTTATGTGTACATTCTTAACAGGTAAATTTCATTACAATTAACAAATTTGATGGCACTATAATTTATGGAAATGTAAAAAATATTATACCATACTTCATGATATCACATTTTTTTGTGTATTTAAGGGAAACTTGATTTTTACTGGCAGATATTTAAAATTTGCTGATGTCTTTCCTTATGTAACAATGCTAATAAAATTGAAATTCAATTTTCAATGACATGCAGTTGGTCACATGATCAGATATTCTTGCGAATGGAAAGCAAACTGCACGAGCAATTTGGAAAGTTCTGACTGTGACGTCACATGACGTCATAGATACTTAACGTTGCATTTCAAAATCAAAGTCTGAATAATGCCTTTATTTCTTTGTAATATGAATAAAAATGTAATATACAGATATAAGAAATAAAATATCATTTTTTAGAGTTTCATTGGGTTATGACATGAAGTTGGTACGTGATCAAATCTACTATAATGCCCTTCATGCGTTATAGAATTTGATCATGTGACCGACTTTTTGTCATACCCCAATGAAACTCTAAAAATGATATCTTATTTCTAAATTGAATAATATTCTCGTTTTGTCATTGCTGAGACTCTTCATATTGTAGACTCATAATAAAAATATGAGAGGATACTAAAAAGAATCCCCTGGGATTATTTATTTTGCCTGCAGCTGAAAATCACTAGATTTATATTTATCTCTCATATTACAAATAGTCATTACCCCTGTCTACAAGTGATAGCTATTCTGATGTTAAGGGTGAGCCTGGGTCAAGTTTACATTCACTACATGTATTAGGAATTGGCAGTTTAGCATACTTCAATTGGTTCTTTTTACAAGATACTGTATGTTTGTACAGCCTTTTCAGAGTTTACTTAGGTGACCTATTGCCATCGTTTTTAACCACATTGTGTGTTGTGCAACATACATTACCAGTTGAACATTGAACAATTGTGATGAGGAATGAAAAATATGGTCTTTTAAATCTCTTTCACCTAAATATATAAGACATACAGCTTACTCCATTTATATTGAACTCGCTTATTTTGAAATAAAAGTAAATCCCCAGTTTTTGACTTTCATATTCTTTGCATTAAAATAACGGTTATATTGAAATCGGCTATATTGAAATTTCGCTTATATTGAAGCCACTGATCGGTCCCCACAGGTGATAATGAGTTGTTTTCATAAGATTATACTGGCGGCTGTCGTTATGGTTGGTGACAGAAATTATGCCTTACTGACCAGTTAATTGATATTCAAAGGTGTGAATAATTAAGTTTTCACCTTATGTGTTTTATAGTGCATGCTCTTACGAAATAAAATTATTCACTGCTAAATTCTTTGTTTCCATGTATATAATACGGAAGTATTTAGGCTAAAGGCAACATATTAACCCCCACAGATATTGAAAAAAAAACTTAACTTTCAAATTAAATACGTACTGTTAATGGCTAATGATAAACCTAAATTCGAAATAGGTAAGAGATCAACCCGAGTACACTTACGATGAAATACATGCAGCGTTCAGCAGTACTCAACAGTTTGACATCGGTGATTTTTCTCCAAAATGTAAATAAATGCGGTCGGGGAATAATAATGAAGTTGAAGATCGTCTTATCGATAAAAAAAAGAAAGACACAATTTTATTTAAACTTTCAAGGACTAATATTCCATGTAATCTGTACACTGTTATAGGTAAACGTGACAAAATTAATTTGTTGGAGTTTGTTCTTTATTTTAAGATCGGGATTGAACTTTTAATTAAAAAAAAAATGGCTGCTTCACGGTTTCGCTTATATTGAATTTCGGATATATTGAAATAATTTGCATGGTCCCCCTGAATTTCAATATATCCGGAGTAGGCTGTATAAGCAAATATACATTGAATGTTTCTTCTACTCAGAAACCAGAGAAGAATCCTACCTTAAGTTTAAAAGTCATAGCAGTGCCGTCTCTGACTTTGTCAGTTTTCTAGTCTTAGTTTTGATGCTGTTTCAGGTAACGACTTATTTATGGATAAGACTGTATACCTATACCTAGCGGCCTTACTGAGGGAGTTCTCCACACCCCGCCTTTTGGGACAGTTGAACTTTGACGAGCAAATTCCAGGGATTGTGTCTTTTTATGATTTGTAAGTAAGATGATTTTACTTCTTTCAATAAGTATCTTAAAAAAAACTTGAAATAATATTATTGAACTTTGGTATTTAGCATTTAACTAATCATGAACAATTTGGAACAAAAATTATGAATTACCGTACTTAAATACAATTTATGTATTGATTCTTATTACTAGTATCCGAAATAAATACATGTATATATTTCTGTCCATGGTTTAGTCCTAGGTGGAGAGAAGTGGGTTATTTGCTAAGAAACTTATTATACCAATGGGACAACCAAAGCTTCTGCCCCCTTAATCCCCTTAAACATGGGGAACAATTTCAAGTCTTCAGGTTAATACTAGTAACAGACCTGTCTGCAAGTAAATATGGTGGACCCATCAATGTCAATCTCATAACTACATGTATGTCCATCCTGATTAAGTATCTACTTTAAGTACCCCAAAACTATAAAATGATTTCCACCATTTGATGAAACAAAATAAAAGTAAACAGATACCTGATTCTGGTTTAAGAAAACCAGTTAACTTAACTTAAGTCAACCAGACATTTAGGTAGTGATCTGAACACTGGGTAAAACGTCTTGTCCAGCACTGTGTGGAACTGAGGTGGTGAGTATTTCATGATCTGTGTTTGTTGGAGCTTCTTGGAGCATTTCATCACAGTCCTCTTCCTGATCCACAGAATTTGTACTGATGATATAGATCGAATTTGAAGAGAAAGACATCCTCATATTGTCTGCGACGGACGGCATTTTCCCATGGACTTCAAGTTGTGGTTTGGTCTGGATCTTCAGATCTGGAGTCTCTTCAGACGTCACTCTCTCGTTGTCTTCTGCTTCACTTCCAACGTAAGACAGACTGATGTTTTCAGGTTTATTTGATGAACTGGTGGTGTTGTTTGAGTGAACTTTTCCATGACAGAAAGGCCACAGTTTGATTATGGTGGATCTGACATTGGAATTCAGGACACAGTAGCTGATGGCATTGGTAAAGATGTTGGTGAATCGTAGGTATAGAAATAACATGTGACCGTTGATTTGTTTCATTGAGAGGTCAGGTTTGTTGCCTGAGTCAATAAAAATAAGAAGGGTGTGTGGTAAATATGTGATGAAAATCTTGAAAAACAGGACAATTACTGACATTACCAGCCATTTCTCTCTGTGCGGAACTCTTCTGTCAAGATCTAGAGATTTTCTACGATGGCTTTTGAGATTGGAACGAACTTTGAACAATTTGATACCAATGGCAATGTAAGTGAACAGAATGATTGGAATGGTGAATAGAAAGATGGCGGTACTGAAGAAAAATCCATCCCTCTCCTTCCCATTGTAATGGCAGGTAGATGTGTGGATACTGTAGGATATGTTCTCCCAGGGGAGGAAAAGTGTGTAAACAAACACCAAGGGGCACACCACCCAGCTAAACACTAGGATAAAATAGTAATTCCACTGAGGTCCAAATATCTTCTGATACAAAGCATGATGGTTAATCATAAAGTATCGACTCATACCCATCAGAATTAGAATCAGGTACTCCGTTCCCAGAATGGAATACTCCAGATACAGCTGTAGCTTACAGACCGCAGTGTATGTGTCATGATTCAGGAGTGTTGGATAAAGATATTTAGCATCCAGAGCCATAAACAGAGTCACCAGGAAGCTGGTCAGGAGATTGTTGATGAACAAATTCATGGCGAGGATCGTGTCTTTGTGGTATTCTACGTCGTGGTGGTACTTCTTTACGATGGCGAGAACGACACTATTGCAGAATACTCCCAGGAAGGAAAAAGTCAGAGACACTCTAAAATGGATCTCTCTAATGTCTTCTTCATTGAATTCCCCTGGAGGACCAGGGAGGGAAATATTCATTTTTAGAGTCAAGTTCTGAGCTGAGTAATACATTGTAACCAATTCTTTACTTCTGGTGGAAGTTTCAGTTAAAAATGGAAAGTCAGTCCAATATTATGAAAATTCTTCAGTCTTTCGATTCCTTTTTTTCATCCAAATTTTTTTTTTCACTACCTATCCGTCAATTTTGGTACAGTGCATGTGATGAGGTCAGTCCTGCTTTTGTTCGTCCATATTAATTCATTGTTATACCAACATTTTCATGTTCTAAATGAATTGATTTCTTGTGATGTGCAACACATTAAGTTCACACAAGACCCAGTTTAAAATTATCACAGTCAATAGTTCTCCTATGTCCATTACCTTTATTGACTCCAGCTCCCAGGGGGCGTCACTGATTTGAGAGTTTCTGATTTCAATTATAAATGATTCATTTGTCATCATCAAATGTGAACAGTTATGAAACCCACATTATTTTAGGAATTGTTGGAGAAAGTTTAGTTTTAGTTTAGTTTAGCTTAGTTTAGTTTAGAAAGTGTAAACTAGTGAGGAGTTTTAAAGGTTACTTTGATAAATAGTATACATGTACAAAAACCTGTATATTTAGACCTATTAAATTATGGTCTGAGGTGAATTTTCTGTCTTTAGCTATACTGAGAGCTTATGTAAGGTGTTTATATTGTCAATCTATCCACCTGTCTGTGTGTCTGTCTAAAAAACGATTTAAAAACGCTAATCCTCCTACAGTTTTGGTCTGATTTCAAAACTTTGCACTTAAGTAGACTATACTGAGATACACTTGTACCTCATACTTTTTAACAACTTATGATTATTTTCACTTCATTACTGTTGCATAGTTTCAAGTCCAAGTGCTGCTTTTCTTTTCCTTTTGTTTTAAGTACAGTTTATCACTGTATAGCTACAGTCTTGATAGTTGAAATCGTTTTTTGCCCAGGACCAAGTTTTCCAAAGATCTTCTGCATACTGTTGCCCTTTATCTTTTTTTACTGTTAGTTAAATTGCGATTCCAATTTGAAAAAGAAGAAATCAGTATGAAATACATGTATTTTATAAGCGGCCTAAGGCCCAGGAGACCCAATATACTGCTAAAACGTGGAATTAATTTTTGCTGTGTACGCGGTTACAAAGTTTTTTCCACAGAAATTCTTCATATCATAGTCAATATACATGTAAAGCATAGTGAGAATCTAAGAAATCTGTGTAATTTTCTACATGCAGATTAAAATGAAAGAAACATTCTGCAAAATTATGACCCAGTAGAAAAAAAGCTAGTCTACAGTATTTGGGATTATACATGAAATAGGATGATATCAGTGTGATCTTCCTCCATTACAGGTATTCGGCCCTCCTGCAGCAGTTTGAGGCTGTGTCGTTCGGAGACTCTCTCTTCTCCTGCTATATCCTCCTCCCCATTCAACAAAAACATGACCTCCAGCTCAGAAAGGCATTATGGATGGAGCATTCTGGGATACTGCGCTATATGCACATTTCTTTGAAAGAGGTCAGTAAAAAGTAGAATGAAATCTCAATTTAATTCATTATCCAATATCCAAACTACTCATTTTCTGTTGTACAGTATTGCAGTATTTATTTGCTGACATGAATTCAGTTTGAAGCAACCTTCACCAAGATTAGAAAAACAATGAATTTTTAAATTTTCTTCCTGGCAACCATTCTCACTTAACTACATGTACTTTATAATGTCTACTTTAAATTTCGGAGTGTAACAAAGATCTGATTTTAATCAGATTGCTTTTTCGCAAAGGACCAGCTAGGTTTTTCCACAATATTCAAAGATAAAAAGTATTAATGAAAATTCTGCATTGTAAATACTTGTAGATTATTCTATAGTTAGGAATAATGACAGATAAGCTTTGCATTTTCAGATCCCAATTCCTCTTGATAATTTTTTGAATCCTGAAGAGTCGGACGTGGAGTTGATCAGGTTGTATTTCCAGAACTTGTTGTCAAGGCGACTGCAATTTCATTGGTCCCCTTTGCTGTATTTAATTGCCATACACCATGTGAACAGGTTCATTTACAATCAGGACAAGAAACACTCTCGACTGAAACATGGAATGATTCTGCAAACCATTAAATCTCATCATAAGGTACGATCATCTCACTAGCTAATTTATAGCTTAATCAACGTAGACTTGTGCTTGTTAGGAAAGTTTATATAGAATTTTTTACTGAAAATGAATATTTATCTCCAGGAGTTGTGCCAGCATTTATTGCACTATAAAATGGTGGATCTGGAAAAGGATTCTGGAATTGAACTATACAGAGAACTTCCACAAATCAGGAGAGGTCTTCTGGAACAAGTTAAGAGCGAGTCGACAGAGTCGTCTTCCTGATGCACAGACAATGTGAACAGTGCTTAAAATAAATCCTCCATGATTTCTGTTTTGTGTAAAATACATTTATTGAAATGACTTGTGCTGACTTGTTTTGCTATTTTTTTTTTAACCAGAAGTCTCTGTCGAGACTGAAGCTCTACTGGTTTGAACTTATAGCAAAGGAAGAGAAAAGTACTTAAGCAGCTGGGATTTGAAACTAAATAGAATAATGATCGTTGATAAAGTCTCTTTATGAGTGTAGTCTACTTGTGTGCCAAGTTATACTGAAATCAGACCAAAACTGTAGGAGGAGTAGCATTTTGAAACAATTTTACAGACATTTCTATTTTTAGTAACCACGGCAACACCGTTCATCAAAATTAAAATTCGATACACAGAATTATGTATCTTTTGAGTAAAATACATTTATTGAAATGACTTGTACTGAATTGTTATGCTAGTTTTTTTTTAAATAAATGTAGAAAAAATCATTTTTTATAGATTGTGTGTTATTAATGTAGAAAAACATTTGAAATAAACCCTGCAACACCAGGCCTGGGGGCCATAAAACTTAGACGAGCGTTCTATTGATCTCAGTCTCACTTTTTCCAAAGGAATAAATAATGGAAAAGTGAGATCAAAAGTGAGCTCATCTAAGTTTTATGGCTAATCTTCAGCTGGACTGCACTCTAGCCCTAGGAGCCATTTGCCATTTGCTGTACAAACTCTCATCAACATGCAAAACTTTTAGCCACATTGTTCTGATTTTTTTTTATATAAATACATGTATCTCACTGTATCTGTAATGATCCTATTACACACTCTGTTTAATCTTTTTCATAAACTGAAGGCAATACTTTTATTAGCAGAAATGATAAGAAATTATTGCTCTTGTCTACTTTTGAATTATTAAAAAGTTGTGTTTGGTTTCAAGATTTGCATTATATTTTGCCTTATAATTTTACGACTTCTCCTGTAGACTAGCCTGAACTGAAGTTCCTCCTTGAACTTGAGTCAAGAGGTTCAGCTCATAAACTTTCTAATTTTAAAGTACAATATAAAACCAATAAATTCACTGAATATTTTATTTGGTATTTCAATAGCCAACACAGCCCAAATGAAGATGGATGGAATGATTTGAGCAAGCACATACTGTCATATGCACAAGAATATCTACTCTACAGACAATCATGTTAAACCATCATTATTCCTTGTCAATCGGGGTCTGTCCCAGTTCCAGTTAAATGCCATATTAAGGGGGTGGAACTCCTCCTGTACAATGTAATACTATGAGAATTTTCCATCCCCCATTAACTCCCAACAGCCAAAGTTTCTATACTTAAACATAATACTGATTATGATAACAATTGCTTTTTGTCAAAAAAATTAACACTGAATGAATATAAATGGAGGAAATTCATCTGGCAGATTCATTTTTGTGTGCGTGTGTTTCTTTCTATCAAGCAATTTGAAACTGTGGATACTTGAGTGAAGTAGGAACAAAATTCACACTTTATTTTATCTTTATTTTGTGTGGATTCAGCCTGTGATATGAATTTCTCTCAACAAGTGCTCATCTGCCGGAGCAGAAGATCCTCCATGAACATTCATTCGAGAATAAATTAAATTGATATTTTGTATACAGTGGTATATACAGAATGATATGGTACATGTAAGTGAACAAAAACATTCTCTTAAATAAATATTGGACGGATTTGACAAACACAGCTTTTTCCTTTTAAAATAAAAAAAAAAATATCAACTGTCCCAAATTCAGTTATAAACTTTTCGTGTTATCCCCGATGTGACTAGCAAATGAAATAAAAACTTGAATTTGTTGGTTTTTAAAAGGAGTATAAAATGGTCGACACATTTATATATGCACAAGTACATGTAGTCACTAACAAATTCCCTTTAATGATTTCCAAACAAGGCATATTTATAACAACCTTAGTGACTATATTTTAATATAGGTTCTTACCAAGACAACAACACTTTACAGAAAGACTGCAGAGAACTGCCTATATATGTTCTAATACTGTGACTAAAAGGTGTCTCTCTTGCAAGGTGTTTTTGACATTAAACATCTCAACAGTCATAGTAAAGATGAAAAGAAAATTTCCAGTAAAATAAAACATCTTGGTATTTCCTTAAAATATAAGTTGTCATACAAAACTAAATATATTTGCCAATAGGGCACAAAATTGACATATGGATTAATATACAGGACGGTTTAGATGAGATATATATTCCTATAGATATTGACAGGGGGAATAAGCAATATGACATCTAACGCCGTGAGAAACCCACTTGGTCATTTTCACTATGCTGAGGGGGGATGGGTGACTACACTTACAAAAACGAAAGAGAGAAATGCAACTCTGGAATGCTAGCAACAATTCTTTACAAAAAAAGCGAAAATAAAAAACACATTCCATGTTGTTTCAGCTTACGAGTTTCTTTTTTTTTAAATGACGATACATGCATATTATGCTATTCTAATTTTCTCCACTAAAAACAAAAAATGGTCAGCTACTTATACAAAAAAAATGTCTGTCCGTGATAGGTCTTTTTCATGTACACTTATATACGTATAGGAAGAAATCATGCATTGGCTGTACATCAACAAAGAAACAGTGCAAACAAGTCAACATTTCATTTGCACTTACAAAAATAAATAGTTTTCAATAACAACAACACATGATTTTTAATAACACAATAATATGTAGACAAGCTACATGGGCTTAATAATTATCTGGTTCACTTATAAATTATTTACATACTCAATAAAAGGAAAATAAAATAAAAATCACTTTCACATCCCAATCACAGTAGCACTTGATTTCATCACATTCACACGAAAATGTATAAATATTAAAAACTAACTGTACATCTAATATATATCTTTACCTATTACAATAGGTTAACAACAGGTTCTCCTAGACAACGGAGAAAATCACAGTACATCAAAGCTAAAAACTCAATAATGGGGGCCAAAGTTTCATTTTTAGGTTCACAGGAATTTTCAATGTGGTGAATCTGTGACAATTTTCATTTGACAGTAAAAATTTATGATAAAAAAATATAATCAAAACAGAGATCAAAAAGTGATTCATTGAATATCTGAAAACACAATAGTACACTATCCTGAAAATACTTTCACACAAAATACATAGATTTTAGATGTTTAAAAAAATGCAAAACAACAAAATACAGGCCTGTAATCCAAAAAACAAACATCTCTGGCCATTCTAGTCCCATAAATAACAGAAATAAAAACATATATCACAGTGTAGATATCTTCTTTTACCTATCTATCATTTCCTGAAGCAACTGTAGGTGGCGTGGAGTTACGTTGGGGTCAGAAGTTGCTTTCTCTAACAAGGCCGGCCCCATCTGATTATAAAGAGAATTCACCAGGGTGGCAGTCGCTGTACGAATGCTAGAGCTACCCCCCTGAACTGCCCCACTACTGTTTGTGGCCCCCAATAGGTGCCATAAGAGAGGCAACACATGTAGCACCACCTGTTTCTGCTTGCGCTGGTAAACCTTTGTCACCAGTTCTGCAAAACATAAAAATTACTCCTTAAACATCTGGTTCAAGATGCATTATACAGTAAAACACAACAAGAGCAAATACACACACAATAGAGCAAAGTGATTTTCATTCCTTTAAGATTTAAAACTTATTTGGAAATAAATGGATATAACAATTCCAAATTGTCTTTCCCTGTCATTTCATTAAAAACTTTTTTCTGTTTTTGAAAAAGTCCTTCATTAACACCCAAAACAAAGTCCACAGAAATCCCATTAGGATTGAAGGATGGCGACTGATCCTTGATTTATGTCAGTGGTTTATTGTTTGACTTACCTGCCACTTTAGTCACTAGATCAGGTTTACTCCTGGCACTGGCTGACTGGGCCTGATTGGCCAAGGGTTGAAGTAACTGGCCGCCATCTACAAGTATTAGAAAACATTAATTTACTTGTCTACACACAAGCAGTGCGAAAATTTACATATTGATAATCTTAAGTAAGTAATAAATGTACTGTCCATACCTAAGTGTTCGGTTAATGAGTTGATGATTTCCATTGCAGTTTGGTAAATCTCTTTGTTTTTAGATGATAGATTGGGAGCAATGTTTCCAATGGCCATACTCATGACCTGTGTCAGGGAGTCCCTCAGTATAGGAACAATCTGTAACATAACACTCAGGGCAAACAAGTTCACTTTACTGTTGGGATCCTGTAGCCGAGGCAGGAATTTGTCAAAAATCTGTGAATTAAAAAATTTGCAACTGACAAAGCACTTTTGATACACTTTGCATTCAGCTTTATGTTGTTTTCATATTGACTCAATATACTGTTTTTTTAAAAATGTGTATATATACTAATTTATTAAACCATTATTAACCATTTTATCATGCTTTTTTTTCAAAGAAATCATATAGAGGTAGTATTAAATAATAGGATGATTGTACCTTGACAATATTCATGACGACTACGTCTGTGTTTTCCTCACACATCTCCAGCAACATAGAAATGCCTTTGTGACGATCCCTCCAGTCGTTGGCTGAGATTAGATTTGTCATGTTTTTGATTGCCTCCTGGGTAGCATCATCTGTGCGGAGAAGCCGTTTGGACGGAGTGCTGTGTTGCAGCTCGCTGTTGGCAGACCCTCCCCGGACTATTGAACTAGCGCGACTTGCCGGCCCTCTACCACCCCTAGCAGATGAAGCTTCGTGTGGCATATCCCCAAGGCCCTAAAACAACACAGTTTATCTTAATTAATCTTATCTTCACATAAGTTCTCTGCAGAAATAATTAATTAAAAAAAAAACATTCATAGTTCGTTAAATTGCATAACGATTATACCTTAGTTTTCAATCCTTCTACAATGTCTTGAATATTCCTGAGAGTGTTGGCTGGCAAGTGCTTTGACAACATTTTATTGAAATCCTGATGGACCATCAGAGTGTACAAAATTCTCCTTCCATTATATCTGAATAAATGATGAAAATTTTCAAAATAAAGAGCAATATTATAAACCTTAAGTTAAAAATTTTGAACATACAACTAGCACATTTCAAATTCTAACAAAAACACTATAAATCTAAATTCTTATTTTTTAACATTATTGAAGTCTAATGCTGTTGAGGTTTTCTACCTCGTTTCTTGTGAGGCATCCATGACAAAGTGAGCTGCAGTGGGCAGCACCCTGTCTGTAACATCTTTAACCCCACTCAGAATACGCCCCGGGCCCATCTTCTCCACCAACTCCACAACAAAGCGAGATGTTGTCTTCCTGACTTGCACATTTTTATGACTGTAAAATTCATAACAATTAAGCAAATTATTAGCTGTAGTGAAAAAAAAAAATTATTTAAGAACCTCAATTATTTGTTAACATAAAAGGAAGAAGTGAATCAGATTTAATGTTTTAGACTTACGTAGCACCACCAGCAATCAGTGCCAACAAGCTCCTCTGTGGAGTAATGAATTCCACCATGGCATGTAGTGACTTCTCTACATCCTCCCTGATAAACCCATTGCTCTCTCCATTTTTGGCTAGCAGAGCTTTGGCAGTAATCTCCACATCCTGGTAAATTGGAAAAAATAAATTCATTCAAAACACTGTACAAAGGAAGCATTACAGATATTATTTCAAATGAGATAATTTTTCCAAAATTATGTTCTTAAGGATAAAAAAAAGTACTTACTGCATCCATACTCTTCTTGAGATTAGTAAACATATCCCCAAGAGCAACAATGGCCAACCTGGACACTTGAGATCTGAGGTTTTTCACCTATAAATTCAAATTCAAATTAATATGCAATTGGAAAGGAAATAACTGGTCAAACAAGATCATTTGTACTGAAACTTAATCTGTCAGTAATGAAACAGAATTGCTGGACTGACCTCATTTAACATGGCCAGCACCACAGTGTGGAGCTGTACATTGACCGTCTCCGGATGATACATCACCAGTCTTCTGATAGTGTTCACACCACTGCACTTAGCCTCCCTATATAAAACAACAAATGATTGCTTTAACACAATGTAAAATTCATCACGCTTCAATTCAAAATATTCTAGCTCTGAAGTAATTGAGATGGATATTCCATTTTGACCATTGCTACAGTTGTAAAAATGCTACAGCATACAGTTTTATAAGGATTACTGACCAATCACTGCTGTTGAGGTTCTGATGAGCTTCTCTAATGGCCCCTTCTGGATCTTTATATGGTTGCCAGTCACTAGGATTATCTGATTCATACAGACCATTAGAGGAGGCCGACACTGGGTGACTAGCATTACCATTCATGGTACTGAAAATATCCAAAACACAGATTAAAATAAACCCAGTATCTCAAAATAAAAGCGAGTTTATGCACATATATGTCTTTAACCATTTCTGCAAGCATATTCTGTTGACCCATCTCCACATTTTACCATTATTAGGACCTTACAACATTGTAATTTTTTAAAGAACTTACGGTGGCCCACTGCCTGCCTTCTTGCGGGGTGAGGGTGACTTTTTCGGGGTCGTAACAGGGATACTCTCACTGGTATTCAGTCTCTTTAGCTTCTCCTGTTGTCGCTCTCTTTCCTTTCGTAACTTTTCGTCGTGCTCCTGTTTCTTCTTCTCCCGTTCTATTCTCTGTTGTTCCAATTCTTCTTCCTTTTGTCTCTGAGCTTTAGCTAGTCTGTCTTTCATGGCTTTGCTCATGGCTTTACTGTTATCCTAAAATTGCAAAAGAACATTAGTTGTTTTCTTTTTCCTTAAATACATACTTGTCATTGCAGAGAAGTGATCTGGTACATCTTAATATCATGTTTCAACAAGCCTTTTCTTACATCCTAGGAAGTTGTAATTATGTTGCTTGTAAATCATTCCCTTAGATGTTTACAAAAAAAAATATTGATTAAGTTTTTTTTCCTAACAGTTAAAAGCAATGAAAATGAAATTCTCTTGAGGCATTTTTAGACAAAAGATCAAATGAATGCTTTTGACTTACATCTTCCACAGACAGGTCATCAGCTTCCTCCATTCCCGGTTCATCGTTGGAGCCCTGGCGGTTAATACTGATCCCCACCACCCCACTAGTGAAGTCTTTGCGATCGCTACGTGGGGGTTTACGATCGTGTCGGTCACCCGACTGGGAGTTCCCAGCATTCACTGCATGTTCAGCTCCGTTACTCGAGTCAAACATTCCTGTGATTAAGACGTGCATCATTGAGTATGGAGGGAAAAATAATTGTACACACAATTACACACAAATTTGTTTTTGATTCATCATAAAGTTATTAATAGTGTTAACTATGGGGTAAAACAAAGGTAAAATGTGTGTTACAATATTACATAAGTTAATGATAAAATATTAAGCAGTCCACACAACATAATGTAACTTTTGGGATCCCCTAATGAATTCTCTGTGATGTAAACTAGAAGTAACCTCAGACTACATAAACACACACATATATAAGGTTAATTATTGGTAGATTGATTTTCTAGCTCATTATGAAAGCTACAAATTATTGATCTCTTCCCTAATGAATTGATGAATGTAAAGTGAATGTTCTTTCTCGTTATTTATTTAACCTATCTCTATTCATGTTAATTAATTTTTTTTACAATTCCTAGAGCATATTAATATTCTATTATAGAATATTTAAGCCATATGTACATTTTAGTAATCTAGTAACTTCACCACTACATTAACAATATATAGCAAATATCTTTTAACACTCGACAAATTATTTCAGTTTTCATGCCTAAATATTTCTGTCTACCCCCTGTAAATACTGTATGCAGACTTAGGTGTCTTATAAAATAAGCCTTGCCATTTATGCCATTACATCCTTTCCTATGATCTAGATTCTACAGTTTTACTAATTTATTCAAATTTATTCATTCCTTTTCCAACTGTCATCTCAATACATGTACCGTACTACAAATAGACAGCTATAGCTACGATGTGTTGACTACTTGTGCCTGTGTATAACTAGACTACTCTGGAACACATACCCTTGCCTACAACACCGATACTGTCTTGGGTAGGCATTTTTTCGTCATCCCACTCCACAGCCCCATAACTGTGCATGGAGGCCACACCAAGGGGAGATAACAAGGGGCCTGTAAACAACACGCAACAAATGGAAGGGTTATAGTGCTGCAGTGTTAAAGTGGATGATGCATGCATTCATTAAGTCACTCAAAATTGTGGCCACCATTCATTACAGGTCAAATGTATTTAAACATGGATGTAGCAGATCAATTGCAGACAAAATCTTTCTCTCCCTAAAGACCCTTCAATTTTTTTTTTTATTGTCTATATATGCATATAAGAAATTGACTATTAAACATAATGAATGATGACCACAACAAAATCAAGCTCTAGGCACCTCACACTACACATACAGGTTACATATAAAAGCGGAAATAATTCTTTGAGTAAACAAAATATAGGGTTGTGCAAAAAAAAATAAAACAAAAGGCCCATAGGCCACATTGCTCACTTAAATCCTACTGCTCTTTTTCTACTGACTTGACATCTAATAGTTTTTCTTGTTACATAAGGAGAATAAGATTTTTTTATTCCCACAGTGTCCTAGCTTCATTCTATTCTTGAATGACACTACCATATTTCATTTTTGAAGCCCTGCTTGTAGAAAAAGTGTCTTTAATCAAAAATTTTAATTTTCTCAAAAGATATATGTTGAAGTCAAAATGAAACTGGCCCATTGGTTTCGGAAAAGATGAATACATGATCAGTTTAGAAACATTTATATATTCAACAGACATATGTGGGGCAAACTTTCATCTAAAAGGCTGACCTAAGCCTCTGGCCAATAAAATTAAAAAAAAAATCAGAAAGAAATTTTCAATTGGTATATAAATTAACTTTTAAAGTCACTACCATACAGGCAGTTATGAACAGGGAATAAAGCAATGAAACATAGAATATCCTATAGTACCAGAAATTAGAAATTACCACCATTACAAATTTATTAATATGAGGGATTTCTTATAAAGGTCTGAATAAGTTTTCTCAGAATGTTTTTATTGACATCAGTTTCAAAGTATTATAAATTATTTTAAAGCAAATATGAATCAAAAAATTTTGGAAATATATAAATATGAATCAAGATTTTGGAAATATTTACTTTTTGGGGAACTTTTATATCAAGTATTGGGCAATCAGAAAGTATTTTTTTGCCAATTTAATATTCGCAAAAATATTTTTCTTAAAAATAAATTACCAATAAAAAAATGTAAACAAACCAGTGATCATGCAATTTTGAAACAGACCCATATATGGACTAGAAATATTCCACACAAGGATGAATAAACAAATGAGGGTTCTTTTTTGCTCCAAATCTTTACAGAGGTATGCTTAAGGATAGATCACTTGCTATGTTTTGCTGTATGTGCATTGTTTACAGTGCCAATAACATTCACAAACATTTGTCTAAAGGAAATTGTCAAACAAACAAAAAAATATTTCTATTACATAAAACTTTATCTTGACAAAATTTCCTTTACACATTTTCAAAGTAGACATATTCCAATGCAATAATCACTGCAAGACAATAATGTCCCCCTTGTAATTTCAAGAAGTGATATAACTGGGACTATGTGCAATTTTCCTTACCTTTTTGCATTCTCCGTCTGTCACGGACTTTATTTAGCCCGCCCACACTAGCCCTCCTGTCTAAGGCTTCCTGATCGTCATTGTACCCTTTGCCCACCACCTGGACATTAGATGTCTTGTTCTCCCTAAATGTGACCCCACTGGCAGGGTTATAGTCTATTCTTATGACACCAGAGTTCCCCGCACTGCTGATGCCCGAGTCCTCGGGACTGCTCTCTGGTTTCTTCTTGGAGAAAGAATTGGTTCTGGCCAACTTTGGTCGTGACTCAAATGGGGACTCTGCTTTTTTACTAAATGGAGAAAATTTTTTAATGTATTAATACTTGGAGAAAGAATTGGTTCTGGCCAACTTTGGTCGTGATTCAAATGGGGACTCCGCTTTTTTACTAAACAAGGAAAAATTTTTACTATATTAAAGAAATAATTAAATCAATTAATTATCATTGATTAAGAATACAATATAATTATTTAATTCTACCATGAATTATGGGTAAAAACCTTTACCTTTTCTTGGATCGATTAGAGATAGATCCTGTATCTGACTCTCCGTTAGAGGAGATGGTGCTCCAGATTCCGCTCTCGTGTAAATCGGCTGAGGGGGAACTAGACCGCGAGTGACTCCCGTACTTTTCTATCTGTTCCTCTTTCTTTTTTGAGGCACTGCTTCGTATGCTCTTTAGGGAGTTCATCATCTGTAAACATTTTTTAAAAGAAGTTAAGTTTTTTTTCACTGCCAGTTTTATAAAGTATAAATATATATAATGTACACTTGTAGAGTACTTATATATTCTCATTTGTATAAATGGCACCACTGAGAGCCATGACATTATGTCACCTCTGCATACAAATTTTATAACCAAAAGCATAACAAATTTAATACTAGATGGTTTAAACATGTATCAAATAGACAAAATTTAACAATATTAAAGAATTTGAACCCACCCTTTTCTCCTCCTCAACTCAAAGATAAATTGAATGTATTTTTTTTTACTATCAATGTACTATAATATTAAGTTTTACTCTTATTCATTTTTGTAAGCATTAAATCATATATCTGAAGACTCTTCAATGAAGATGTTCATGAAATTTTCTGTGAATTTGTGAGTGAACAAATACTTCTTCTTACCAAGATATGTTTGTTTTTTTTTTAAAAAGTTACTTAGGAATTCACATAATATTATCTACACAACCAAATAAGTGAAGGTTACTCTATTAAATTGAGTGCTGTGAAATCATTTTATTTGCATTTAATTTTTTCATGGATATTAGACATTCACCCATAAAATTATGCTTCCACATAAAACATTTCAAATTTTTAGAATCTATGAATTCAGAATTGGTCCACATAAGAATTAAAATGATTCCACAGTATCATCAAATGTGCATGACTGACACATAATGAGTGACAATATCAAAAACAATTGTTAACACATAAACCATTATAATAACAACTCAACAAAAATGTTCCCGTACTAACAAAAAGCTTTTACAAAAATAACCCATAATCCAATGCAAGACCACTTTTAAATGTGACAAAAATGCTTCAAATGTGCCTTCTTTTTTTATGAAAACAACACATTCTTTCTTATGAGCGTAAATAATTCATGCATGTTAAGTTTAACAGTTGTGGCAATAGAAATGGGATATCTTGTTTTGTCGACTTCGGTGTATCCAATAGGAAAAGTGATTGGGGTAGCTTGTAGCTGTGAATCAATAGGTAATGATTTCCCTAGGGGGTGTTTAGACTTATTAGGTATTCTGGTTAGGTCCATTCATTTCTCATTTCGTATCACACATATAAATGGTTAGCAAAAGCAAACTGTGTAAGGTACAACTCAGGTAATACAGGTGACAAACCTTGGCACCACCTCGCAGACTTTTTAAGTACTTCATCATCTGTTAAGAAATGGTGCAGAAATCAACGCAAGAGTCAAATTCTCAAATCTGAGATCCAATGCACAAAAAAATTTTGTGTGACATATTACAAAAATTATAATTCAGAAAATGTGTAGAACAAAATAGTTTTCTAAACATTTAACAAATGAATAATTCTACCATGACTATAGAACAAGTGTGATTTTAAGTTGAAACTAATCAACTGCATGCATGATCACAGATAAAATGGGACTTTTGTATTTTTAAAAACTTAAGAACTATTGCATGCACATATAGCATTGTTAGTTCTAATTAAAGATACTATTTAAACTTTATCTACTGTTTTAAGCATTTCTTAATTACAGAAACTGCTCCTATAATCTATACTGTAGACATGCATATACTTGTAGAATAAGTTTTGTGCAGTTTCTTACAGGTTTTCCATTCTTATCAAATTTTGCCTTCTAAAATAAGATTTCTTATGTATTCAGATTATTTTCTGTCTCATTAGGGTTCATTAAATCTAATCTTATTTTCCTAATTTTAAATTCTTATATATTACCAAGATCAAAAACATAAACAAAAGTACCATGAAAATAAAACAAATAGGACATACAAAGGTCTGTTGCCAATTTAGGCAAAGGAAATAAGAACATGCAGATAGAATGACACTTTGTTTTCGTGTGCTTATTTTTCACATAAATGGATGAACTGAACTTTAAGGACCACTTTTTTGAAAATATTTCACTATGAAAATATTAAGGGAATGAAAATAATTTTTTGAGTCTAATTGTATAGTGAAAGTAAAGGCCTGTTTACCTCTGACTTGGACTCATCATAGAGCCCCCGTTCGACCGAGTCCTCGTAAGCGCTATCCTGGTCATCTTCTTTGGAGGAGGAGAACCTCTCAGACTGTGCTGCAGCGATCGGAGGAACTCTCTTAGCGGGGCGACGCGTGGCGGAGCGAGCCAGTGCTGGTTTGGATGGGAACGGAGACTCGTCATTTGTTCCTGTAAAAAAAGAAAATTAATATAGTCATGAATGAGCTGATCAATTAAAGGATCTTCTAAATACGTTTTGGACCCCCTGACAGGCAAAAATGAAAGCGCACTAACTAACAAGTCTTGCTTCATATGCACTGATGACGCAAGAGGGATTTTTTGCAGACCCATGCCTGTAGTCTGTAATTATTCTTGATAAAATTAAATGATTAAATTATGTTAATGTCATCTATTCAGCTATTTCTATCTTTTAAATGTTCTGATTACAATACAGAAGTCATCAAATCCTGTTCTCAATAGTTTTTCCCCCACAAATTTTAAGGGCAAAAAAGTGTGTTCCTATCAAGTTACCATTGACACAAATATGTGAAAATCATTTTATATATTCAAAATTGATTTCAAAGAATAGAGTGAAACAAATTTGGTTAAAGGGGTTCTGAAAGATGCCTTTATTCTGCCTCAAGTCTTCTAATACAACCTTTTCTAATTTAAATTTAAAGATGATCCACAGATTAGCTTTTCCACCTGACAAAATTCTTTTCCGACTTAAAGCCAAATGAAGAAATTTACAACCAAATTCCTGCGTTCTAACAAAGTCTTAACAATAATAGACCAAGAGTAGTTTTATCTCTAAATTTTTTAACAAACACACTTGAATAACGCAAATACATAGATTTATCACGATCAGGGCAACTTAAACATGTTGACAACATGAAATATACCTCTCCAAGAATCCTCGTTAGAGAAGTTAGGAGATCCGACATCAGCTACAAACAATTAGAATTAGTGTCGTTAGTACTAATTAATGCAGTTCTAATATGTTGTTAACAAGTACTATTAATAGGTTGGTTGTGATAAATAAAATGCCTTTTCAATGAATATGCTTTAAATGTGCTTGTTTGACAAGTTTATAATCATACAATATTAAATATATTGAAATTAGTTTAAATCAAAATTAGTTGGGATAAAAAGGGTGTCAAAATGCTTGTATTCTCGGTGTGAGACTGAAAGAATTTATAAACAATCATTGCCAGATACATTCCTACGCCAACAAATAAAACAAAAAAAAATATCACTATATATTCGTCAACTAACATTAAAGACCTAGCTTCAGCTTTAACAAAAATTATATACTTTAATTATATATTTAACAGCTCTAAAACACAACCCACTAAAAATGTCATATTAAACATTCTACAGATTGATCTACTTTGAAATTTCTTGTATATATTTGACTTACACTCAGATATTTTATTATCAGTCGGATCAATTTCTACTGCTTTTGGATTTCTTTCCTTAAAATCAGTAAAACCTAATTCAAATCTGTTCAAAAATACCACTCAAAATTCTCTAAGGTAGCTAGTACTTGAGTTATGTAATAGCTTTTTTTTCTTCAAGACTTAAACATACTTAAACATATTGCTGGTATAAAAATCCTGAAGGGGCTCTACTTCATAATATTTGAATACTGAAAAGAATGCAAGAAGCACACTTCAACACGTCTTCGTAAGTAAATGCAATAATTTGAATAATAATATCACACATCCGTAATCAACATCAGGACATTTAATGTTTGTTTTGAGGGACGACACACACCAGGCCCCACAATAAATGGGTGGGTTTAAAAATCAAATCCCTGTGATTGTCAAATATAGACTGAAGCCACTAAAGAGTCAAGATTGTTTACAAAACTTTCTTATAAATGCAAAATCATTAAAATACAAACATTCAAGAAGAAAAGCATCATTTTTTTCTTGAACCAAATACCCGGTAAAAATGACATCATATTTTCTGTGAGATTTATGCTGGATATTTAATTGACAATTTTGCTCATTCTACTATACATTTCTACTAATCGCCTACGTCTAGAACTTTAATGCAAGCTACATATAAGGTAAAAATCATAACATAATAGTGGCATCTAATGGTATATAAAGACACAGAGTTCCATACTCCCAAAATGTGCTTCTTTTTACTCACTCTCTGATGAACGAAGCTCTAAAAAGGGTTTAACTGGTGGTCTATCAACTGCTTTTTTAGTCTTAGCTATAGAAAAAGAACATTTACCAGGAAATTTTTATCAGTTTAAAATTAAGCATGCCATATATATGCTATCAGGTATTCCTACCATACCTGCAGAAACTGAACACAAAATTCCCATTACATCACCAAAAGTCATTCTGTTAAACGTTTCAGGATGCTGGTTGAATTTCCAGTTATCCCTTAGCTAACCGACATCAGTCATTGACTGTTGATTTGTAAATAGTCTGGGACGTGGGGATATTATTGATTTATTTTTACAGGTAAGTATTAATACATGTACTACAAAGAAGCGTTGTGGATTTCACTTGGCTATGCAGCATCACATGACCGGTTCAAATATTCATCAACTTGGACATTACGAAAATTAAGGGATGTACGAGCCGTATCTGATAAATCCTGATACTGTTGCTGAAAATGAATCCCGAGGGGCTACTTGCAGAATAAATCTCAACACGAGGTGTGAAATATTAATCAGAGTGAGGTTTTCACCTTTCGGAGTTGATCAGAGAGATACACTCCGTTCATAAAAGGGTGGAGAGTACAGGTGAATGGTACATATTATGTCTATATTTGCACACACTCTCTAAAGACTTGTATAATTGAAGTGTTGTCTATTAAACAGACAGGGAACTCTTCAGTTCTTATGAAATGATGTCAGAAGAAAAACAGTTTTATGTCAGAGAGTCCCCACTGTCACTCTACAATTAGAGGGCATGTTGACATTCAAACCATTAAACAACCCACACACGCAAGTAACCGCATTCCCAGCAGAAAAGGAACTATTAATTAATAATGGAAATTGTTGACTGTTTATCCAAAGTGTGTTATTATGAAATTATACTCTATGAAACATACTACATGTAGTTATATCTTCTACTGTAAGTTTTTCACCCCCAAATAAACTCTGTTTATGTTATTTAAGTTAACATATGGTGCAATAAAAGGCCTCAAGTACCTCTCTCTACTTCTGCTAAATCTAGTCCACCAATGGTATTTGTGTTGATTTTTCCTGTGCTGCCATAATTCTTCTTCAGCTTGTTCAAATGCATTTGTTTGTAGGATCCTGCAGACAAACAAAAATAGCAATCTTAGATAGATCCATTACCATCAGTAAAAGTTCATGATACAAAAATAAAATCAACTTTCAAAGTTACATGTATTTACTTAAAGAAACCTAAACAAAGAAACACCCTACATAACATTTTCAATCTTAGTACCAACGGAGCAGAATTTTTTTTTCAGTTTCTCTTTTAGAATCTTCTAATAATACAACTACAAGTAAAAATCCCCTCACCTGATTCTTGCTGTGACTGCTGATCTTCCGCAGCGTTGATGCCCACCACGGTGATGCGGCGCTGGGGCGGCTTCCGCTGCTTGGGTGTGTGGTTGACTTCGGTTGATTCATCTCCTGCCCAGGTTGCTCGCATAGGTTTGGGGGGCCCATCATTTATGCTTCCCTGTAAAATCAGATGCAATTTATCACTCTGTGGATCATATAAATAACATTAATTATTTTAATTCTAACATTTATTCAAATATAATGGTATGAAACAAATTTAAAGTTCTTATCCAGCTTTGAATAATTTTTCAATAATGTTCTCTGTCCCAACTTTCTTTCTTAACGCTTTGGACAATCTGTTTAGCCCTACTATTTTCTTGTGCAATTAAAAGCTTTTTAATTATCCTTAACACAGGATTGGTAAATATTATTCTACCTTTAATATGTTAAATGCATCCTGATATTACTTTCTATATAGGTATATAACCTTTAGAATAAGTACAGAGAGGTTGTTGATTTCAATTATCAACAATCTTTGATTTCAAATAAAAAACATTGAAGAGATTACTTTTTCATGTACTTTAAATTAAGTGACCAAATTCTTTTAAAATACAGTCATTCACAGAACTGTCCACTGTTGTCTGTTCAGCCCCAAATGTAAATGTACATATTTAAGTAAAAGTTCAGGAATAGTTCTTGCAATGTAGAGCAAGCCACAGTGAAACAGGTCAATATTTGTGGTGCGTCTTAAGTATTGTGTCTATGGCAATGACAACACTTATCAACACAGCACTACTTGAGAAGAACTGCTCTGGACTATGGGGGCTCTGCATGACAACTTCAGATCGAGTCCTCTGAAATGCTCATTTTATTAATGTCCTTAACTGTCAGTTTTTTGGTTCTGACAATAACATGAAGTCTCTTTAGTCAAACATTATCATTTGAGTAGATGGCCATTGTTTGATCACTATGAACTTTTTACTTTTATCCCAGCGGTGCTTCTTTTCACTGCGAGAGATAAACCATTGGTGGGGGGTCAGAGAAAGCAAATAATACTCGTTTTATCCAATCAAACTACACATTTTCCATCCATTTTTGATCTTTAAAATTTGATCAATCTTTGCCATTCTATAATTACTTCCTATTTTGAGCAAATTTATGGTCATCCTTGCACCAGACCACCTTTGTATGTATGAGACGCATTATCCTCTTTCAAAAAGCCTACATATAATTGCTACAAACGACTGACAATTTATTATTTTAAAGCTATAAGAAACATTCTCAAGTTTAGCCAGTACATGTAGTAAAATGAAGGAAGTTCTTTTGCTCTAAATCAATTTTTGCTGTTTGAACAATTGTTTGAATTCTACAATACAATGTTTGCCAAAATAAGTGCGGCAGGCAATTAAAAACTGAGATGGAGAAGAAGGATCACAGATCAAAGAATTGATGGTCAAGATTTAGAAGCACTTTAATGGGTACACATTAGGTTTTCCTAGAGAATTAATGTAAAATAGCCATAATATATAATAGATCCAATATATTAACAAGGGTTTCAATTTTCAAGCATCAATTCACATATCCTTAATGGATATTGATATTCATTAGAAAGATATGGCTTAAATAGGCCGTGTCTGCTGCCCAATCCTTCTTATTAACATGTCTGTTTTAAATAAAATATTCATATTAACAGTATTTTTTTGCCCAAATAAGATTTTTTCCCCCTGAAATGATAATTTTTTTTAGCAATATCCACTAAAAGGGACCAACAAATTAAAATGATTCAAACACCAGTTGTACTATATAAGCATTGTTTTTATTTAGCCTGTGAAATCCATAAAATTAAGGCTATTTTGAATCTTTTATTTGAGTGGATAAGCAATTTAATTGGTAGTAGTTATAAATAATTTGGGGAGTGGATATAAAGGTTGGGTAGTTATTCAGACACTGCTCAATAGCAATGAATTCAATTCAGGTGCAGATGACTAAATGAGCAATTTGCATAAATAGAGTCGTATCGATTTTGGACAGGAAAGGAAGTTTTCGACTGCATTGATTACAGATGTAGAAATTGAAATGGCTAGCCAGGAATCAATAAGTGCACCAACATTCATGTCTTTAAGCCCTAGACCATAATTAATGCAAAAAAACATTTAGCATACCTTACAAGGTGCATAAATCAATGCGATAGTTTGGATACAGCATTGGAAGAAATGGGCCCAAATTGACATTAAAGGAAAGAAAATTAAGTTTGCCTGTTGTCTATGAAAATAAGACGGGGTAGTTACACAACAGCTTTTGAAAAGCCCAACCTGTAACCCCAAAATTGTTTTTTCGAATAAATCCAACTAAACAACAACATTCTTTAATAGAATCCACTTAGTTAAATGGCTTTCTATGTACGTAATTACTTAAGACTGCATAACTTCAAAGATCTCATCAATGCATGTTGTTGTCAACAAGCAAGGCCTTTAAGAAGATCTTTATCATTTCCTCACCTCGAATAAATGTCCCACCGGTGGTCCCAGATTGACAAATTTAGTCAAAACAGGCACGTAGTCTATCACACCCATCGAGAGCTAATCCTTTAAACTTGAATAATCAGAATACTGTTAAAAGTCGCTCTCCTGCTTTTTTGTTAATCCTTAAAACAACATTAATGTACAAAATAATTCCATCTCCGGCCGTAAGTCACTCCGCGCAGAAACACATAATTCTGCCTCAGCCTGAGCGTGCCTCGCGTCTCGTCTCTTTCACACACTAATTATCAGGTCTCTTGTAGAAACCCGCATTCTTTGGACAACTCTATGGATCAATAGTCTTTCACTTGTTTGAAATTAAATGGTGCATTTTGAACGCACTGATTTCTTTGGGCATGGTAAAGAAAAAGTCCTAGTGAGGCCGTCCTTAAGAAATTCTCTTCACAACTCAATGATCATTATTGACAAAATTTCATGCTATACAGATTTTGAGAGGGATTGAAATTCAAGACACAAATCCGATGATATTATTATTTTTAACCTCACTACCTGTCAAAGGAAGCCAAAGAACAAAATTCTATACCCTCTCCAAATTTATTTTAAAAGAGTTCAATGTCCAAATCACCATCTTGATAATATGTACGTTAATGGTTATAAATCTTGTAAATTACTACAACAACAAAAATCTCAGTCTCAACATGGAGTAGATCTATATTTCCAGAGAAAATTAATCAAGAAATTGAGACTGTAGATTTAAACTGAGGAAAATAAATTACCAGCTGCCTTAACCAATGAACAAATTTTCCTTCTTTTTTTTCAAACGGATATGTGTCCCTTTAAATTGATAGATCTATAAAGCTTATTAAACATCTTATGACAATCAAGATACAGAAATATATATTTTTACTTTAAATTAAACCCAAAGTGGAATCCAACCAAAGTAAAGAGAGGTAACTCTTATTTACCAAGAGTTAAGTATTTACTAGATAGATCTACTAAAAACCCAGCCTGTTAATCATTTAAACGAATATAGAACATTATTTGTATGTAAATTAATCCTTGAGCAAAATTATGTCAAACTAAATCCATGCAACCCTGTGCCAACTAGTAACCTTTAACCCTTTCATATACCTATAAAATCAATTTCTATCAGATTCAGGGTTAAGAAGGAAAAAATATTGTCATGTTTCAAATTCTGCTCAGATACATGTACATGTATATCATAAATATTATTAGTGACATTTATTATTTTTACAGTGATACACCTGGTTGAAATTAGAATCATACAAAGCACCTCAGTATCTCATTAGTTGTTTGGCATAGCCTGTTGATGTTTTGTTACTTCCGATGCATGATGGCCACATCAAAATGTGTATTAAACTTACCCGGTATTTTACTTGTAAATGTTCAGTACAAAACAATACAGGTGAACTTCCAATGAAGCCTAACATTTATATGTCAATATTGCATGTGGTTGAGGTTTACACTGCAATTTTTTTACCCAAAGATTAAGAAAACCAATATCGACCAAGACATATCCGAGGTTGATAAAGGTTTCAAGGGGTGAAAACTTTCAATGTTACTGTCATTTGAATTTATTATATGATAATGATAATGAATGCTTTTAACAAATACTTTAACAGGGTGAAAACTTTCCATGTTACTGTCATTTGAATTTATTATATGATAATGATAATGAATGCTTTTAACAAATACTTTAACAGTGAACTGTAAATTCTGTGCAGTCACTAATTTTTGAAATACCACTTGAT
Organism: Saccostrea cuccullata; assembly: GCF_032062105.1. Classification (NCBI taxonomy): domain Eukaryota; kingdom Metazoa; phylum Mollusca; class Bivalvia; order Ostreida; family Ostreidae; genus Saccostrea; species Saccostrea cuccullata. Next base: position 57,490 of record NW_026928969.1, on the reverse strand, counting down.
CATTGTCAACAGGCGCGGATCCAGGATTTGAAGTTAGGGGGGGCGCCAAAAGTAGGCAAGGGGTCTGGGGGCCGCCTTGAGGCCCCCAGTGGGTCCAGGGCAAAGCCCTGGTGGGGGCCCAGGGGGCGAAGCCCCCGGCAGCTCCTGGGTTCTAGAGATTTTTTAGGGTAAAAATGAGGTCTACCAAGTAGACATATTTACATTTTCTAGACGAAACTGTGATTTACGTTAACTTTGACAATTTTAGGGGGGGCGCGCGCCGGGTGCGCCCCCCCTTAAATCCGCCACTGGTCAAGCAATGTTGATATTTCTATTGCTACCTTCAATTATGCTGGAGGTTGTAGCTTTATCATTCAGATAGTAATACTGTTTTTTTTCTTAAACAAATGTTTCTTGAGGTTTCAGATTCAACTATTTTACATTAAAGTATATTACATTCTATGATCTCTATTTCCAAACTATGTGCTCCAGTTCCACTGCCATTTTTAGACAATAAATTATTAGATACAATATTTTATGTCAAATTTCTATGATTTTCACAGTGACATACAGGCATTAACACAGTATGCATACTTAAACTCTTTTATCTCAAACATGATCAATCTACTTTGGTCATTAACTTATATTCTAAAAATTAAAAAGTGTACATTTCAGAAAATGATCACAATAGCATACATACACTATATTCCAAAAAGGCAAGTTGGCAACAAGAAATACTTCTTACAGACTTCGATAAAAGTGAGTTGAAAAAAAGTATGGAAATTATATATACATCCACCATTTCTTTTTCATGTAAAATGTTTTTCACTATTTCAACCAAAAAAAAAACACAGATAGAATCAGATCCCTCTGTATTAATCAGAAAACTGATGTCACTTATTTTTATGGGCATACAACTGCTTTTCCCCCCACCCCCACCTCCCAAAAAATATTTCATGATTCTACTATACTATCATGAAGAAAAAGAGTAGAAATCTTTGTGTGAATGAATATATTTGTGGAGCCTTAGACTCTGAGATTTTAATGAGTAAAATCTCCAAGAAATCAGTGCAGTCTGGGCTTCCACTAATAGCACTAACTCGCTCTCCTTACAATTTATTTCTAACTTTATTCAGTCTAGCCCAGAGTACACACTATTTAAAAATGTACATATACAGGTAAACTGTCTGTGGAAGTTAGAAACATTCTTTTTATTTTATCACACAAATATTCTAAAAGTATTCAAACCAATATAACTTAAAACAAACATTTCATTCATTTAAATTTCACGAACTTAACATGACGGTAAAATGTGTAAAGAATACTGGGCAGGTGTCCAAGTCCAGATTAGTACAATAAATTTAAGTCTTTTGAATTTCAGGCTGACCTCAAGTAAACATAAGAATTTGGAAAGAGACTATGTACTTGGCATGCATTATAACACTAGACGCTCAATAGAACGCGGACGTTCTGAATAGCTCTTGAACCAGCCACTTTTACCTTACTTTGAATAACAAATTATTTGCCCTCTAAAATTGATAATTGTCATTAAAAAATTCCTTATGGACTAAAACAAACACTTAAACAAAAGACACTCTGCATAAGGCAATCATTTTATCCATAAACTACCACCAGCCAGTGTTTGTTCGAGGGATCCATATCTATGAACCAAAGAAGGGCTGAAAGGGGCTGCTCTTGCTTGTTAACAAGAGATGAACAATCAATTGGTTAATGAGGAAATTCACCCAATGTAAACGACATGTTCAGACACCATGGTCATCTTTTCTAGTAAAAAAAAATCTCTGAATGATCCAAAAGAAATGTTTCTCTTGTTACGTAATTTTACTTTTTACGAAAAATTTAGGGGGGATGCTAAGTAATGTACATCAAACAGATGTGCTGGAAGAAGGATGATAAAATTAATGGAAGTTGCAGGTCTTGTATACATCCCAACTACTAAATGATCACAAAAATTATTACAGAAAACACTATTCAGAATCATCTAAGCTATCAGAATATTAGTGCCAGAACCAAGTTTCAGCATGATTTTCCCTGGTTTTCTTTCATAGACAATTACATATGTAACATCAAATAACATTCCAGACTGAACTTTCCCATTTCAATGATTTGCTTTTAAATTTCATCTACACTTAGGTAACAAAGATTACACAGGCCATATTACATCAAAATGAAATAGTCTATTTCAGAGAGACAAGGTCTCTCACACGTACCAAATGAATGTTCTGAAAGATGAAATGGTAAAATTTATCATGATCATGCATAATTTCCTGTGACAATTTATACATATTGGCAGTTAATATGCTTACTAAGAGAAAAATACATGCAGGTTTGGTCCATGAGTAAGAGGTAAAAAGCTTGCTAATGCTATAAAATTTTGAACTTGTCCATGTTTTGAAAAAAAAAAAAAAAAGTCCATATATTACAGTTATAAAATGCAACATTCATGCCAGTATGAACCAAACTTTGTAACACTTATTAAACTAATACATAGAACTTATCAATTATAATGCTCCTCTGATGTCAGAATAAAAGATACAGTAAAACTTGTTTAGTATGAACACGGATATTGTGAATTTACGGATATAGCGAAGTTATCTTGGATCCCCAGATATATAAATTTAACGAATTCCTTATACGGATATAATAAATTACGGATATAACGAAATGATAATTTCATAGATCCCAGTGACTCCGTTATAACTGATTTTTGCTGTATGAAGTGATAATTTTGAAATAGTGTTATGAATTTTAACAACAGAAAGTTCTGATCATTCCAAAGTCTGAAAGATACAAACTTGAAAGTGTTCTGATCATTCTAAAGTCTGAAAGCTACCAAACTTGAAAGTGATTTCTCTATGTTCATCAATGAGGTTACATATGATAATTTTCTATCTTCTAATTATAACATGATTGAATATTGAATTCCCCAATAGTTAAGGAATATTTGATAAAATTCATCTCTTGCGTTTCTTTGGATAAATGGTTTCCTCTTGAAGAAGGAACCGTTGCGTGAACTTTTAGCTGGCAAACTTTTTTTATAGCTCCAATCAGTACAATAGTTTTGGTGTTGAATGCATTTGAACAATGCACCGTGTATACATACAGGCTATGTGAATATTTATAAATTTAATAATCTTAAGGTCTTATGTAGGCAGACTGTTCAAATAATATTAGGCGTTCCTAGCAGGTTATGAAATAAGTTTTATTGTGAGGAGATTTAAAACAACTCCTGTTCTCCTTCCTTCCTTGGTACCTACTTACATTGCAATAAAATCCGGCAAAGATGGATTGACAAGTTTATTGGGAGGAAAAATCTCAAAATGTGTATCAGTCTAACTTAATCATCAGAGTTAAATTAAATTGATCTTCCAAATCAATCAAGCAGAGTGAATCTCTGTGTGATTGAACCTCACTTTATTTCTTTAAGCCTGGACAAATTTTAATCAAAAAGTGAATGATGATTTCACATTTTGTACTTCCAATCTGAAAATTTGACATCCAATAAAACCTCTGATGAAAATGATAAATGAGTTTAAATCCTTGATAATGAGGGCCATTTAATTAACTTTTCCCAGAACGCAACCAATTTACAAAGGAGAGGACATCGCAATGTTATTTCTTTAATAGTCAAGGTTTTGGCACTCTAACACCTGTACCTCTCCTGGTCTCTCCTCTGACGTAGAGACTAAACACTGAAGACAGATTGGCTACTTAATCATAATACTGCAGAATGTTGAACCCTATTATCAAACAAGAAAACAACTGAAAAGTTTGCCATGTGCTTATATATGTGAACTTTTTTTTTCCTTCAAGAGTCTGCATACTTGATTAGTTCTAAGCATTAAACTCAACTGCAATTTTTCATGACCTCTCCTAATGGGTGCAAGCATATAACTGAATGTTTCTTTACATTAAAAGACTTGACATGGTACCACTAATGGAATAATAAGCACACATTAATGCAGTTTCTATCTAGGAATTACCAATAAAACTTGTTCAAATCCCCCATTTATACCCTAGGTCTAAGGAATTTGCAAATGTTAGGGCAAAAGTTTTAAACTATTATGTGCGAAACTTTTGTAGATTACCTTTTAAAGACATACTAAACCCTTGCCTCACATTAAAATTTCATGGCAAAAGAGTAGAAAAGTCTAGTATAATTTGAGAAAAAAACTTAAGCATCAGATTCAGAAATGTCAAATTGTACATTCCCTCACTCAATCATATGACTATTTATTTAAAAAGATTTTTTTTTTGGGGGGGGGGGGGGGGGGGGTATATTGTCTGTTAACGAGCAAACTTGACCATTTCACTAATACTTCTGATAGTCTAAAAATGTTTATTAAAAAGATTTAGTCTTGATGTTCCAAAAAATAACATTTTTCAATCTTCCAAAGCTTGTGTGACTGGATTGGTGATCTAGGTTATCCTTTACTGCGAAAAAGTGAAAGGGTATGTGTACACAATGAAATTTACTTACAGGGCTTATGTCAAATACTTCATAATACACAATTTACAAATCTCTACTTCACTTTTTCTTCATCTGAAATTCTATGCTTATATTATAAATGTTTTTATGTCTACCTAGGCTTTAAAATAATCCAGAATAGACAATCCTTTTAAAATTTAATGATATATATATGGCATATAAAAATTATGCATAAATTATCCTTTTACTATACTCCATACATATATAAACTGGAGATTTCTGCTGTCTGTCCATCTGTCTGTTCATTTGTTTGAAATATGGTAGACAAATTCATGTCTTCCATGAAACATGGTTCCTTGCTTTCTAACCTTGAGTTTAGGTCATGATATCTCAATTTGTCAAGGTCATTCAAGTTATAGACTGAAATATTTGTTTAAGAATTACCACAATTAAAACAGATTAAAATGACTTGAACATTTGAAAATCTTGCATTTTAAAGGTGTCACATATTGTACATTGCAGTGCATGCAATCCATCCCCCACCACCATCCTTTAAATTCTTGGGTAGGGTTGAGGGGTTCACAAAACTCTTTTTTTTTTGTAGTATATACATAATTCACAATATGAGTATAAAAAACTTTTTAATGGTTTAAAATACTGTGCATGTGAAACTAAAGGTATGCACTTCGGCAAACAACAGTGTCCTTCAATGTTTACAATTAAATCTTAAGTTTTTCTTTCCAGCAACATCTTTTATTACCTAACCAATAAATTGGCTACTGTACTGGAGTTTTTTGTGGCTTTCTTTCCACTAATAAACTGATATTTTATTTTTAATTTTAGCAACAACCTTTGGTGAACAAGTTGATTTGTATTCATACTGTATAGAATACTAAGGCCACAAAAATAATAGTCTTGTTTCCTGCTACCAGCCTGAAAAAAATAGGGTAGGTAGGTAGGAAAATTATTTTATTTTTTTCCAATGGTACTTGTTGGATATGAACTATTACAAAACCAAATTAAACATGTCATAGGTCAATATTATTGTTTAAAATTAAATTTCATTTCTTTTGATGCACAACTCAAGTAGTGTTTTATGAATTAAAGTCCATATTTAACTTATATTTCATGAAACACCACTTGAATATATATATTTTTTCACTTTTGGATCATGAAATTTCCAATTTTCCACCCAAAACTAAATAAAAACTTTAAGGTCGGGTGCAAAAAAATAGGGTAGGTCAGGTAGCAGGAAACAAGACTATTTCTATTTTTGGCCTAATCACCCAAAAGATAAAAACCTTCTTTGGGATCAGTCTCACAAATTAAAGGGTTACAAAAAACAAACTTGCCAAATATTGTTGCATTCAGCACTGTTCAATGTTTGTTTTAAAAATACATCAAAAAACATATTTTCCCCATATTTAGATAATTAGATCCTATTGGAAAATAAAATCTCAAACAGAATATCTAATCTAGCTTGAGCCCAATCTTTTGAATAATCTTTAACATGTTTAAATAATGAAGTATTCTTAGATAAGACTGAAATATAATTAAGAAATTAAATGAATGGCTTTCAACATGTTCAAAGTATCATTTCTTTTCCAATAAACTGCAAGGCTTCCTTCATTTGGAAGTAAAATAGTAAATAAAGTAATACATTGCTTTTCATACAATTTTCTACTTACTTGTTGACTTCTCTTCTCTCTTGCATCTCTCTCATCTTCCCAAGGAAAGTTGCTTCTCATGCTTGCACTTTTGAATCGCCTGCTTGGGCCAGGGGTTCCATTCTCAATGGTGCTGACTGCTGGTGTTGATCTAGCTGATGAAGTTACTGATTCTATCTCCAGCGTATCCGACCTAGAAATGTGCCTTGCTGATCCGCTATTTCCAACAGCTAGGACCCAGTCTACATCAGCTCCATGGACATGGTTTCCTGTGCGACTTTGTGCTGAGGACGGTATAGGCATTGCATATTCCACTAATCCTTCATGATTCAGTTTGGGGAGCTGGCGTCTTGCTAAGCGAGCCTGGACTGCTGCCATCACCCCTTCCCCCTCCGCGCTCAGTTCCACCCCATCTACTGCATGGACCAGGGGTTGCAGACGACCCTGTCCCATGGCCTGGGCTATCACAGATAAGCATTCTAATGTTGCCTGTCTCACTTGCCTCTTGTTGTCACAAAGGGCTGGTGCTACTACTTGGCAAATTCTGGGAAGATCAAAGTCATAGCTGGGAAAAGTGAGGAGGGCTGCTATAATAATGTTCACAGTGTCAAGTCTTACTCTGGAATTTTTATGATGGATGTTATCAAATATCACAGTTAGTACAGGTTTGGGCTGATAGCTTTGCATCATTTTAATTGCAACTCTCATCACAGCCTGACGAACAACAATTTTGTTATCACCCATGCGCTTTGCCAAAGTTGAAGACAATGGTTTCAGGTACTGCTTCACATTTTGTCCCAACTTTTCAACTAAAATATTAAGAATTTCTAACGTCACTGTTGTAATTTTGAAGTTTGAGTCATCAAGCAAATTGCTTAAAAAACTTATGAAAGGCATCATATGTGGCAAAAGATTGCTTGTCACATCTGTCGATTGCAAGTCCTTCACCAAATTCTTTAGCTCCTCTACCCCTTGAGCACGCAGTTTAAAATTTTCCTGATCACCGATCTGCTTCATAACATGACTAGGGATGATGCCAAACTCAAACGAATCCACATACTGAGCTCGACTTGTGTTGGGAGGTCCATTCATCATTGGAGGACTTTGATCGACAACCTTTGGAGACTTTGAAAATGGAGGTTTTGAATTGCGGGGAGTACTTGCAGTTGAGCTATAACCTTCAGAAAAATCCACTTCCATCCCAGTTAGTTGACAATAATACCGTCGTAGAGGAGTTGACAATTTCTGAATGTAAACACCAAACTCTCTCTCTCCCACAAGATTCTTGATTTTATCCATTGTGGTTAATGCACATTCACGGATATTGTCCTCCACTGAGTTGTCCAGGAGCTTCTTTGCCAACGACTGTGTGATTTCAAAGAAATTCTCTCTCTGGAACTCTGGAGTGAACAGCATTGGTAATGAAATGACAGTCTCCTTTCGAACACGAGGATCACCGTTTTCCAAACCATGTTGAACAATAGCTTTAAGCAACACCTGCACATTATTTGTGTACTTCATATACACATGCAAAGTCTGTATCACAGCTCTTCTCACAGTGATTTTACTTTCTCCTATGTTTGGAATCAGTTTGCCAAGAATGACATTCATGCAAGTATCTAGGTCATCTCCAAACTGGGGTATTACTTCATTGATCAGCTGGATGCATTTCAGTCTGACGTCCCAATTTGTGTCGGATAAAGCAAGTGATAGTCCATTGAAAATCGCTTTTGGGTCATTGTAGGGAAGTCTGCCACCATTTCTCCGGACTGTAATAAGCAATTGCTCGAGTATTTCAACTCGTCTTTTGAAGCTCTCTTCTCTAAGCTGGTTGAGAACTTCATTCTGTTCCATAGTCCAGACCCCTGGTTGGTTTGATTCTAAATAAGAGGCATTATTAAATTCATGGACCGGGAATTTGGTAACGTGGGCCTTGGCGACTTTGCCAGCCATCTAACCTGTAACACTTCTAAAATTGTATGGTAAATAACGTCGTAAAACAAGTCTGCTTCTTTCAAGACACTGTAGTGTCCACCAAATCCCACGAAAAAGACATTATCGCATCCAAACCCTCCGCAATGCACTGACAGAAGTCATTTTATCCTTCACATTCTTCGATAGCAGTCCAAGATGGCCGAGTTCTTCACAACAACACAAACTAATGGAATCACGTGATTAGAATAACTTGCCCGTATGACAATGTTAAAAAGAAACATAGGTGCGGATCAATATATTTTGCATATTTTACGTCGGGAAAAAATGTTTTCAGAGGCATGCATTTATATCATTATTTTAAAATATCATTCTATGTTTTCTATTTTTCTTCAATGTTTGCACGTCCTTTCACAAATAATTACACCTATAATTATCTAATTAAAATCTAGCTAATCAACTGTTAATTGAATAGTTTAATATTATACATTCAGTAAATTCTAATTAATATAATCAATGCATGCATCGACAAGATTTTGATTACCCTGTTTAATATAAGTTCTCACTCATAAACCTTTAATTAATTTTGCGTATTGGGATCTTTGGAAGAAATTAATCATGTTAATTAGAGATTAAACATGATATTATTTTTTTCTCTTTGGTTACGGTCTTCTATGGTGAAAAATAAAACGGGGGGGGGGGGAGGGGGCTCAGAGGAAAAAAATTAACTCACCCCAAAATTTGGGTTTTATTATGGAAAGAAATAGGAAGTCATCCATACTCGAGAATCCTATTCTGTTTGGGAGGAGGGGGGTGTTAAGGTTCGAACTTCTTTCAGTATCAGTTTTCCCTATAATACAGTATACTATACTTTGTACATCATGTAATTGACCATGCTACCAAAAAGGGCTAAAATACGCTTTGCCTGCGGCCCAGTGCCCAACCCCTTTCACTTTTATTTGTGTATAAAAGTTTGTTTCATAAAAAAGGGGGGATCGGCCTTTCTGTGAAAATTTTCATTAGTTCAAAGTTTTGTCTGGAAAATGATGGAGAGGGAGGCAGCAGATTGAAAGAACCGTGTGTGTTAACTGTAAACCGAATTTATAAATACTAGGTAGTGAGAATAATCCTGTCTATGCATGCTTTGTTTAATTAATAAAATTATTAAACGTATATATATTGAATTAACATTTGAATAACTAGATTTTAATTGAATAGTTCAAAATTAGATATTTTTCAGCGAATTTCCCACTTGTAGGTAATTTCATAAAAGAAACACAGATTATTCAAAAGTTGTCTTTTGAAAACCGTGGGGACCCCCTCCCCCCACCACCATCCCCGATACTGCTTAATTACCTGTGAGGCTGCGATTTACGGTAATGGTGGTTACAATACTGATCGTTCCCTGTTTATGCACATCATAGCAATCACAGCAAATTGAATTGGAATGAAAAAAATCTCAGAAGCAAAGAAAAGTATCTTTACTTCCAGTATTTTTACAACTTTTTTTATGTGCTCGTAATCGAAGATATGGGGACATGTCGTTTGTTTGGTTGGTTGGTTAGTGTTTTTTTTTTTAGGTTGTGTGTGGGGTTTTTTTTTTGGCTGTGTCCGCCGGATCTATTTCTTTCATACTTCACATGTGTATTAATTTTGACAAGAGCATTCAATGGGTATCATCATTTTATTTTACCTAACCATTGGAGTTTAGCCCACTTGCAAAATTTTACCAGACTTTAATCTAGGTCACAACTTTTGAACAATTAGGGCTAGGACTTTCATACTTCAATAACTTTTGAACAGTTGGGGCTAGGGCTTTCAATTGTGTATTTCTAGTGACAATACGTTTCCTTGATACCAACAGAGTTGACCTATTGGACTTGGAATTTGACTGCTGGTACTTTTGAAAAACTTTAACCTTGGTCATAACTAAAGAATACTTGATGATAAGGCTTTCACATTTTGCAGATCCTTTTGACAAGACACTCTACTTGGAGTTTGATTTTTGTTTTTAATAGGAATTTTAACCTTTGTGAATGTCATAAGGTGCCAATGGGAACACATTTTTTAAAATACTATCACATCTTGTTAAAAAAAAAGAGATACACCCTCTCTAAAGAGTGTATTTTATTTCAAAAAGGGGGAGGCAAATAGTCACAAAGAGACCATTGGATGGACAGAACTGCATAAAATGTGTACATGTATTAACATTACAAAATCAAATGTCATTATTAGACTGCCTACACCATATATTATTGAAATTACTCTAACCCCTTGCACAGTTCTCTCACAAGCTAATCCACCTAGCTGAAGTTCTGTCCATTACAGTCTGATTGTCTGTAAGCCCTGGTGTAAAAAAAAATTATAAGAAATCAGAACCATTCCATTTTAATAGGTTGCCATAACTATTTCATGAATTTCAATTTATAAAACCTTTTCTTATTTTTCATTTTTCCATTCCCTACTCCAACAAAGAATCAGGTAACATGGTATATTTAATAGTCTAAAAACAAGCAGAGGAATAATAAAACATGTGCAAAGGGTCCATTTCAACAAACTTCTCTTGCATTTCATCTCCATTAATCAAAATATATTAATTTTAAAGTGTAGTTTTCATAGGAGTGATTGTTTGTGTTAAAATAAAGACACTTTGGATTCACATCAATAAGAAGAAATTGTTTTAACTTTACTGCAGTTTATTGAAAACAACACATATCAGTTGAACCCAAAGAAGCTGTTAAGCCTGTTGTTTAGTCTTTCCCACCAACAGCTGCCTTCAACAGTAGGTGGGTTAACTGAATGTTCTAAGTTACTATGACTAGATATTGAATCTTGATGACTGGAGTCTTTTACTCTGAAATAGGAGGTAAAAATATCCCTACACACTGGACACTTGTCCAGTTTATTTACACATTGACTACACACACATCCGTGTCGACAAGGGAGAAGGACAATGGTCATTTCTGCATCCTGACACACACAGCAAGTGTCAAAAACAATATGGCTTCTTAGTCTTTCTTCTTCATCATCAATACCAGGATGCTGCTGGAATTCAGAATCACTGTAACAATTTCTTGTATCTGTCTCTGTACTTGTGTTTTCAGTGGATATGTAAAAAGGCTACAAAACAAATTACAAAAACTACTAATTAATTCTTATATGCTTCAATACAATGAAACAGTATTCTTGTACTTTTTTTAGATACAAAAATGTGTGAACTTGGAGAACATGATTAAGAGTTTCTTGTTGTAAAAATGATATTATTAAGTTTCATATTTAGTCATACAATGTATTAATGTTGGTCAAATGACCATATACAAAAACTTACATTGAGAGTGGTAATTTTGTTGTCAGTGGTGATCAGATACTGGTGTAAAACTTGAGAATCTAGCTGAACTTGTGGATCCTTAATGTGCAAGACAGACAGCATAACAACCTAAAATTATAAAGATTAAGACAATTATTTACTGAAGATCATTAAATTTTCATGACACCTTATTTTTGCGATATTGTAATTAATTCTTTATTAAGTGCTGTATATAATCCATATATTAATAATATTAATATTTACAAGTTAGAATGAAATTTTCGCAAGCACACTGTCACCTATTTACTAGACAGTAAATAAAATAAAAAGCAATATACAGTATAATATGTGTCCATGGAACACAAATGGTCTTACTATTTCATGCCTCCAAGGGTCATAATTCAGATATAAATAGACCAATAAAATTTACCTCAGTAGATATTTTTTGTTCATTTTGCATGTAAAAAGGTAATTTTATATTTTTTCTCATTTTCATGGATATCACTTAATAAATCCATAGGCATTTAACAGAACCTACGGCCAAAGGGTCATAACTCTAGCAAATAAAAATTTTGAAATTTAATCAAATTCAAATTTTCTCCTTCATTTTTTTCTTCTTAATCAACTAAGAACTTGCACAAGTCAATATTCAGCAAAGCATGTTAATCTTGTATATTTAAAATTTATTTTTAAAAACTGAAAGATGAAAGATGGCACTATGGCAGATTTATAAAGGATTGATTTAAACAACTTCTGGTTCTTAATGCTTGCACTTGAAAAGCACTTCTAGTCTAAGAGCAAGGGTTGAGTCCCTGACATAACATACATAGACCTTTTTATCCAAACTAATTTTTCAATCTCACAGACTTCAACGAACAAATATGGATGCAAGTGTTTCAGTAAGATATTAAAATTGAAGTCCTGTGACCTGGAGTTATTGAGAACATCCAATGTCTTTCCTTATCCAAGATTAAAGTTTCTGAGGCACTGTAATGAATAAGATAAAGATTGGGTTTTCAAATGAGTCATCCATAATATTTAGTCTGATGACAGATTACCTGTTCATAATACACTTGCAGTACCTAGTTGATTAAGGAACAATCTTCATAATATTAGATGTTCAAAATCCGCTACCGCTTCTCAAAGCGATAGCAGATTCAGAATAATATCTAATTTAAGAAATAAACTAGAACTGATTAGAGTTGGACAAGACTTATCTATAAACTACCTTGCAAACAAATGTATGTATTTCATAGTTGCAGTGTACCTTTTTTGTAAATACATGTATGAGATCAACATATCAAAACAGTATCAACTAAACACAATTGGCTAAAAAGTAGTTTAACATGCAGCAGTGTTGTAATCTCACTAGGTTGTTATATGACAGTGCATCATTTATATCAGCTCCATACTTACTATCTGTAATTCCTCTGCCACAGGCTTCTCTAGGGTACAAGCCACAACAACAGGGTAGGTATTTCTAGGAGAGGTTTTATCAGGATGTTTAACCCTGTCTGGTATTTCCATATGCCATTCTGAATCCTCACACTTTTGTGGCCTAATAAAAAAAAAACAAACAAGCACTTAAGTACCAGTAAATTAAGCAACTGGCATGTTATTAAAAGTAACCTTACAGTTATGTGGTCTTTGAAACTTAATGTCTGCAGAAAGTTACAAAAAAAAAATAGATCTATGAAAATATCTATTTTTTAGCAGTGCATGTACCTCTGTGAATAATGTGTGACTTCCACTTTCTTGTCACCAAGAAAGAGCTCTTCTTGAATTCTATAATGAAGAACCTCGCATGGGTGCTGGAGTTCCTTGTAAAATTCATCTATGTCTGCTCCCCAAAAGAGACTTATAAAACCAGGTTTTAGTAATGACACCTGTAGATTTAACCCATCTACAAAAAAGGAGATACAGACTTAAAATGATCATTTTTTCAAAATTATACGCCAATATTTGAACTAACAAATTATGATGACCTTGACCCTTGCTTTGACCTTAAATATAATGAAACAACCTATCAAAAAGACTGATGATTATGTATTGCTTATTGAGCAATAAAACATGTAAACTAAAAAATAAAATAATTAAAATAAAAAACCAATTAAAAAACACCCACATAATAGAAGTTAGAGATGAAATACCACACACAAAGACTGATGTTATATGGATTCCCCAAAATGTCACAAAGTTTTATATTAATAACAGAAATATTTTAATAGAAAATTACAGGGCTAATAGTAATACCTGATATGCAGCTCTTGTTTTGTTTTGAGAAAGCAATGTGGAATGGGTTAAACACTTCTCTCACAGAAACTTCCTGTGTCGATTTAACATGATGAACTGAATTGATGTTTTGTAGGAAGATTTCCTCCCAGTTAAACCTGAAACAATATCAAAATAACTAGATTCAGATTCTTCTTATTGGAAAAAAAAAAAAATTATTTTGAGTGTATTAGTTTAAGTGTTTTCCTATTTTGATAAGAAGTTAAAATTTAGAGATGGATACTACTAAATTACTTTCAAGAATTATGCAACTAAGCATTGTCTGATACGATAAAACATTAGGCATCAGAATCCGCATTTCATGATTTGCTAATTAAATCAGAAGGAACTAGAGGTACTGTGAGCAATGAGCTCACTAAATGATACCCCTCACCTCCCATATGGTTATAACTGATGACAAAGTCCATGTTTTGCTGTCGTCAGGAAACCCAAAATATGTGTCAGATCAAAAAGTAAAACAGGAGGTGCGCACACAATGGTAATATGTATTGGTAATAAAGATTCTGTGAAAGTTTCATTAAATTTCACTCAGTGGTATAAGAGGAGTTGTGGATAAGATTAAGAGATGGGTACCCTAAAGCGTAACAGACGGACGAACTTACAGACCGACGGACATACCGATTACAGTATACCCTCCCACTTTTCAAGCGGGGGGTATAATGAAATTATTTAAATTTGCTACATCATATTATCAGTTAATATTTTCAATTTACATTAGTTGTTATAATAAAAGTTGATGATTTACTGATTATACACACACATTAATGATTTTTCTAAAAGCCATTGATAAATTGGGATTAATTTTCAATTCATGTGTATGTATATCATGATTTAGCGAGTAACAGTGAATGAAATTTGGTCATGTTCTGATAACATACATATTGCATATATTGTGTACTCTTATAATAGTATGCCAAGGCCTCAACCTTTTCCTCCCCTTCTCAAATGGGCTAACACGTACAGTGCAAAAATTGAAAAATTTTATTTTGGCTATAAATATCATAAATCCGCATCAGGACACTTAAAAGGGAATAAGTTTTGGTTGACTTCACATATAATGTATTTTTATATGTGAAGTTCCTTAACTTCTTGAGGGATCAATCCCAAACTGTAGGGTTGCAGAAAAACTTGCTTACCAAAAGTTTTCCTTTTTAAGTGTTTTGACATATGTCAATCCATTAAAAATTTTCTTATATTACCTTTTGAGAAGTATCACAAAAGTGAATGTATTTTTATATGTGAAGTAGAGAACAGAGTGGATAAGATGCCCCTGTGATTAAGCTATCGTTTTCCCTAAACATATGTCAATCCATTAGAATTGTCTTATATTACCTTTTGAGAAGTATCACAAAAGTGAATACAATCAATATGCACAGGAGTATCTGTTCTCTGGTTGTACTGGTAATATCATTTTCCAACTCCATCCTTGATTCAATGTTTACAATTTACCGGAAATGCCGTCATGCTTATTTTGCAAGGACAATTTTCATTGGTTCAACGCAATTACTCTCTTTGTCCTGATTGGAAAATTTTCAGAAAAGAAGGAAGCCCATTGGCCAATCATAATAGAAGATGTCTTTTAGTCGAAGAGTGGTAGATAAGGGATGACAACGTTTTTAGTACAGACGACATACGGAGATGAAACTGGACATAAAATGTCACATTATAGAGAAATTGCGTATGATGCGCAAGAACAATGTTTTATGCGATTTGGAGGTGTTTTCTAGTGACGGTATTAAACAACGCGTTCATAGTTGTGTCTGGGTTGCTGCGTTTGAAGATTGTCGAACCCTCCTGTCCAATAAATACAAAGGATGTGAGAACAAGACATCAAAAATAGAATTACCAAACGTCAATGGGGATGTACTGTCAACAATCGTAGATTTCATATATGGTGAAGAAATTAATTCAATTCCAATCGGACTTGATGGTGCATTAAAACAGCTTGGGTTTCAAGGTTTCAGGTTTTATCTTGACAATGGTTTATTAGATTATTCATGTAACCAAGATAGTTCATTGTCAAGTGCAGAGCAACCAGCTGAACACACAGACACAAACTTGGACCTCTCTGCTTCGCCCAAAATTACAAGTTCAGCTGACGAGGTAAAGGTGGAAACTGATATAGTTGAAGACAATCCATCACTCTGCTCAGATACTCAAATCCAAGAAATTCCAGTCAGAGTTAAACATGAACCAGTAGAAATCTCAGAACCATTTAGTGATGAAAATGAAGAACTATTGCATAATATTAAAATTTATTCAAAACAAGAAGATGATGATGATCAAACAGTCACAGTTTGTGTTGAATATGAATGCACTGACAAAGATGAGGAAATGGATGCATCATTGGAAGACGTACAGGCTACCTGTCAACCAAGTCTGAGAACTGAAGATGAAACAAAAACTTCAGGAAACAAACATGAAAAAAATGAATCCTCAAAAAAAGCTTCACAGGACAATGCCCCTAATTTGGTGCCGAACACAGTGCATTCATCTGAATCATCCTCTGTAAGTGTTTCCAATAACTCTGGTTCTAGTCACTCCTCTAAAAATCCTCCTATTTTGCCAAAATTTTCTAGCAGTCAAGGGGATGTTGTTACTGTTGCCACTTTCATTAGCTTTGCTGAGTTGCAGAAAAAAGGAAAAAGTTGGAAAGTACAAGAAAGTCTTCTTCCTATTCCTATGTCGGGAAACTCCACAGAAGCTTTTAATAAACTTCCAATATTTCCACAAAGTTCACAAGTTAAATCTGTTGGAGAGAAAAGGGGACGTGGTAGACCAAAATCTTGTGATACTGACACTGACTATGACAAAATGCCAAAAATAAAAAAGACTTCTCCTGTGCAGGCAAGAAAGTGTGGGTCTTCAGCCAAAACTAAAAGTAAAGGAAAAATGAACACAGTAACTTTAGCATCAACAAGTACTGTTACCGATACGAGTATTAAATCCTCTCTCACAGAACCAGCTCAGAAGGGAAATTCATCAAATTTTACTTCAACTTGTGCCTCTCCTATACAACATCAAGTTCAACCTTTAACCAGTGCTACAAAGCAAAGCCCAGTTACAAGTGTACCACAAACTTTGATAACTACTGAACAGTCTAGAATAGCAATGCCAATAGGTTTACCATCTAATTCAGCTCAAATTGTAACGCAGGCTTTGATATCTACTGGACAATCTAAACTTGCAGTGCCAACAAGTTTACCATCTAGTTCAGCTCCAATTGTACCACAGGCTTTGATATCTACTGGACAGTCTAAAATAGCAATACCAACAAGTTTACCATCTAGTTCAGCAACAGTTACTATCAGGCCAGACCAGCAAAGATTCGGAACTGTGCATACCATGATTCCATGTGTAGATTATTTTGACTCTATAAACCTTCAAGTTGGCTGTATTGGTTCAGTAGCACCTAAAGTAAACCCCAGCATCTTTGTACAACCAGATCATGCTGCAAGTAAAACATTACAAATTAAAAGTTTGGCTAACCAAGTCCCAAATCAAGCAGTGATTGAAGAAACTATTCTAAATATTCCATCCAATAGTACATGTATAACTCATGGTGGTTCGCTCAAGCCAATGGTGTCAATTGTACCAACAGTAATCTCAAAATCACAGTCCAGTGTTTTGAAGACTGTGGAGAATGCAAAACTATGTAATTTACAGAAAAGAATGATAAAAAACATTTCTGCACCAACTCTTCCGCAGAATGTGCTAAGACTTCCACAGAGTATGCCAACTTTTTTACAGAGTACACCAACTTTTTTACAGAGTACATCGACCTTTCAACAGAGTATACCAGCTTTTCCACAGAGTATGCCAACTCTTTTACAGAGTACGCCAACTCTTCCACAGAGTATGCCAACTCTTTTACAAAGTACGCCAACTCTTTTACAGAGTACACCAACTTTTCAACAGACTATACCAGCTCTTCCACAGAGTACACCAACTCTTTTACAGAGTACGCCAACTCTTTTACAGAGTATGCCAGCTCTTCCACAGAATAGGCCAACTCCTTCACAGAGTATGCCAACAGTGAATGCACAGGGCGGTGTTGCAAAATACAGAGATATCAAACCAAAGATAAAAGAACCAGAAATGAAGACAACCAACAGAGAAAACCAAGTTACTGCTGAAAAACCAATGAGAAAACCTAGTAAACATACAAGGTCTTTACAAATAAAGAAGACTTTATTGAATGAACCAATAGAAAAATACATTTCAGACAATATAAAGAGAACCCAAAGATACACACCAAGTTCTCTAAAAATCAAAATGAATTGCCTTCAGACACATAGATTTCAGAAAAGGAGAAAAACGCCAGAAAAGCTTGCTGAACTGTACAAGAAATCTGGTCGAGAGGAAGTCCTGGAAGCAATTGAAAAATCCATTCAAGCTTGTAGGGGGCAGGAGAAAAGTCGAAAGCCAGACAAAAAATGAATAATGAAATAACATTTTAAATGTGAATTCTATCATGCAAAATATTCCATTTAGATATTATTAGTGCTATGTATATGATTTAAGTTTAACCAAAAAATGTTTTATTGTTTTAATTCTAATGTACATATGTTGTTTATTAATGTTACATTAATTTCAAGAAATATGTTGATAAAACCCACCAGTTTTGGTCATGTATTGAAACATTGTAGAATAGGCAAGATATTGAGCAAAAGTTATGTGCAAACTTCAGGTATTTTCTAAGTAGAGAACATCAAGATTGGCTATGTTTGTTGTTGTATGAAACTAATTAATTACTATGACATTGATTTCAAACTATTCATGTGATACAATGTACTGTCATTGTCTAGTTATTTCTGTGGGCAGGATGAGTGCATGATCACAGTTTGTGTAAAGAAAAGAAACGTTTTTGATATTTAGGTTCTGAATTTCATAAACACATCTGATTTCTAAAAAAAAAAAGTTACCGTATAAGTAGAATTTTTAGCGAGGATTTAATTTTGGCATTATTAGTGAGGGAGCCAAGATCGCTAAAATTAAATAGTGCTAAAAATTAATTGTGTTCTATTTGTAACAGCTTCTTTAATGTGTATTTTAAAATTGCTAAAATAACATTTCGCTAAAAATAAATTACCAGTTTTTAAGGGCAAATCGCTAAATTTGCGTCTCGCTAAAATTTCCACTTATACGGTATGTGAAAACCACTCATTGATTTTTTATAAATGACATTCAGGTATAAATTATAATTTACAGTATTTCATCATCAAATGTTATGTAATAATTATCCCTTTATATGATTTATTTATTTTACACAAATTATTTTCGTTTTACAAAAAAGTTAATTGTTTTTGTTTTACAAATAAAGTTCATGAAAATATTTGATTTTTTTTAAACAAACGAGTTTGAATCAGTGGTTGCTGTTCCTGATGATCAGTTTTAGCAGTACATCGGTAACCTAGAGGCCTATAAGCCTTGATGATTACCTAAGTAATACCAGAGGAGTCTGAAGTTTTTATCATCAAAAAAAAAATCCAGAACAAAATTTCCCACCCTTAACTAAAAGTACACACATTTTTTTTAGTTGAGGATGGGAATTTTTTTTTCCTTTTTTTTTTTTTGACGATAAAAACTTCAGACTCCTCTGGTATTACTAGTATCAAAGAGTCTTTTGACATTACAAACTTGCCACATCAGCCCAACCTGGAGTTAAAATCTGGGGCCCATTTTACGAAATTACTTGCAACTTAACAAAATAAATTTTAAAATAAATAAAAAGAAAATAAATTTAGACCTTCATATAACTTTTTAATTATGATAACATTGAAAATTATTTTAAAATTTTTAAAATGAATATGGTATTATAATAAGATATTTTTACACAAACAAATTTAAAGAGAATTATTAATTTAGCAAAATTTTACATTCATCTGAAGTTTTTGGTCTTAGTCGTAAGTTCTTTTGTTAAACGGGCCCCTGGGACTGTGTGAAACACAGATGCTAGTTGTTTTTAACCTTTCTTTTCATAAAGAAAAATATTCCCTATATGACAAGGTTGTTATTATTATTATATAGGGGATGTTTTTATTTAGGAAAAGAAAGGTTAAAAACATCAAGCGCCTTTGGTGTGAGATGAATTTTTCGAATTTGATGAGATTACGTTTTAAAGATGCATATTTTTAGTATAGGATCAGTCGATCCCAGCCCATTGCCATCAGCTCAAGGGATGCACATTTCATAAAATTAAATTAGGTAATTACTGTAGTTTACTAATTTGCTTGTGAAATGAAATTTCAATAGTACTCTGTGTATGATAAATATTCAAATATATATATGACAAAGTACTATCATGGAATTGGATTTTGGACCATCAGGAAATAAATATCAAAGTTTAGTGGACATTACTCTTTATTAAGCTCCAAACATGCCCTTGATAGAGAAAAAAGACTTTTATTCTGGATAAGACACTCATTTTATTTTTTGTTGACCAAAAGGCAGAATGTCTGAAATCTTGCTTCAATTATGCTTAAAGTTGGCTTGCTAAATGTCACGTAATAAATAGGCTTTTCAATGGTACATTCAATTGGAAAATAAAAGAAATATTTACGAAAAAGGGACAATTTTTATTTTGGAGATCACTTGCACTACAACATACATAAAAGACAGTCAATTCATCAACATGATCAGTGTAGCTTGATATATTCAACAACTTTGGGAACAACTTGCACAGCCAATGATACATGGTATCAATAAACAGCAAATATAAATGGATGTCTTTCTGATTCATGGCATCAAAAAGAAATTAAAATTTAAGTTATAAAAATTTCTCCATTTGTCAAGAGCCAGAGTTGTCTCCCTGTTCTGGAGCAGCTATTGAGAGTGACTGGACAGATGGCGCTACAAAGGCTGTTTTCTTCTTTTTTTGCTCTACTAGATTGTCTGGAGATTCCAAAGGTATCGTTACTGGGCCATCATTCTGTATGTGTACCTGCATGTAGGCCCCAAATTTACCATCTGTAATAGACATACATGTATGTGTACTTGTAGAAAGTAAAGGCTGAAATATCAAAGTAATCATTCAATTAACAAACAGTTGACTTACCAGGTATGTAACAATGAGTATTAAACTGCAAATATGAATTTTATTCCATTTTAGCATTGTTCTTAAGTTCATACACAGGGGCATCTTATCCACTCTGTTCTCTACTTCACATATAAAAATACGTGTATTTTTATATGTGAAGTAGAGAACAGAGTGGATAAGATGCCCCTGTGGTTCATAATAAGTTGTGAGACAGAGAACTTATTTTTTGTAAACTACGAAGGAAAAGAGAATAACGATCCGATTTCTAAATAAAGGTACAGGTATGATCCAGAAACAGTATCGAGGGATTCACGTTTTTGTTCAATTTATTGTTTTGTTTATAAACTAATGTAATATTAAAAAAATATTTCTATCAGAAATATCCACTTGCCCGATTGGAGAAGTAAATCGATGGTTTCACTTGCCCGAACTGATGATTTACTTGTCCCGGGCAATCGGACAACCGTTAATGTCGATCCCTAGACATGCATGTATTATGACATAAAATAAGCTTATCTGGTGAGTATTAGATATTTTACAAAAATACTTGAGGTAATCTGATGAAGTACACATACAGTAAAACTTAGTTATTCTTCTGGCAAGACCTGGGAATTTGCATTGCTACCTTTTATTTTATCAGGATTGTAGGACTTTCTCATTATCTGTAGAAACTCTTGATATGCCTTTTCAGAAGTGTCTGGACCCATGGCTTCATGGAAGTCAGGTTTGTTTCCTTTGAGAACAGCAGAAAGTGTAAACTGGAAAAAAAATAACGATTTAGATGTAGATACACACTGTTTTATGCACATGTATTATGCAATCTTTCTCATTTGGGATAGGTAGCTATAATCTCTTCGATCTGAGCCAAGTTCTTTTTTATGCGATTTGGGAGTACAGATGTACGAGGGTTGATCCAAAAGTTCGTGGAATTTCTTTCTAAAATTTTATCGTGATTTGATGAAAGCAAACAACTGACATATTTATAATATAGAGTCATAAAGCAACAATACTGGAAAATTTCACAACTTTCCATTCACCAATAAGGTCACACGAGCTTTTTGAAAATGGACTGTTGTGAAACCCGGGGGAGACTTTGACGTTACGTTAAGTTTTATATGTCACGTCACGTTTTAGAAGCATCTCACCCTAATGTACAATTCAAATAGGTAATTCTACAAATGCTGCCCTTTTCTCTATTTTTTTTTCTCAAGAAAAGCCTGGGTATCCTCTCGCACCAACTTATCTTCATTTTTCACTCATATTTCAAAATACTCCCCATCTTTCCATATGATGTTTCAATTTCAGTAGCAATGTGAAGAACAGTACATCAGCCGACAACATCCGTTAACGCTTTTAATTTATCTACGGGAATAAACACCCCCAAAAGGCAGCCACACCTTTAACTAATGTCCATGGATTTTTTATTTTTCTAAAATTTCTTATGCCACTGGAAAACCAGTAACTAAATGCATTTTCCCGGACCTATGTCAATAATATACGTGTTAAGATAGAGTGATCCCGGAATTTTCACAAAACTTATGACTTGACCGAAATTTAACGTTGTCTAACAACTTAAAGATGAGCAACAAATCACGAACTAATAAACTAAATATACAGTAAAATCAGTAAAACTCTCACACAGAGGTTTATAAAAGATCAAGCAATCGTAATAATGACACAATTTTGTTTTATATACCACATAGGGTGGTTTTATTCTCTTTTCTCGTAGAATTAGAATTAAAACGATAATAAATGTTTTAATATCTCCCCCGCATTTCCAAACAACCATTTCCATGGCAACTGTCATAGAGTTACTATCATAAATATTTAAAATGTTTTTTTTATTTAAAATATTCAAGAAGTGTCTATATTCTAATTTGTAACTTTCAACCAATTTCACTTAAAAATAAATAAAATATGAAGAAATTCCACAAACTTTTGGATCAACCCTCGTATATACCCGGTAGATTTTGCTCTTTCCATCTGTTTGTCTGTCTATCTGCAAATAACTTTCACCATGCCTTTAACTATTGATAAGTTAGAGATTGCTTTCATATTTTACCTACTTTTGCAAAATTTTACCAATCATTAACCTTGGCAATAAATTTTGAACAGTTGGGGCTAAGGCTTTCAAACTTTACAAGAGCATTCCTTGTGAGAAGACATTTCTTTGAGTTTAAATATCTTTGGATGCTTGACCTTGACTCTTGATTTTGACCCATTTTGGAAAACTTTATCGTTGACCATAACTTTAGAATATTTCT
The DNA here is from genome assembly GCF_032062105.1 of Saccostrea cuccullata. NCBI lineage: Eukaryota > Metazoa > Mollusca > Bivalvia > Ostreida > Ostreidae > Saccostrea > Saccostrea cuccullata. The sequence continues at coordinate 34,560 of NW_026928969.1, read as the reverse complement.
TGCAGCAAGACCTACAGATTTGGCCTTTTGTTCTGGACCTTGGAGTTGCATCTACTTTTGAAAAATGTTAACCTTGTCTATAACTTTTGAATGATTGGTGGCATGTTTCATACATGTGGTTCTTGAGACAAAACCTTCCTGTAGGCACCCTAAATTTTGACAATTTGAATAAAATACTCTGTTCACTAATTTCCTTGCAGTGATAAGCAAATGATGCCTTTCTTAAAGGCTTTGCAAAAAGAAAAAAAAACAAAATTTGATGATGATTTGTATTATAATATGCCAAGTGATCTTAATATGATCAGGTAAATATTTTCACGAGACTTCATGATGTCTATTTGTATAAAATTCCTTTTTCTCCTCTAAAACAATCAATGAATGGGTTGTTGTCAAAATAATTGCCATGTGTTTACCATGCTCTCCAGGTGACACAGAAATTCTAAGGAGAATAACACACCTGACTGACACACAAGACCTCCAGCTGTTTGTCAATCACACTCTTATTCCATCTCTTCCCATCTTCCCCATCAAACAAGCGAATGTTTAAAATCTTCCTTGCCCTAAAATAGCATATGAAGCATTACAAATATATACTAACTTGTAGCTGATCTTCTTTACATGGACTCTCAATCTAGTTAATTTTTTTCAATATCCTTTCTTTAGAGTTAATTTTTTTTAAAGAAATAAGGAATACTCAAAAATTTATGTATGCATTACATGTATTCCAGTTCCTTTGTTGAATCATATCTGCCTATACCAACCAAGACACACAGTCCCTGTCCAATGGAACTAATTGTTTCTTCACCAACTGAAACAAAAAGACAAATCTAGCTTACAAACATCCAAATTATAGTGCCTATAGAAGTCATGTCTCATTACTTTCCTGTTAAACATTCAGGAAATAGGTAATCAAAGATTACAGAGCACATGCACCTCAACAAATGTTATCTTTAACAAGAGAATTGTTTGTTAAACACTTATGCCCCCTCCCTCAAATAATTGCTAAGTCAAAGGGGTACGTAAGATGTTCATTAATCTTGTAATTCATTTACTTGTTTAATTTATGTAACAATCTACTGGCAGTCGTTTAAATATCTATTAATTATTACTTTTCGTAAATATTGAAATGTCTTTTTGTTTGGAGTTTGTCTATGTGTATTGTTTAATATGAGTGTTGTGAGAGTGTTTTTCTATTTTCTAGGTTTTTCTTTATATCCATTAAAATATTTAAAACGACCAAACCAGTTTTGTTATATGAATACTTCTAACAAGACCATGACCCTGTGACACACAGTAGAACAGTAATTTCTTATAGCAAGCGCAGCGAGCTCAATAGACTAACGTGTAAGAAGAGAGGAAATTCGGAATGAAATCTGTACATACGTCAGGCAAATTTCTCTGTGAAACTTTCCCAGAATTCTTTTACTACCCAATGTCCTTTGTGCGAATAAATAAATAAATAAATAATAACGTAAAGCATAATAGGCTTTCAGTTAGTAGAAATCTTTCAAAGAAACAAAAAATAACTCTTCAATGTTTTTAGACCAAAATTGCACTAGGTCTATAGTTTCAACCAGATGCTCAGCTTTCTCTGTAAGCTCCGACGAGCTCCGTGACGTCGTGTGACGTCACAGCTAGTCGAGATGTCTCGTGCAGCTTGATGTTTGAAGTGGCTGATCAATATTTTTAAAGTGTTTTTGATGGTATAAATGCGCTCGCCCCAACGGTCACACTGTAAAACATATTAAAGAACTGTGACAGGGCAAATTAAAATGCGGCAAAATTATTTGCAAGTGTAAAAGGGCGAAAATAGTTGAATCCACACTTTTCAAAAGTTATGTCCCTTGGCTGCCATCTAACTCGCATAGTGCATTTACTAGGAACAATCTAGAGAGTTCCGAATGTAAACATGGCAGGTAATTTGAATCCAGGAATAAACCCATACAATCCACATGGCAGGTAATTTGAATTGAAAATTAATTGGATTTTCAGTAGCCTTTGTAGTTTTCAGGTTTGTAACTTCAACATTTGAATTTAAAAAAGCGCTGCCTTTTGTGTACTGATTGCCCCAAGATGGGGCTACCCACACATTGAAAGAAAAAAATTAAACGCAATGGATTTAGCACAGCACGCCCAAGTATTTGGTAGCATAAAGAGGAGAAATGACGTTTCTTTCCCTTTTGACCTTTTGGTTGACCCCACAAAGGGAAACAACTTTTGCAAAGTGTAGATTGGTCTATAACACAGGGTGAAAATAACTGTTTGCCCCAATGGTCACACCATAAAACATATTATGAAGAGTCAAATAAATGCAACTTTTTGTTTATTTCTAGCAAAAAAAATTTTTGTGAAAAACTGCAAATAAATAGCTAAATAAAGCTATTCTAAATAGCTTAACAAAGCTATATAGCTATACCTGAGTATATAACCCAGTAATGTAACTTTACCCCCCACCCCCCCTTTTTACATAACGGGAACCCCTGTCGTCTAGGATGGCTACATTATACAATAATTTTTTTCTTGGGAACATGTCAATTGGCTCAAAGGGACAATACCTGTCACACTGGCTTGAGTAACTCTCTGAATTATCGCTTTCATTGCAGGCGATTGCCGAGGTAGATTGCCGACTTACAGTTTACTTCCGGTCTCACAGATTTATATAAATTGTACATCGGCATTTTCGCAAACAAAGGAAAATATCTTTTAGAAGAGATTATATGGAAAAGAATTATTTTACAATTGAATATATTTCTAAAATTAAATGAACTAAGCAATGTCAATTAAAATTTTCCATAATGACTTTGTCTCATGCATCATCCGAAATTTTATTGTAAAACCTGTCTGATCAAATTCCGCGCGTGATACTCTACCTCACCAAGGGAACGGACACAAGCAGCAAGCTAACGTACACGGCAACAGATTAGAATCATAAAAACCAACCGAAACAACGTAAGTTAACAATTATAGCGCCATAGTATCACAATAGTTCAGTGCATATCTATTTGCTGGTACTTTTGTGACGTTTTAGTTTTGCTGTGATTTTTCATAAACCTATAGAATTATCAAAACAGTTGCTCTGACATAATAAATATATTTTTATGCACACATATGTGTTTCCCTTTCTTTAGGATGGGGGCTTAACTTAATCCTCATGCATATAAATAAGTTCTTCCTAACGTTCCACAATAGTAACTTTTAAAACATGTTAAAAGCTATTTTGAAGAATTGGGGCTTAACAAAAGCAGCAGGTATTTGCTATGTGTTTTGGATAAATCAGTGCAGGACAACCTGGCTGAATTGTTATGGAGATAAGGTGTTTTCAGTTTTCTCCACCTGCACATTTTAAATTTCTAGTGATCCTATGTAAATATGATAAAATAATCAATATTCTCAGTGAATAAGCAGAATTTTTAGCGAGGATTTAATTTTGGCATTATTAACGAGGGTGCTGAGATTGCTAAAATTGAATATCGCTGAAAATTGATTGCATTTTATTTGTAATAGCTCCTATAGTGAGCATTCAAAAATCGCAAAAATAACATCTTGCTAAAAAAATAGAATACAACTTTTTGAGGACAAATCGCTAAATTTGTGTCTCGCTAAAATTTCCACTTAACAGTACCAAGTCTTCAGTGTGTGCACTGGGATGCCATTAATATATACAAGTGCTTTGCTGTTATGGTTATTTTTTATTTGATGTCTACACAGAACAAACATGACAGAGGTTGATGTTCCTCAGACTAGGCCACCAGAGCCACTCAGCATCCACATTGTTAAAGCTTCAAACTTGGTAAGGCATATTTTGATGGATGATTTTTATTTCAAATATATTTCAAGATCTCATTATAATTCAGTTTCATTACATCTTTTTTTATATAGTCATGTCATATTTTCTTTCAATTCATAAACTTTGTTTTTAAGTAAATCAGATATTATTTTATTACTCAGGGGTATCTAACATGCTTATACTGCTTCTTTAAAAAGTCTTATTCATATAAATTTAAGCTTGCTTAAATGTATTATATCTTAACATCTTGGGTTAAGGGATTTGCTCACTATTTAATGAACATGCAGTGCTTAAGATAATGTACATTTCAGAAATTGACAAAGATAGACAATGGTCAGGTAATGTCTTGAGTTTGAGGACTGATGAGGCATATTATATGCACGCTACTGGAACACGTCATTGCTCTGTGAATTGTGTTGTCATGAAATATATAAAACTCATTTCTGAAGAAAAACTCATCACAATATTAGTAATGTGTGCTTGTGCAACAACAACAACAACAAAATTCAGTGAAATCTTAAAAGTTGAAATAGACTTGAAATTAAGTTTGTTAATCAATCCAAAATGCATGATTTTTTTCTAGACTGTATTGTTATAAATTACTCACTCTTTGGATTTTATAACATGAAAAATTGGCATGACAACTTCATAATCCAAAGTCTCACCTTTTTTAAGACACTAAATTATTCATGAAAATAACACTGATGTCAGTTTTTATTCACACTTGACAACAATAATATAAAATTCACACAAGTAAATGAGTAAATGTGATAGCACAATTTATCAATGAGATAAAGTCATATAATTATTCATTCCATATTCAAATTTTTTTCAGTAATATTTTTTTTTTACATTTATATTGCAGTATAATGTATAATTGGAATTTCATCTTCCTTATTGTTTATTATTAATGCACTCAGAGGCCATGGTCAGGATCATCGGTAATGATATTTCTCAGTTCACAAATTTTATGTTTTAGTGAATCTTTTAGTTACATGAATAGTTGCAGGAATGAGCTATTGTTTTCCAATAGGCAAACTAAGTAAGCCTAATGGAAGCACATGCATCAGTTGTCAGTTTATCTTCTCATTTATCATTCTTACTTAGTGTCAATAGCATTTTGTTTATGATGTAGCTGATTATATCTGTATTTTGGTCAAACACAGGATTGTTATAAATGTTCAAGTGCTGTAAGTGTTTATCGACATTATTACTGTTTTACTGTGATTTATAGTTGTTTTTCATTGCTGTACAATGTAGTTTTCAGTAATTATTAGATTTTTTAACAATCTAGTTCAAATAATCGTGTTTGTCATTTGCAGGGTACTGTTTATGTTTAGAGTTAAAATTATTAATTTGTTTGAAAAAAAAAGCGTCAAGTGTTTTCTGTTAAGTTTATGTACATGTACTAAGAGTATTGTAATCTTTTTAAAGTTTGGTTTTGGGGATATTGGTGATTGAATTCATACTAAGTTCATGTTAGCTGTCTAGTATATATAAATATATAATTTATAACCATACAAGTATTTGATTTTACTTATTTATTATCTAGTGATTAATAAGAATGAAAAGAAAACAAGTTTGATGGAGGAAAGGGGTTATTGTGTGAATAAGAAACTAAGAAAATAATTAAAATATTTAATAAATTTAATTATTTTTCAAGCAAACTACCAACAGTTAACTTATCAAAATAGACCCATTAATATACATGTAGTACCATGAATTAGTATTATAGGCTTATTGGTTATGGAAGCAATCTTAATTATTAATCAAATATAATGAAGCCATTTATGACCAAGACTCACTGACTGTTATTTTTTTTTCTATATTGTTTACAGAAAGGAACTAAGGGAGATAATGTGCAGATTACGGTTAAGGTGGAATTTGGTGACAGACAGTTGGGGGAATCCCCTAAGGTGGAGTGTATCCCCGATACCCCTGCAGAGATTGATTATACAGCTACACTGAACTGTACCTTTGAGGACCCCTTGGTCTTAGATGAAATTTCTTACAGACCAGTTGTCTGTATGTATTAGAAATTAAAAAAAAAGAAACTAGAAACTATAATATTGAATTTTTTAAACATTAAATTCTGACATTAACACACACAAAGTTGAACAAAAAAGAAAAAAACATTTGACAAAGATATTATTAGGCTGTGTCGTGATATCTTTGTTTAGCATGTGGAGTTCTTTATGAAACTCAATAAATGAAGGATATGACTTTTTAACTTAAAATGAAAAGATTAAAAGATAAAAAAAAATACTTTACTTTCAGTGACTGTGACAGAAGTTCTACCAAAGGAAAAAAAGCAAAAAGAGGAGAAGACTGCTCAGCTTGGACAATGTACTGTGGATTTACTTCCCCTTGTCAAAGGTATCCTTCTTTAGATTTGATGCATAGCAAATAAGCATGCACTTTTCAAGTTTGCTGATTTAAATAACACAGTTCTGCATATTTTATAGAATAATGCATTACATATATCAACAAGTAACTGTGTAATTTGGTATATAGTATGATTGTGATTCTCAGAGAGAATTTTTTTTTTAATTCATTGCAGAGATATATATTTTGGGGGAAGGGGTGGTCTAGATGAATTTGAATTATGAGCTACACCTACACACTCTTCAGAAACAAGTTAAAATTGCTAATTTTTCATAAACTGTCCTCTATATGTTCTCCACCTTTTTTTTTTAGGTGAAACAAAACATCACTACAATCTGGTGATCAACCCTTTGCCTGGCTCGCCTTTGGAGACAATTAGTCCTGAAAGTCCTAAGGTATTTCTAGATAAAAACTGAAGTTTTTAAGCAGTCTTTAACTTTTTACTGAAATCATGATGAAGGTCTTCTCAAAGAAAAATCACTTGATTTAAAATTCTTGAGTTCAGAAATCTCTGTAGAAATGTTAACACATGATATGCAAGAGTAATGTTTTCTTCTAGAAAAAAAATAGAAATTTAGCATGCTAAGAAAATTTTATACCAGATAGGCTTAATGGAGGCTGTGCAAACATGATCAAATATTACACATTTTTGGAGAGGCTTTTTTTTGACAACATTTTGATTATTTAACAGCCAGAGATGGAGGTGGTGATCTCAGTTCAGGAATCCCTGTTGGAGGGGACACACATTGACCAGGGGAACCTGATGACCTTGACTGTAGAGAGTCTGTACTCTCCCCCCGAGTCCTGGACAATGACCGGCACACAATATGCTTATTGTTCTGCACTTCCCATCCCAGTGTCAGCTGAGGTAAGTTTCTAATTAATACTTTGAAAAGAATTAAATTACAAATCTTTTCTTTTGCTGCAAATAAAAAAAACTTAATAACTTGCCTCCAGTTTAGTTTTTAATCACATTCCTTTATGCCCATCTTGTGAAATACAAAAATTTTTGCATCAAAGAAAAATCTTTATTTTGTAACATAAAAATAAACTGACCCAACAAAAATTATATGAGAGGTGTTTACATTTATTAGGAATAATTGAGAGACAGTTCTTATTAAGCTTAGCTATATTTTCACAGAAAGAGACACCAGTAGTCTTTGCTAATGGGGCATTAAAGCCAAGCGTTGACAAGGAGCCCCCCAATCGCCAGAAAAAGTGGGCTGTACCAGGCACTGCTCAAGGAAACTCTGTCTACATCCCAGAGAGGTAACTGAATCACAATATTTTAAATATTGTTTATAAGAACATGTCTCCTTTGGAATTTAGATGAAGGTGCATGCAGAAAATATGGAACATTCGATTCTATGCACATGCAAGTCTAGAAGTTGGCAAATTGTTTGAAATGTTTTATTTTATTGTTGCAAGGATATATCATCAGCAATCAATTTACAAAATAAAAGAGGAAGGAATAATTTCTTAATAAAAGCATAAAATTTATTTGCTCAATACCTAGCTAATACTTGATGTTTTTTTATAAATATCAATTGACAATTTTTCAGTTTCCTACCCCCTGACAATATTGATGATGAAGATGGTGAATTCAAGGGTAAAGAAGATCGAGAGCATCGTCATATGGCAGAGACAGAAAAACTGAGGGTCACCTGGAATACAGAGAGGAGATGTTACATGGATGCCCTGGCTACCAAAAGGTCAGCATATGGTTCTTTATTATATACCTAATGTGTATCACTCAATTTTACTGTTGATTTTATGAAATCACGTGACATCGTGATCCGACTTTCCGGATCACCACACTGTGGTTTTCTGAATCCATATCACCACTTTCTGAAACTGATGACGTAGTATGCAGATTTCTTGTGCCTTAAAAAGTCCCTTGTTATCATGCTTTGTTTAATGGATGAATATTATCCAATTTATCTCTAAAGGTTTATTTTAATATATTTAGCCAGTTATAAGGGGTATATGATAAATTTATCATCATATCAGTAACTTGATCTGAAGAGCCATATCACGTCTCGTTGACAGGCGTGGATCATCAGATCAAAATCAACGCTTCGCGTCTCGTTTGATATGATCCGCGCCTGTCAAAACGTGATACGACCCTTCGAATCAAGTTACTGTTGTAATAATATATATGTATTTTCAGCTGAGATTAGGATTGGAAGGATGTTTTGATTTTTTTTTTCTCTCATAAACTCTACTCTTAGATAAAAACAACAAACATATCATCCTAGGGGTTGTGGAAGGGAGTGGGTTGGTAGCTGGGTGATAGTATGAAAAAATGTATGAAAAAAATATTAAATATTTTTCAAACAAGTCTTTTTGAAAATTCATTTATTTAATAATGTTTATTTTTCGGGGGGGGGGGGGGGGGGGGGGGGGGGGGGGGGAGGATTTTTAATAAGCAATATATAATTTTGTGTCTTATTTTCACAGTTTCCAGGATAAGATAGCTAAGTGTAGGTATTGGCCTGTGGAGGTGATGAGGTTACCTCAGCCAGCGGCTGCCAAGGGCAAGAAGGTGAGCACATATAAGGCTGCATATTATTACAGACTTATGTTTTGTATTATTCACAAATTAATGATCAGACTATAACATCTGGAATGAGGCTGTTATGAAGTAAACGCATGAATCATTAATGTTTTATGCACTTTTTTTCAGTATTTGTTTTCTGTGTGAGAATTTCTTTTTCATTTGATGTTAAATAATGTAAAGATGCCCTTATGTCAATGTCATCACATTGAGAATTTGACCTTGACCCTTCACAGTCACAGAATGCTACTACAGTTGTAAGTTTAAATCTGTAATGTAGCCCACTTTAAAAGCAAAATTAGAACAAAGTGTGCACAGCTTTACACATATTTTTAAATTATTTTATTTTTTTTTTAGTTTTATGGTTTTTACATATACATATAAAAGTTTAGACCTAAATTGCTTGGTGTGTTTCCCCTATATATATAAATACTAACAAACAAACAAACATATATATTTTTGATTTATTTCAAATGGACAAATATAAATTGGTTGATCCTGAAATTTCATGTGGGCAATACTTCAAGGGTTTTTCTTTCAATATTCTTCAGCATTCTGTTGTGGTAGGTATTCCTTTGTTGATGATTTTGTGTCCCGAATGCCAAAATACATGTCTAGTTACAATTCTCCCAAAATGTCGATGTTTTAGTCAAGTGTCACAGTTTTCCATGTGTTGTCAAGTACATTTTCAATGCAGAATTCATTTTTGAGGAGGCTATGACAATTTTTTGTTTTTTATTCATCATTGAAAAGGTATTGAAACATCCCCCATCTTCTGTGCTGTCGGAAATTTTCTCATTAAAATATATTTCAATAAAATGCTATGAGTAAAATCTACTTCCCATAAAACCAAATATTTTTGAGGAATCAAATTTTCATGGTTTAAAAGAAAGCTTTGGTTTGAGGGGGATTTGTTTTTGGGATTTTAGAAATATTGAGTGATTATAATTTGAAATTTTACATTCCATGGTGGACATGAGTTCATGGGTCTAGCTTTTCCATTACCATAAAAAAACCATGAAAATTACCCCCCACCCCACCCCCTGAAAATAAGTTATTTCACAGTATACCTTGTTGGCTATAAGTACAGTATCAATTATCTCTTTTCAAAGAAAAATTGTTCTGATATTTTTAATTTGGGAATTATATAGCATATAAATAGACTATATAATAATATCAATTATCTCTTTTCAAAGAAAAATTGTTCTGATATTTTTTTATTTTAATCATAATTATATTGGTTAAAAAAGTCTTTTGAGGAAACATTTCCCAGTATAGATACCAATATCTTTGAATATATGTACATATATATTCTTCACTATTGTAAATACATTATATTGGTATCATGGAAGTACCCATTACAAATTTTGTAATGAACATCAAGCATTATATATCCATATTTACAGTAAAGTGGATTGATTTGATACTTTTTTCTCAACACTTAATTGATTTTATTATGGTAAACTTGGGGGAAACACATAAATATTTAAATAGACCGTTGTAAAAATAAATATTGTACATTTTATGTTATAATGGTATGTGATTTTTAAATATATAATTTTTTTTTATAATTAATTTTCACTTTAACATTCTATATGAGTCTTTTATTGACATATATATTTCTTCTTCTGATAATTCCTATAATCTACACAATAAATCTTTTACTTGTAATATTGCACAGCAATTCAATGTATAGTTGTACATGTATATACTAACACCTTTTTCAACAGAAATGTTACAATGACCGCACATTTGTGCATTATGATGATATTGAGGATTCTCAATAATACATGAAGTCACCTGGTGGAATATTAATGGTCTATCTAAACTTATTTCAGTTTTTTTTTTTTTTTAAATTAAGCCCATAATATGTCATGGACTATGTACAGCACTTGTGAAATAGTGCCATTAGTATTTTGATGTTGTATGTAATCAAAATTGGAGATGGTATTTTAGCAATTTTCATGAATACCGTTATCTCTCTTTCTCATCTCTAAAAAAATCAGTTACCTGGAAGAGAGCTTTTCATTTTCATCTGGAAATAAGTTTTGAGCTGAAGTTCAGAAAATTTAAATTAAAAATTGCATGATCATGGGTAATCTATGCTAAAGGGGCTTATTTAATCAACATGACCTTACAATTCATAAAGCCTTTTTTTCACTGTACCTTATTTGACTTTGAAGAAACAAACATCATAGAGTACTTATTTTTGACTTAATAATAGCTTTTGATCATTTAATGTTTTGCATACAGCCACTTGGGGGAGGGAAATTGAAGGTTTGTCCACTGTGTGTGCATTTTGTTGCTATGGATACCCATATGTAGACAATAATTTTCTGGGGGTATCTAATCTTTGTTAAACTTTGTAGTTTTTCTCTTTAGATCTTAAGATCCCACCCATTTTCTCTTAACATTAGAACATTCTTTTCCTGAAAGTTTGAATTGTAGTTAAAAATTCTAATCTGTATTTAAAAGAAAATTGGCTTTATATATTTTTGCTGTTATCAAAGATAGAATAAGGATCAGTTAATTAAAGGAGATTTTCTAGTAAAAAGTAGCATTTTGTTAATCTATGTCTAAAATTTTCATTTAAAGCTTGTATTATTCCTAATTGCCTTCTGTTACTCTCTTTTTTATTTTGGTTCACATTGAACAGTAATAGTGTATAAATCATAATGCCTGTCTACTATAAAGCCTGTTATCTCAAGTTATTACTTGCAATTTCCTTTTCATTTGCTAAGGAAAGTTTATCATTAATCTTCATAACTTTCATCAATTTTCTTTCGGTTTTCTTTTCTGTATCAATTAAAAGGAAAACTTGTATTGTGATTTGACATTGGATGACTTTTTCTCTTTGACAGGATGATGAAGGATCCATTAGTTACCATGGTGTGGCTTTTGTCAACTTGGCTCCTCTCCTATACCCAGGGGGTGAGTACCAGTAAAGAGAACCAGTCTTAGGGGATATGTGATACAATAAGTCATTTTGATGGGTCCAAAAGCATAAATAAAAAGTAATGTACCGTTCTTGAGTATTATTTTGAATGCAGTAAAACATCAATGATGAGAGCTGAAATTTATAGCAACCTCCAAAAAGAACTAAGTGGTGGCTTACCTTGAAAGATGGAAACATTTTTAAATTGAAGCCTTAATTTGCCCCTTTTATTGCTAGCTCTGTCTTTGGAGTATAACTTGGTTTGCTTTTATTGGGGTTCTTTTTTATATGCTTTATTAGCAAAATGAAGGCCATAGCATTCACAAATTAAAAAAAATATTGTTAACTCCTGATGTTAAGTTTTGTGTATTTGGAATGTATGAAAATTTTAAATTATTTAATATCTGTTTCAGTGAAGAGAATAAGAGGAGCATACAAAGTACATGCATACACTGATCATGCAATGCATGAGAAGGTGAGTATGGATCACATTTATATTAATTAACTAGGAATCATGAAAGAGCATAAGGTTCATACTTCATGTAAAAAGTCACGAATATGAGATGAAATGGGTTGGTGGGTGGGAGCTACATGACCGAAAAAAAAAAGAGTTACTGCTAAAGTCAGCAGCATTTAGGGACATTTGTCCAACACAGTGCTTCTGGTAGAATGCACAATATTTTGCAAAGTGAAACATTGCCATTTCTTCAGAAATGGCTATATGTATATTCCAATTCTCTAAATAATTATAGAAAATTAAAAAAAAAAATTGACTTTTTGCTCAAACATGTAGAACTGTATATCTTTATAATGGATAGTGATTTTTTTAAATGTAGACCAAGAGGAAGACAGGGTTTGGGGAGGAGGCAGCTAAGATTGCCTTCAACATCCTAAACAGAAACAGTGCCTCTCCTTTCCCAAAGAAAGCTGGAAAAGAAGGGGGAGAAAAGAAAGAGAAAGAGGTCAAGAAGGGGGTAGGTTCAGATGTTTATCAATACATGTATTTCCTCATTGAATTCACTTGTCAAGTTTATGCGTTGAAAATTGAAATGTTGAATATTAAACATATTAGTCCTAAGATTAGTCCCTTTCTAACTTCTTGTACATAAAACACTGTTTTATGAAATTTGATTTTAAATTTTAGTTGATTTACCCAATTTAATTTCTGGAAAATGTTTGCTTAAAACAGCAAACAAAAAGCTTGATAATTTTTCCCATGGAAATATTGTAATATATATGTATGCCTCTTTTACCGAAAATAAAAGCATTAGTATGTTATAATATTTTTGAAGACACAAATGGAAGTTGCATAACAACTACTTAATGAACCAGAAAAAATTAAATGGTAAATCATCGGTGTATCTTTTGGAGAATGAAATTCTGTGTTTTTCTGAAAAATTTTGATAACAATAGGAAGAAAATCAATACCTGAGAATATTATGATACGAGGAATAAATGTGGTGCTCTGATGCCATATGAATATAATCATGTTGAGAGGGGAAAAAAAAGACAAGTTTTGCTTGTTGCAGAGGGCCAGTAGTGTTGCTCAGCACCATGACCATGAGGTTGGCAAACTCTGCCGTGCATAATCACACGCTTGAATAATTATATCACTGACATTTGACTTTTTTTTTCTTCGCTTCGTTCATTCTAATATGAACTCCCATGTATTTTATCCTCTGTAAAAACAGATAAAACTTGTTGTTTTTTAATCAGCCATGATTGTTTAAAGAAAATAACATGGGGGTTAACTCAAACTTTTATGTTTTTAAGTCCAGACCATTTTTTTTTTGCTCTTGATATACATGAAAGTATATTGCAGATATTTAACAATGACCAGTTCATTGTCTAAATGATGAACAAATTAGACCCTGAATTCAAATATTTTTCAGGACTCCTATTTTTAAAAAAAACAACTTGAAATTCAAAAAACATTAAGATTTACTAGACCATTTTGTAGTGACTGAAACTTTTTGTTGTAAAATTTGTGTTGGATCTTGCAGCGGTCAATGAGCATTGCTCAACAACAACAGCAACAGCAAGCCAATGCGGCCCCAGCGGGGCCGGGGGGTCAAGTTCCAACGGAGGTAGTCTCTCATTATTACATTCACTCGGTACCGGGCGTGTTGACATGAGAAACTGATTCATGCACATGCATGCACTCATTTAGATTAATTGTTACCCCTTTTATCGTAAAATTAATATTTTTATATAAAGAAATTAGGAATACAGGTGTTTATTTGTTTTAGATCTAGATCTAGACCTTTTCTGATTAGGCTAAAAGGGACAGAAAAATAACTCTAGATCATATTCTTAAAAATCAATTTTTTTCTTATCTTGTCACTGAATTATGAGTGTGGTACATTTAGGTAAAAGTTTGGCTGGGAGGGAGTTTAGAATTGTGTAGGAAGTCTCAAAGCTTTCATGCTAGTTTTTAAAACTTTTTTTCCCTGGTTTAAAGCATCATGAAAGAAATGATGAAGAATTCTGCAGCTCATAGCTGAAATGTAGAATTTAACATGTTGGGATAGTGCTATTTCATGTGTTTAATTAACAATGGATTGTGTTGTGTGAACCTGTGTGCATTCCCTGTTGTCCACGTAGAAATTTTAACTAACACGACTGCAAACTGTAATAAATGGATTACCTATCCTCACTTTGTGTTACTTCCACTGCAAGTTTGTTTTCCATATACTACAAATTGTTTTTTTTTTGGTGCATGTTTCAAAATCAAAAGTGTGTTTTGCCAAGCTGTTGTGTTGAACAGTTGTTTTTGGTCTGTTATCTGCTGCACTTTTACATGTATATATTTTCTTGATTAAACTTTTTTAAAAATACTATAATATCATGTGGTTGGGACAAAAATGTTTTAGTAAAAAAAAAAATACTAAATGAAAAAAATTATTTTGAGGAATTCAAAATCAGAATTATTTAAGTGATTGAGTTTATAAAATATGAAGTTTAAACCAACTGTGTTGTATAGAGGGATGACAGTGGCATGTCAGAAAAATATAGCAGCCAATCAGTGAGAGAGGTGAGAGGTTGTTACCAAGGTGATGAGATCCAGGTTTTTTTTGAAGGGTTTTGAGGTGGATATTAGAATTTGACTCCAAAGTTGGTGATGTTCTTCACCTGTAGTAGTAGATTTTTGTTGATTTCAAAAAACAAAATTGTAGAGTTTCACATAGTGTATATGTTTTTAAGCACAATTTTTGAGGTTAGTATTAGCTTGACAATTAACAGAATTCGAAATTTTTGATTTTCATACTATATTTTTTATTTGTTTTGAGAAAATAATTTTTATTCTTAGATGAATTTTTTTTTTTAAAATTTAAGGAAAATATTCTTTTTTTTTTTTTTTATTTTTACCTATCCTACATACATACAAACAAAATAAATACCTTGTTATGATTTACCTCTAGGCCTCTCAGACCATAAAGTCAGACACTGGATCAGAGATGGAGGGACAGGCCCCCGTCAATGTCGAGGGACAGCAGTATGTGGATGCCAAGTCCTACGTCATGTTAGAAATCTGCCTCACCAGGCCTCTTATACCCAAAAGGCCCCCAGAGGAACTGGCTAGAAGGTAACAAAATGATACAGTTCAACCTTTTTATCTCAAACTCAATTGGGCAGAGAAAAAGCATGGTATATAAGAAGTTTTAAATACTGTATTAAGGTTAAAATACTGGCACTAAGTAGTAAGGACCTCACACTCTCTTTGACATCATGGTATTCCATATACAATATTTACCAGGGTATCAATAAAGTTGAAATTATAAAGTTCAATTGTAGTTTATCATTTGTGTGTGTTTTTAACCAAGGAATTATCAGAATGCTTTGTAATGAATAAATGGAGCACCAGTAAACAAAATCTTGAAGATCCTGTTTCTTTTAATTTGTAGAGTTGCTGAATACATTCCTCCAAGACCACTGTTTCCAAAAAGAACTGATGGAGCTCAGAGGGTAATGCATCATGAACAATTTTTTTAAAAAATAATTATTTAATTTTATCAAAGGTATCATTTTGAATAGAATAAATAAAATTAATTACAATTGTAATAGTTCATATATATCTTCTGGAATCTTACGATTAATTTTTTTTCCCAGGCTGTTGAAGATTTCCACAATCAAGTTGGAAGTGTTGCTAATCTTATCCTAGACGAGTTCAGGTAACAGTTACAGCTTTTTCATATAAAATTTGCTTAGAGTCATATTTTACAGCTACACATTAAAATTAGGGATATCAAAATTATCCCAAACATTACTAAAATCGGTATTTACTTGTATATTTTTGAATGTTTCTAAGCTCATTTATTAATGCATTAAAACATCGGTTTTAAAACGTTAAATGTTCATTGCATTTGTACATACAGTAATTAGGGTTTTCACACCTCTAAATGACCGTTATCGCCCGTGGCATTGATTATACAGTAATTATCGTGACCAAACACCTGCTACCTGGCTTTTCTCACCTTCGACTGTCTTCTACCCTTATTTTTTGTTTGCTTTAATGATTTGTTTTCACTGCACATCATTTAAGGTCTATTGTGTTTAAATAAATTAGATAATTTAGTCAATTCTCCAAGAAGCAGTAAATTTTCGGGAAAAGAGACAGATGATATATTACACCATGTACACGTGCGAACGGATTGTTGATATGGTTGTGAATGATTACATGCATTAATTCAAATGGTTGAAGGCAAATGCTTTAAAAACTTATGTCCATCGTTGCATCAAATTACAACATACCGTCCCGTAATACTATAAAATATAGGATCGAAAATATGTACGAAGATCAGAAATCCGCTCTGTCATAGAACTTGATCAAGTCGATACTGTAGCTCTGATGACTGATTACCTGGAAGTCAAAAGCAACCAAAGAGTTGCATTACAATTACGGAGCAGATTATTATTTTAATAAAAACACTGTAAACCATTTATGATTTTATTCCTTGTATTTATCTGATAAATAAATTGATCTTTAAAAATGTTATATTGAATTTCGTCGGGCATGAGGTGCTCATAATTATTACATCAGATTTACGGGTAAATCTCCCATCGGAGCATGTGGTTTTATTTCTACAAGAGCTTACAATGTTTTACAGTTATCAATGTTACTTGTTCATATTTATTTACACTTTTACCGAGTACCCGGGTACTCGATCGGAAAAACGTCCGAGTAACCGAGTATTAAAAATCGACCGATTTGACATCCCTAATTAAAATGCAGCAAAATTATCCCAAACATCTTATTTTTAACCACTTTCTTTTATTACAGGGATCAGTTTGGTGATATCCTAAAGACAGATGATGTTCCACAAACTGTAGAAGCAATGGAATCCAGGTACAGCTAAAGATTGTTGAATTGTAACAGTTATAGTTATTGGTCTGCATTTTTTTTCCAAAAGCAGGATAATGAAAAGAATGTGTTCACACAAAGTAAAAAATTTATATACAGGAGGCAGAAATTGATCTATGAGCTGAATTCCTCTGGAAAGTACTTTTCATTTAAAGAACAGCTAAAGTATGCAGTGGTGAAGATTGTACGCGAGAAATATCTTAAAACTTCAGCCTTTGAGGACAGACAAGAACTACAGGTTTGAGATGGGTTTTTTTCTCTGAAAGCATAAATCTTTGACATTGTTAGTGTTCCATTCATGTCATTGTCTGATGGCAAAGTTTTTAGCAAAAAGGCTTTTCACAACTATAGAAAAAATTTGCTAAAACATATCAACAGTTCCCTGCATTTGGCAGTGATTAATGTGATGCAAGTGATAAATTTTTGTGGAAAAAAAGAAAAGAAGGTGAATATAATTACAACAATTTACCCTTTAATTAAAATGTAAAATTATAATTTTTATTGGCAGTATTTTTAGCTCACCTGAGCCGAAGGCTCAAGTGAGCTTTTCTGATCACATTTTTTTCCGTCTTTGTTCATTTAAACTTTTCACATTTTCGACTTCTTCTCAAGAACCACTGGGCCAATTTTGACCAAACTTGGTACAAAGCATCCTTGGGTGAAGGGGAATTTAAATTATAAAAATGAAGGGACATATCCCCTCGCAAGGGGAGATAATCAAGAAAAGAGAAAAATAGGGTTGGGTCATTAAAAAATCTTCTTCTTG
This sequence comes from Saccostrea cuccullata, assembly GCF_032062105.1. Taxonomy (NCBI): domain Eukaryota; kingdom Metazoa; phylum Mollusca; class Bivalvia; order Ostreida; family Ostreidae; genus Saccostrea; species Saccostrea cuccullata. The sequence goes on along the minus strand of NW_026928969.1, from coordinate 16,768 downwards.
GGCCAGAAAAGCTGAAACTTATGTGGAAACATCCTGGGGTAGTGTAGATGTTCAAATCATGACCCCCGGATAAAAAATGGGGAATCAAAGTTCTATATAGAAATATATAGGAAAAATCTTTGAAAATCTTCTTCTCAAGAACCACTGGGCCAGAAAAGCTGAAACTTATGTGGAAGCATCCTGGTATAGTGTAGATTCTAATTGTTCACATCATGACCCCCGGGAGAAGGGAGGGGCCACAATGAGGAATCCAAGTTTTACATAGAAATATATAGGAAAAATCTTTGAAAATCTTCTTCTCAAGAACCACTGGGCCAGAAAAGCTGAAACTTATGTGGAAGCATCCTGGTATAATGTAGATTCTAAATTGTTCAAATCATGACCCCCGGGGGAAGGGTGGGGCCACAATGGGGAATCAAAGTTTTATATAGAAATATATAGGAAAAATCTTTGAAAATCTTCTTCTCAAGAACCACTGGGCCAGAAATGAAACTTATGTGGAAGCATCCTGGTGTATATATTGTTCAAATCATGACCCCCGGGAGAAGACGGGGCCACAATGCAAATCAAGTTTTACATAGAAATATATAGGAAAAATCTTTGAAAATCTTCTTTCAAGAACCACTGGGCCAGAAAAGCTGAAACTTATGTGGAAGCATCCTGTTATAGTGTAGTTTCTAAATTAGTCAATTCATGACCCCCAGGGTAAGGGTGGGGCCACAATGGGGAATCAAAGTTTTATATAGAAATATATAGGAAAAATCTTTGAAAATCTTCTTCTCAAGAACCACTAGGCCAGAAAAGCTGAAACTTATGTGGAAGCATCCTGGTGTAGTGTAGATTCTAAATTGTTCAAATCATGACCCCTGGGGGAAGGGCGGGGCCACAATGGGGTATCAAAGTTTTACATAGAAATATATAGGAAAAATCTTTGAAAATCTTCTTCTCAAGAACCACTGGGCCAGAAAAAGTGAAGCTTATGTGGAAGCATTCTTAGTGTAAATTCTAAATTGTAGGAATCATGACCCCCGGGGGAAGGGCACAATGGGGTATCAAAGTTTTACATAGAAATATATAGGAAAAATCTTTGAAAATCTTCTTCTCAGGAACCACTGGGCCAAAAAAGCTGAAACATATGTGCCCATGGAAGGATCATGGGGTAGTGTAGATTTCAAAATGTCTAAATTATGATCAGAGGGGTAGGGTGGGGATGCATTATGTATAACAAGGGGGAAATCTGGTAAAGAACAGAATGGTCAAAGCTTCTCAGGTGAGCGATGTGGCCCATGGGCCTCTTGTTTATACAAACTGTTATTAAGCATACCAAATGTGACTATTGTTCAAGAGAAACTTCTGTTTTATTTTCAGACTTTCCTTAGTGAGTTGTATGTTTACTTGATTGATCAAATGCATGTTGCTTTGGGCAAATTTTTGGCCCTTGAGGATCAAGCTCCCATTCCCAAGCCTATGACTGACTCTGCCCAGCTCAAGCACTTTGCAAGAGAAGCAGAAGTTAATGGAAATTATGAGCTAGCCACCAAATATTATCAAGAGGTTTGTTTTCAATTTATTTCTTGATTCTGTATCAAATTCATTCATGTTTTTGAGTAATTTTTTTGTACTTATCTTATTTATTTATTTTTGAATGTAAATTATTTATAAAAATTAAGTTTTTTGGGTAACATTAAAAGTTTTTTTCTGTAGTCTACAATTTTGTATCTCAACCTAATTAGTTAAATGAAGCTTAAATTTTTGAAAAGAAGTTAAAAAGATGAAATTTCTAAGGCAGAAAATGTAATTTTTCAATGCTTATCTGAAATGTCAGTAATGGATAAAAAATGATTTACAGAGGATTGCAAGAAACAAGAATGATCCTTCCCACTGGTTTGATTATGGAACCTTCTGTTTATACATCAATGATATTACCAAGGCAGAGGAATGCTTCAAAGAGTGCATCGCTATTGATCAGAAGCATTTACAAGGGTGAGTCAATGGAAATTAAAAAAAAAAAGAGGAATGATTTAGAGCCAGGTTCATTAAGTCTGTTTGTCTGTCCATATTTGTCTTATGGAAAGATTTGTGAATTTGCCAGCTGTTTTTAGCTCTACTGGTCAGAGACCAGAAGAGCTTATGCGATAGTAAGGTGTCCGTCGTCCGTCCGTCTGTCTGTCTGTCTGTCCATCTGTAAACAATTTTTCAAAATGCTACTCCTCCTACAGTTTTGGTCTGATTTTAATATACTTGGCACACAAGTAGACTGCACAAAGATGCATAGAATAGTGCATTGGATTTTGATTTTGATGAACAGTGTTGCCATGGTTACTAAAAATAGAATTTTCTGTGAAATTCCTTTAAAATGCTACTCCTCCTACAGTTTTGGTCTAATTTCAATATAACTTGGCACACAAGTAGACTACACTAAGATACATAAAATAGTGCACTGGTTTTTGATTTTGATGAACGGTGTTGCCATGGATACTAAAAATAGAATTTTCTGTGAAATTCCTTTTAAACGCTACTCCTCCTACAGTTTTGGTATGATTTTGATGTAACTTAACACACAAGTAGACTACACTAAGATGTACATAAAATAGTGCATCGGTTTTTGATTTTGATGAACGGTGTTGCCATGGATACTAAAAATAGAATTTTCTGTGAAATTCCTTTTAAACGCTACTCCTCCTACAGTTTTGGTCTAATTTCAGTCTAACTTGGCACACAAGTAGACTACACTAAGATACATAAAATAGTGCATCGGTTTTTGATTTTGATGAACGGTGTTGCCATGGATACTAAAAATAGAATTTTCTGTGAAATTCCTTTTAAACGCTACTCCTCCTACAGTTTTGGTATGATTTTGATGTAACTTAACACACAAGTAGACTACACTAAGATGTACATAAAATAGTGCATCGGTTTTTGCTTTCAAGGAACGGTGTTGCCATGGTTGCTAAAATTAGAATTTTCTGTGAAATTCCTTTAAAATGCTACTCTTCTACAGATTTGGTCCGATTTTAATATAACTTGGCACACAAGTAGACTACACTAAGATACATAAAATAGTGCATTGGTTTTTGATTTTGATGAACGGTGTTGCCATAGTTACTCAAAATAGAATTTTCTGTGAAATTCCTTTAAAATGCTACTCCTCCTACAGTTTTGGTCTGATTTCAATCTAACCTGGCACACAAGTAGACTACACTAAGATACATAAAATAATGCATTGATTTTTGATTTTAATGAATGGTGTTGCCATGGTTACTAACTGTAGAATTTTCTGTGATATTCCTTTAAAACGCTACTGTTCCTACAGTTTTGATCTGATTTCAATCTAACTTGGCACACAAGTAGACTACACTAAAGTTCATAAAATGGTGCATCGGATCCATGTACTAAAAATAGAAATGTCTGTGAAATTCCTTTAAAACGCTACTCCCTCTACAGTTTTGGTCTGATGGCAATGGCTTCTTTTCTCATCCTTTGTTATAAGTGCAAACCAGTAGAGCTACAGTCTCGACAGAGACTTCTGGTTAATGGTCAAAGATTCAAAAAGAATAAAGTTTATATCCAGTAGTGAAAACTTTATGAATATTCTTTAAAGACCCAGATGCAAATCAAGGTTGTAGAAATTTTTTTGGTAATGAATTTGTTTTTGCTTTCCCTAGGTTGCTATTGTATGGGGTTGTCTGCACTCTATCAGAGAGAAATGAGGCTGCTGAAACATTCTTTGAAGCAGCCACATGTGTGGATCCCAAGAGCATTCTGGCCTGGACCATGCTTGGTGGGTATTCAAATATTGTTCAAAAGAGAAAATAAAAAGGAAGGACTGATGTTTCAAATGCTTAGCAATTTCAACAGGTTGAAATTTTTAAAGGTAATTTTTCTTTCAAACAGGCAGTGAAAAAAAAGATTATTTGCCAGATCCTAATTTTTTGGCAATATTTTTCTCTGTAGGCCTGTTTTATGATGCTGTTAACAATGAGATAGGAGCAGAAATGGCTTACCTTGAAGCCAACAAACTTAACCAAGCAGCAGCTGTTGCTGAGGCCAAGGCTCTGAGAGATGATGAGATGGCCAAAGAGAAACTAGCCAGAGGAGAACATGAGAGTGAGGATAAAGGTAAGAGGGGCGGTAAGTGGGGAAGATGAGAGTGAGGAGAAAGGTATAAGGAGCTAGCCAGAGGAGAACATGAGAGTGAGGATAAAGGTAAGAGGGGCGGTGAGAGGAGAATAGGAGAGTGGGGAGAAAGGTATGAGAAGCTAGCCAGAAGAGAACACAAGAGTGAGGATAAAGGTAAGAGGGGTGGTGAGAGGAAAATAGGAGAGTGGGGAGAAAGGTATGAGTAGCTAGCCAGGGGAGAACATGAGAGTGAGGATAAAGGTAAGAGGGTGGCCAGAGGGGGACATGAGAGTGAGAATATACTTTGTGACATTTTCACTCTAAGTGCATTATGTTTTTCAGAAGTGGACCATGATCAGGGAGGCTTGGCCCCACCCTCAGTCCCTGACATCAAACAACCCTCCCCTCCATCTAGTGACAAACCTCCAACTTCTGCTCGCTCTGGGAAAGGTTCTGTCAGTGATAGAAGAATGTCTGCGTCCAAGAGATCTGGTAAGACAGCAATAACAGTGTTATGGACCTTTGTCTAATTGTGGGAATTCCTTTTTGGATTTTTGTGTGAGAAGTTGGGGAAATATCTAGAGGATAAAATTCCAACATCCAAATTTGACACTGTGTAGGATATTCATTCGTCTGATGAATTTAACTGTCAAAACATTTGAAATAATTAAACTATGATAGATATTTTTGGTATATTTAAGTACCCTTGTGGTGATGGGAAAAACCAAATACATTTTAATGAAATAAACTGAATCTGCCTTAACCTATCTCCTTGGTTGTAGACCCACATCTCCGCCCAGATCAATCCCCTCTTTTACAAGGTACAGGAAAAATTATATAGTCCACCTTAACAGTGACCTTCACTCAAATATTCACCTATTGATCTCCCACCTTTGACCTATGACCTGATCTACAAATGAGCATCATTAATCAACCTTTGTTTGCCTTTGAATTGGTTTTGATGTTATTACATGTGTTTGAACTAAAGGCTCCATTGTACTTGCTTAATGACTAACACAAATGTTTTACATATAACTTCCCATACCATGTCCTGTGTGTGTGCTTGTTTTGCTGTGAAGTATTGAGAGTTTCTGGATAACTTTGAGTTAATGTTTTAATTAATCTTTGATTTTGTTCATGTGACGCAGTCAGGATTGCAAAAGGTAGAGGGGAAAAAAACTTTCTCTGCTCCTCGTAGAAAATTCACACGATCACAAAAATGTGCACTTACTGACATTTTAGTATCAATGAAAAAATTTTGAGCAGTGCTGTGCAGGATGACTTTATGTGATCCCACTTCAGTATTGATCTACACAGAGTGTGTTGATGTTGCACTAATTAGATGAGTTTTTACACCTAAATATATTGCAGTGTGACAGAAGATCAAAATTAATAACACACATTGATTATTTTTTCACCTTCCTGGAAAAAGTAATCTTGTATGTTGTGTCAAAGCAGATGTCATTCTGAAGATTTTTATCTGAATGTTTGATCTCATTTCATTAAAGTACAAAGATGATTTATATAATTTACAAAGTAGCAAATGTCAAGACAAAAAGGACATTTGTTACTTATCACCTATCAAATAATAGTTTTTAAATTCATTTGGAAATGATAATGCAATCAAAAAATTGTATGACATTATTACTGTCATTGCAGAATGTAAAACATGTATCACTTTTGATTTATTTTTCTTGTAATAGTATATAATCATAGAAATGCACTATTATGCATTCAAAGAGTTTTTATTGGGGAAATTAGTATTTATGAAGAAATTGAAGATATTACATTATATAGATTTTGTGTTTCCATTTAGCCAATGTTTTCTGTTGATTACAAAGGCATTTTATGAAGTACATGTATTGTAGAGGGGTTTTGTTTTTAAAATACTTGAACTTTTTGGTTTGTAGTAGAAAAATGTATTAATTCACTTTAGCAAAATTGCTTTTAGCTCAGCCCTTAAAAATCACCTATCACATAGGTTTTTTTTTAATACTTGTACCTTTTGACTTTAGAAAGACCATTAATCAATGGAATTTTAATTATAATCTAATTTTTTTAAACATTCATTTTTAATAGACATTGTTGGTAAGTTATAATATTAGATGCTTGTATTGGCTAAGCTGTTGAACAGTAGATTTTCTTTAGATTTTCCTACCATTAGATATTTACTGATGTGTAAAACATTTTCTCAGGGAAAAAAAAATTGGTAATGCTTATTATTAGTGGGTTTTCACAGTCCAAAAAATTCATTTTATCATGCAAGCTAAAGATCTATCTTCTAATGTAGTCTAGGTTCTTGAAATGTTCTAGTTTGAAGAGATGTGGAAAATGATTGTAACAATTGTATGTTCATGTTAAAAATAATCAATGAATTTATACTTCTTAGCTGCAATAATGCCTCCTTTTTTCATTAATACCAATGATTAAATTTTATAGCAACAAAATTTTCAAAATTTACTTTCAATTTTGCAGTGATATACCAGGTATTCATTAATTACTTTGTACTTAAGTAATACATATTAATAATTTAATATTTCTGAAATAACAGGAAGTAAGATTAAGACAGACAGTACCACCTCTCGCCCTGGCAGCCATTACAGGATGGGGAGCCAGCGCGGTACCCCCCAGCCTGCGGAGGAGGTAGAGGAATCCCCTGTCAGGGAGCCCACCCCTGTCCCCCGATCCAGTATCTACATGCAGGCCATTGAGTGGCTGATTGAGGTCAAAGCTATCCCTGTAAGTGTTTATAACTTTAAAGATATTGGCATTTCAACAAGTGCATCTTCTTGGGACCTTTCTGGCAAGCTTTGAAAAACACCTATAATTTTATTTACATAAGAGCCCCCTTGGTTTAATTTTATGTTTAAAAGGGGGTCATCATGAACGCCTACTTAGCACATTCAAGGTTGTTTTTTTTTTTTGCTTGTTAGAAATACCTAAAAAAAAATGCAATTGCCATTTCAATAGTTTATATTGATAATTTTACTGAAAACATGCTAATAAAAAAAAATCAGTAACTCATTAACAAATTGCAAAAATCAAGAGGTCACAAAAATGAAGTTTAGTATATTCCTATCATAAAATCATTTTAAATACTTAAGGTGTGAGCCATTGAATTTACTGACGTCTATGTTTATAGTTCACTGAGAGAGCCCTGGCACATGAACTGCTGTCTCCAATGGGAGGCCCCACTTCTGGATATCACATTAACTATGCCAGGTTAAAGCTTCAGAAGAAAGAATACAAGGAAGCTGAAAACAGTCTGGATGAGGCCCTGCAGTTTGACTACCAGGTAACAGAATATCAAATTGTTTTACAGTTTTTGCTTGTCATACAGTTTTTGATTGGGATTTTAATAAAGCTGTTTAAAAAGTTGTTGCAGAGATTTGATCTAGGAGTTGACAATCTGTTTATGGTTTAATAAGTGCTTATTAATGATTTTATCTGGAGAATAAATGAAGAAAAGAACATTATTGGTCCTCATTTAAGTTAGTTGGAGATTTCAGTTCCTATTTGAATTTTGTAGAACCCGGATGCCTGGGCCCTGATGGGACATGTGAAGTATATGACCAATGATGTGGAGGCTTCCAGGGACTGCTATGAACGCACTCTTTCCTTTACAACGGATGCAGCAGAAATGCATTCTATATACCTTAGATTGGCCTCTATATACCTCCAAGAGGAAAAGGTATTGTGAAAGATAATGCTGTTGTGTGATTATTAGTTACATCTTTGAAATTAAAAAAAAGTTTTCCATACACTTGTGTAATGGAAGGAAGCTCAATCATAAGCCCTGATTCATACTTTAAAAGTGAATACCAACCATGACTTTTCTGTTGTATGTTTTTTACATCTAAACTTCGAATCTTTTTAGATGCAAGTAATGAAGATTGAATTTCATTTCTTTTTGTAGTTTTCAAATGCAAAGAATACTTTCCTTATGGCTTGCAAGAGATCCCCATCTTGTGTTTCATGGCTGGGTGTTGGTATAGCATGTTATAGGGTAAGTTTTAAACATAGAATAATTTCAATATATTCTGTCAAATAGACGTTATCTCCCTTTTATAAATATCTTTACTGTATTTTGAATGCATTTCAATATCTTTGAGTCTTTTATTTGCAATAAAACATTTTTTAATGTTTACAGTTAGGAGAACTAGCAGAAGCTGAAGATGCACTGTCTGAGGCCAACATCCTAAACAACACTGATCCAGAAGTCTGGGGTTATCTGTCCTTGGTCTGCCTCAAAACTGGCAGACAGCTGGAAGCAGAACAGGCCTATAAATATGCATTGAAGGTAAATTGAAGTTTCTAGTTATATAAAATGTTAATAGAAGGGAAAACAAAAACGTTATGGAATGGAAAGATTTTTCTCAAAAACTTAAATTATAGATTTTTAAGTAAATTGTTTGAAGTGGTTTTTAATATGAGTTTTTTTTAATTGCAGTTGAATCTGTCTGATTATGATTTGCTGGCAGAAATACAGCATGTGCAGCAGGTTTTTAAGTAAATGGTATTTATATGACTGGAAAAAATTAAATATAGGGCGCATATAAAAATAACTTAAATATCCTTAAAAAATTAAGAGTTTTAAGCTTTTGTCTGTGACATTTTATAAATGTCCTTGTTATGTTGACATTCTATTTGATTTGTTTTGATGTTCAGTTAAATGACAAAAGAACTCTATCTCTATTAATGTGATATTAGATGACCTGTGATGAACAAAATATTTATGAATTAAATCATATCTTTTTAAAATTGTGTCCAATTTATGTTTAACGATGCCTTAAATATGTGTGATTTGTTGGTTGTGAAATGGGGAAAAACATTTAGAAAGACTTAAAATTGAAAGCAATATAACTTCTTAATAGTAGTCTTTTCACATTCAATATTTTAAAAGTATGTTTCATCTTAAAATATAGCCTTGAAATATTCTCCTAGATAGCAACAGAAACTGATTCCATAATCAGGAATCGCTTTCTATGATACAATGTATCTGTAATGTTTCCTTTGAGGTTTCGATCACACATCAACTGTCTGTATCCAGATACAGAATGGATTTAATGTCCTTCTTATATCACTTTATTGCAGAAGAATAGTATATTGTGCAATTTATGGCATACTTTATATTCCAATCCTTAAGGCCTGATAAAAAATTGATTGGTTTGCTGCGTGAGAATAAAGCCAGCTGGATGTTAACATGTATGTAAATCAGAGTAGTGTAATATGAGAAATACATCATTTTATCATGATGGTAATAAGATAATTAGAATTTTAATATTTCTCAATTCCCAGGAGAGCATCAGTCTCGTCAGAGGCTTTTAATTACACATTACATAGGTTCCATAACCTTATTTTAAATTATTTGAAATGAATGTGGCTCTGAAAAGTTATGAAAAAATCACATTAAAGTTTGCAGAAAAAAAGAAAAAAACTGTCACGTAAGCTAATGGAAGAGGAGAATGTAAAAATGAGTGAATAGAAGTAGAAATAAAATTGTTCTACTTGTCCCGTAAAGCAATTTTTTCCCAGAAAAGCTGCATCGATTCTTGGAAAAGTGTACTTTTGACAAGATAAGCTAGGTTACAACACAATTCATACAGGGAAATTATCACTTCACAAACTGACCAATTACCCCTCACCCAATCTCATTTCAGATTTCCGTAATTCTAAGCCAGCTTACTTATCGCGTATATGAGAAAAATGTTTCAGAGTTAATTTTTAAAGATGAATTTCAAGGAAAATACGTCCAAATTTACACAGTTGAAATTTTTTTCGACCAACCTATTAAAAATTATCCAAAGGATTTCGCCTGCGTGGCGCAGTGGTCAAAGCGTCTGCTTTAGAGTTGCGAAGTAATGGGTAAATCCTTACGTCGCGGGTTCGAATCCCACTGTGGGACGTGGAGACCAGTCTTTCGGGTGAGACCGTTACCGGCGTATAAATGGAGTAGGTGTTGGCACGAAAAAGATCCATCATATGCGCTGCTCCATGGCCCTGAGTGCCGAGTATAGGACAACATTTGTAGCTCTCCACCGGCAAGTGGTGGCGTCTCCATTTGAGTGAAAAATTCTCGAGAGGGGCGTTAAACAACAAACAAACAATCAATCAATCAATCAATTCAAAGGATTTCATCGTTCCGACCGAAAAACCGGTTGCTGTTAAGCATCCTTACTAAGAACATTTTACTTCTCTTGGCTGTAGGAACCGAGCCAGCATGGAGGGACCGCAATGTGCCCCCCCCCCCCCCCCCCCCCCGATAATTTTGTATTTTTGCGGAATAGTGCTGTTATCCGGTCGGCAATTCTACATTTGTCATCCCCTGTGTATCATGTCGTGAATTCATTGATAAAGTATAATGAAGACACGTACATATCTTGAATGAAAATAGTATATTTTTCTCAAAGAAAGCTTTTGTAATTACATGAGGTGGAATTCTGTTACTGCTGTCATGACTTCTAATCAGCTTTACCCCAACAAGATAGCTTTGTGCTCATTTAATCATCTATTTAATGCACCTACCTATGAAAGCCCACTGGGCTTATTTTCGTAGGTTAAAAAATAAATATCTAGCGGTATAACGGAAATTTCGCGAATAAATCGCACAACTTTCGCCCTTTGGGCTTACGAAATTCGATCTCGTGACCAACCCGTACACATACATTTTATATCTAAATATACTTTATTGTATTGTCAAGAACATTTTACAGTCAAAAATAAATAAATTTTGAACTGAACTGTATGTTCCGTCGTTCATGTGGAATTATGTTACATTTACTTGTAGTTCAAACAACAGATAATCATAAAAAACAGTTTTAAAAACTTCGCAAAGTCGCATTCTGTATGCTATCTATTGCAGCAACTGTGGCAACATCTTTTTGTTTATGCCTTGGGCCAAATTGCATCAACTGCAAACAAAATGTCGGCAATATTTGCATCCAACAATTTATCATCTAAAATTTTCTCCGAATAAAAGTTTTTCTTAATGTCATCTTTCATAATTTGGGTATCTATACTTGGTTGCACAGTAAAAAGACTATTACTCTTGCGAGTTAATTTCGGCCTATTACGAGTGCCTTTACCAATCATACTACCGACACTTTTACTCCAGAATTCCGACACCCTTTCCCTGAAGCCATTTTTCCTGTTTTTAACACTAGTCAGATCGGCATCAACTGTATCTTCTTCCTCAACCATTTCTTGGAGAGGAATTGTCTCCACGTTTTTCTGGTCGTCTGCTTCAATGAAAGAGTACGTGACGTCATCTTCGCTGGCTTGCGTTTGAATACTTGGCACTTTCAGAACTCGTTTGTTAATATTGTCACAGGATGCAGCTGCTTTTCTGCGTCTTTTTAGAAATGTTTGGTCATGGCGGTAGATTCGATCCACACAAGATTCAGATTTCTGTTTGATCAAATCATTCCTCTGTCTAGATTTCTTATTCTGAATATCCTGAAGCCTCGCTCGTAGCAGATTTAGTTCCCTCGTTTTGGGAGCAACATTAACGTTGTCGCTTTCTTCAATTTGAATCTGAGGAACATCAAATCGAGTTTCGGCATAGTCACTTTCGCTATATTGCGAGTCACATACTGATTTTTGTTTGACCAGCGTTCCCCGGCGGACCGGAACTCGTAGTGTGGTTTCCTGGTAGTCCCTGGGCGGGCGGTCCGGATACGAGTCGATATCGAAGCTACTTTGCTTTGAAGGCATGTCGCTATCATCTTCTTCCGGTATTTCCTCAGAAGCAGACGATACGATTCCACCCCAGTAGGGATGTTCCGAACTGCAATGAGAGTCGAAAGACCCAGAATTCTGATTTAAAAGTTGCCGCCAGCTCTGATTTTTCCTGTTGTCCCCCGGTTTATATTTTGGTGATTTGTCCGCTGTTTCGTCATCTGTCTCTGACATTTGGATTAACCACGAAAAGAGTTTATTGTACGATTCCACGGACGCTGCCTCCTTATCTTCGGACAACACCAATTCGTTAAGTTCTGGTTCTTCTGAAATAAGGGAAACAAAATATTAGAACATGATTAGTTAAGGTCCAAATTCATTTGTTTAAAGAAGAAGAGGAAATAAACTCAAAGGTATCCGTCCATTACACCAATAATAGTTCTATACAGCCTTTCATGTATGGGTAAAAATCAATATCATATTCAGTTCTTTTGTCTCTTAGTTTTCAAATTGGCCTTAAATCACAACAAACATGAAATATTTCCCGTGAGAAACAAGAAAAAAGGGACAGTTTTGGTAGAATTAGTGTTTTTTAAGTGTATCTGAAAAAACAGAAATATTAATCAATATGAATACTTGATCAATAAACAACTGCTTATCATCATTTTCAGTAAGGCGCCGCAATATAATGAACTTCATCTACATTATAGATAATCACTTGTTTGTCAAAGAATTCTCGGTGCATTTCGCTCTACTCCCTATGAAAACTAAGCTCGGGTAGTCTTGCACTTAATTAACCCTGCAAATGCCGGAACTATGCATGCAGTCGCTCGCCTCCTCAGTGCTTTCACCTTTTCTCATTTTCCCCCTTATAATCTTGATATGAATTCTCCCGGAGGAAATATGGCTTGGTAATGTCATCTTTTTAATGAGAGAGAATATCAATGATTCTATGTTCAATTGTAAATAGTCCCAGATTTTGAGCGTATTTTGGTCAGTTCCTTTATTTATAAAATTTTGTATCATTTTTAAGTTCTAAAATTAAATCTGAATTCTACAGTGCAAATTTAACTATATTCAATGAAAAAACCGCGATTAAATCCCATTCAGGTAGAATTAAGCTAGGGACTATATTTTGTGGCGGAAGGTTTTTTAGACGAAAATGGTCAGTTTTTCCATTTTGAACTATAACAGTACTGTTAATTTTGGATTCCTATTTTTCCATCCTGGTTGCACAAAAAGCTGGTTTTTGCAGTGAAATGTGTTATGCTAGTTCTGAAATATCTATTGAATTATTTCTTATGAATCTTATCAACAAAGTGTGACAAATATAGTAAATATATTCTGAAAATCCAGGAAAAAATTGAGCCAATTTTAACGTAAAATTGACACTTTTTTTTAGTAATATCTGAAAATTTACATCATATACCCCCACTTTTAATGTTGTTTTCTAAAAATTCAAGATAAATTTGAGCTATTTGCTTAAAATCAGAAAAAGTTTAAGACTTTAAAATAATTTTCTTGCTTATTAAATTTTCAATGCCAGAAAAATTACTTTTTATTAGTGCAGAAAGGTCAAATAATTGATTATGCGAAGCAATTTGAAACTTTTTCTTAGACACAATTTTTACGTGTCTTTTTTAAAACAAATTAAGAGTTTATTTTGTTTCATGCTTTAATTGGATAAAAATATTGGAAGGAAAACGTCAAAAATTTAATTTTTAATTAAGACACAAATTTCGGTGCAAAAAGGTCATATTAAATGTACTGTAGCGCCAAAAGAAGCGTATTGACCCCCATTTTTTTATATGAATTTTAATTAAGCTATGTATGTAGAAACTAAAAATATACCTGGCAAAAAAAGTTTAAGACTTTAAATATCAGGATCGAACGTCGTTAATGCTTTTTTTGTGAAATGCAAACTGCAAGGCTCATACTTCCTTAAATTTATATGGTCATCACACAGAGCGCCTTTATTCTGGAAACAATTGCTACTACGTTAACGATTATTGCAACATACGTAAATGTTTAAGATGGAACTCTCGACTGAGATTCTTTTGTAAATACATGTATTTCTTTTGATGAGTAACTTGAGGATTCAAATTAATAAATAAAAATGGAAATATCGCTGAAATGAAGCATGAGTTAAAAATACAAATGAATAATCCCCTTTTCTCGTACGAAATCCAAAACATATTTCTCTATCAGTACATAACCTTGACCTCTAGATCATGGACTTGAGTCAAGGTCATGGCACACCTCACAACATGAGCAAATTATGTTAAGTGTTATTCAGACTTAGTCTCATTCTTATAAATGAGGAATTGCACAAGCAATCTTATTGTCCCAATGGCTACAGAATTCAAGACCTTTAAACACCATCAATATATAATACGTACTCTCGTCTGGGATTCCAACTATAGATTACAGGCTTGGACTCTATTTCAGAATCTCAATGTTCAATGACAACCAAACACATTTGTGATTTTTTTCAACCATGACCTTTAGTCGAAATCATGACTGTATGACGCATCCGTCGATCATGAGCAATGGCATTTTATAGTTTTTAACGTGCATATTGTTTCGATTTTATGACCAACAGATAGACAGACAGACAGACAACATTCTGTTGGAGGAGACATGTTAACCCACGTTTGTCTGATAAAAGTCTTTGCTAAATGATTAATTATATTACATATTACCACGCGTAAATTAAATTAATTTGAGAATTAGCGTTTCGCACGCTCGAAAATTGATTCTGTAGATTGCCGTCAGATTCAATTTATCATTCAGGGACGCCAGAATTCATTGCACAGAGTTAATACCTTTTGAATGCTAATTTCCAGAGCACGGATTAAAATAATCTTTTTGCATATTATCCGGAGAGGTTTTATTTTTACAAATCCTCTGTGTATTGAAGAAATTAATTAACATCATGCACTTGAGACTTTCACTGGATTTTTAAGAAATTGTTTTATATAACATTTTGCACGAAAGTGAAATTAAGACAATTGTGTGAACAGTTTTTGTAAACAATCATCATTATCAATGTCTTTCTTTAAATTCATGTGTTGAATAAAAAGGGCTTTAAAGGATATTGTAAACTGTGTTTCTTATATTTCTTTTGTTTAAAAAGGTACTGACCAAGGAAATATGGAGATCATAAAAGCGTTCGACCGGACGACGTCACATTTTATCAGATTTACAGGACGCTTTACATGTAGCGGACATCGTCTCAGACACGGTCCGGAGTCCGCTCATAGCTCTCTTACCCGTGGTACATGTAGTTTGATCTCATATCACCACGGTTAGGATGGGAGTGGATCCTACATTTTGGTTATGATTTTTGACGACGCTTAGCGGAAGACTAGGACGTTTCTGAAAATTTTCTGCTAAAATGACCAAGGATTTTTTTAACTGGTATCTGATTTTTCTTTCGCTGTATAAAACGCCCATTATAGTTCCCGCTGAAATGTCAACTCCGGTCTTTTGAAATTCCGCTAAAATGCCCTGTGCCCATTACGTTTCCCAGCGAAAAGCTTTAAGTTCTTCTGACCCATGTCACATTCGAATTCATCACATTGATATAAGATGCATAAAACTATTCATCTTTACCGACAAAAGTGGCTGCAGAAGCTCTCGGCTAGAGAGCTATAGTTCTTCAGTTTTTTAAGTCACCTGGGTCACTCAGGTGACCTATTGCTATCTGTTTTCGTCCGTCGTCGTACGTCGTTCGTCGTCAATCGGTCGTAAACGTTTGAACATTTTTAGCTCCTTCTGTGCAACCACTCAACCAATTTCCTCCAAATTTGGCATAAAGCATCTATGGGTGAAGGGGAAAAAATTGTGAATTTAATGGTCCCTGTCCCCCTGGAGCCTGAGGGAAGGGGGCCAAAACCACTAAAACTAATGCAGTTTTTAAAAATCTTCTTTACTCCTGTACATCAAGCAGTCAAACTGTTAGATGAATCTAATGACCATGGAGTCCTCTACCAAAATTGTGAAATTCATGACCCCAGGGTCTGGGATTCTAGTGCTAGGGCGGGGCTCTATTGATTATATAGTGAAAATGCATTAAATCTCTGAAAATCTTCTTCCCTGCTCTGGGGTATTAAATAAACTAACTAAGTACATATGTAGTTATGATGAGGAAGAATGCCTCTTCCAGAATTGTGAATTTTATGGCCCCTGGGTCAGGGGTTCTGGTTTTAGGGCGGGGCTTTATTGATTATATAGTGAAAATACATTAATTCTTTGAAAAAAAGTTTTCTCTGCTCCTGGGTATTTAGCAGATGAATTTCCTAACATATAGCTTATTATATGATGAGCAAGGGCCATTCTTCCTGAATTGTGAATTTTATGGCCCCGGGTCATGGGGTACCGTAGAGGGGGTCTACTTATATACTGAAAATGAATTAATTGTTTGAAATCTGCTCCTTGTTATTAATCAAACATTTTTGAAAGGGTGCCTTTTCCAAAATTGTGAAATGTGCGGACCAAGGGTCAGGGGTTCATGTGTGGTAGTGGCACTACTGATTATTGCTGAATATTACTGATTATAGTTGAAATGCAATTTTTTTTTGTTCCCCTACTCTGTCTATGGGTATTAAGTAACCAAACTAAACATGTTAAGTGTAGTTATGATTAGCAATGGTGCCTCTTTCAAAATTGTGAATGCCATGATGTCTAATTTAAAACATAAACCAAATTAAATCGTTGGAAAGTTGTTGCATGATGCTCAGGTGACCTATAAGGCCCATGGGCCTCTTGTTATTAACGCAAAGTCAAAGTCCTAGCAATTCTTACTGAGTATTATAAAAAGGGTTTGTTGAATGACTGAAAGAACATTCATCGTTAAGGATAGTCGTGGCATTGTGTAATCTTCGATCTAATGAGGCAAAAAGAAGTGAGTACGAAAGGGTAGTAATGAATATTTTCCCCTGTGTAGATAAAAAAAAGCAAGCAATCAGGT